>NW_024582059.1:8617064-9007875 GCF_017639235.1 Corvus kubaryi
GCAACTTACAAGGAAGGTTACAACGTATATGGAATCGAAAGTGTTAAAATTTAGGGGGTAGGAATGAGGTTCTAATACAAACTTCTAAATGCACGCTGTAGCTTCATTGTTTGTCCTTAAGCTGTTGAATGAGGAAGTTGGCCAAGGGACCATGGAGTATGTATTGCTGTTCTTTATGTTACTGGTCGGTAACTGACTGAATGACCTGTTACTGACCGCAAGTCTTTCGGTGAATGTGGGTTGTCCTGGCATAGATGTGCTTGACAGTTGTAGTGCAGCTTTTGCTTAAATGTCTGTTTTCATTTGCTAAAGGCTGTTTAAAGAAACTGCAAAAAGATCTGATTCTCCTCTCACTTACTCTTAAGCAAGTTAAGAGTAACCTCATTGAAGCCAATGAAGTTACACTGATGCCAGCCAAACGTAAGCAAGAAGAGAATCAGGCCCTCTGTCTCAAACACTGAATTTCTGTAATGTATAATTTTTCTTTCTCTTTCTTAAGATGACCTTGAATGATGCCATGAGGAGCAAGGCAAGGCTGTCAATTACAGGAAGTACTGGAGAAAATGGACGTGTTATGACTCCAGAATTTCCAAAAGCAGTGCATGCAGTACCTTACGTGAGTCCTGGCATGGGAATGAATGTCAGTGTGACTGATCTCTCGTGATTGATAAGAACCTTTTGAGTGCCTTACACAATGGTTTCCTTGTGCGTTTATTGTCAAAGTGGTGAGAGGCATCCAGTATCTTGAAGACTTTTCTTTCAGCCAAGAATTCTTGTATTTGTGGAGTTCATCTTGGATTGTAATGAATGCTTGGTTCAAAACACAACACCATTTTCTACACAAGTTCAAGATGAAGCTTGACTGACATGCACAGCTAACATGGAAGTACTGTAATCTAACTGAAGTCGTTGTACAGGCAGCACACCAGTTTCTGCAGCCACTGTTGTTAGTCCCTTGGTTCATATTGACTTAAGCACACTTGACATCAATTGCATCAAGATGTGACATGTTTTATAAGAAAAAAAAACATATAAAATGAAAAAAATATTTTTAGGTATTTTCACAAACAAAAACTGGCTTTTAAATAAATTTGCTTCCATAATCGTTGGATATGACAAAAGCAAAAAAAATAAGAAAAAAAATAAGAAGAAAAATAAAGAAAAAAATCTAGACTGCGGGGAAGCGGAATATGAAAATAAGGCTTAAGGCATCATTTCCGTATTTTTCAAAGCCAAATATGTAATGTTGAGAAGAGAAGAAATAATAATTAAAAGGTTCAAATCTTGTAATTTAATATCGTTATTAAAACTTTGCTGTATATCCTATTCTTTAACATTTGGTGTTAATATAAAATTTACTTGGCAATGCTTGACATTTGAAATAAACTTTTTTCTATGTTTTTATTTGCAAGTGTTCCATTAATTTTACTAGCTACAGTTGGGTTATAACGAGTCTGAAATCTAAAAGGACACTGTCAAGGTTGGGTCAATGTTTCAGTTTTTGGCAGTGTCACCACTTCCAGCTCACTCAAATCTGTTCAATAGTTTTTTTCTGCAGATGAGCCCAAGCTGTGATGCTCAGATACACTTGTTGAACTCTGAAGATCAAGGTTGTTCTGGGTTGGAGCGGTACTTGATACTGGCACATGAGGAGTCAGATGGGTGCTGTTTTAGAGCTCCTCTTAACTCTGACAGGCTGAGACTTAATGATCCAAAGATTTGGTTGATACCTATCTCTACTTTTGTACAATTGAGTTCATAAATACATGTACTGAGAGAGAAGAGTATCAGTAAATGATAAATGGCAAGCAGTAAAACAGTGTTAAATATTTTTTTCAAGTACGAAACAAACACAGTTGTCAAATTGTTTCTTTAAGGAAGCAGTTTTCAAATTGTTAAAAGGTAATTCTAAGCAGTAGCTAGTGAAGCTTTTATGAAAAGAAAAACCCAAAACCTTGGCAATGTCTTTTTGAATTAAGATTGATAACGCGAATTAGATGCGAGTCTGTACTGATGAAAACTTTCCTGAATCTTAATCATTATGAATATTCTTTGCTAGCTGAAGTTACCATACTTTTTAATTATGTGTATTTAAAAACAATAACTTTTAAAAAGCAAAAAGGAATCCTAGGAGGGGTGCAATAATATTAATTTAAATGCTAATGCAAGTCAAAGTAACATTATGATTCTCTAGCTTTCCCTGTAGATAAAATTCTGTACATTTGGTTGAAAAGCTTACATTTTTCTGCATTGTGGATACATTGCCTCATGCGGTATCAGTAAATCTCTTTTATTTTGGACTTAAATAAAATTTTAAATATGACTTGCAGTTTTAGTTGGAATCCATTTCTTAGACTCAAGTATAGTGTCTGCTGAGCATTGGAGAAGGCAGAGTGTTTATCAGAAACTTGAAATCCGTTCTTGTGGTACAAACTCTGAGCCTGTTTCTGCAAGCATGTGAACACAGTGTATACTCTCAGTGTGGTCAGCAAAAGAGGTGTATACAGTGTTTTCAATGTCTGTCTTACCAATACTTCCCCCGAATTAAACTGAATCATTTCTTGATGCATCTGTAATTCATAGGTGTTCTGTGCATTGCTCCTCATCAGGAATGTTGGGGAATGCATTTGGATTTTTAATGTTCAATGCTAGAATGACCAAACTAAAATAATATTCATGTGGTAATATAAATTTTTTTAAAAAGTAAAAATGCATTACTGTATACAGTGGAAAGCTATTTATTGTACCTCTGGGCTTATTCCTCTAAAAATCACAGCATAAAAAAATCTTTGTCAAGCCTGAACTGATGTATATAACTGAAATAATGTAAAGTTATATTTTCATGTTTTTATACTTAACAACATGATGGGAATACATAATGTATGAGTATTTCAATTCAGATAATATTGATTGGATAATACACATCTCAGTTAAAAAAGCAGTAATAATAGTTTAATATCCATGTTAACAGTACATCAGTATATTGCTATATAAAGTATGTCTGTGTGCATTTAAGTGAAAAGTAGTCAAGAGTGATGAAAGCTGTCCAAGGGTTTTTTATTCATTTTATATGAAAACTGTTATGGAGCAACCAAAATGTTTATGAACTCAAACTTGTGTAAATTTCAAAATGTCCTTTTACTGTAGCTTTTTGTTTACAGTACGGTATCTTATTTTCTGCTTTGTTAAATGAGTAACGGTACAAAGCTGGACATACACTTTCTAAGACATTAACGTTCTCGTTTTTTCATGTATACTTATATGACAGAAAATGCTTCTGATTTTATTTTTCAATCTAACACATGGCTTTTCTGGAGTGTTGTATAAACTTCAATCATACATAAAAAATCTTCTTAAAAAAGGCAAAAGACCTTTAACGTCTGCTTAGTATTATTGAAATGTGGTTTCTTATTTATTATAAATGTATTTTTCTATGATTTTACATAGAGCAAACCTGTTTGTCCCCACAGACATGAAATTTCCTTGAAATTTCTTCTTTTCTTGAATGAAGTTTCAATGAAGAGTATAAATCTTCTCCCAGACCATCTCGTCACTCAAGGATAGTAGTTTTTGTTATGGTTAAATGAAGTAATGTAACTTTTTTTTCCAACAATATAATTGTATCTCTGGACCGTAACCTTCCTGATCACACTTAAAATGGCAGTGTGACAGGTTGATAAAGATAGGAGGTTAAGTATCTATTCAGTAACGCTACCTAAAATTCTTGAGTTTAAACCAGTATTTTTTTTAATTGAACAGATTGTTGATGTGTCCAAAGCAGAGAAAGAACCTGAGAAATGGCAAGTCCTTCAGGTGTCACTAGAAGAAAATCAGTACAGCAGAGAGTTTACTGTAATAGCAAACAGAGTGTGAAGAGGTTCACAGTGTGAAAGGTTCAACATTTTCATGTAAACGTGTATTGCACCCGTTAACACAGTGTGTTTCTGCAGTGTCAGCCTCTTCTTTGGCTGATAGATGTAGACAATATCTTTACATGAAACCTTGCACAAATAATTGTATTTTGAAATACAAATAGATTATTTCAGCTACCATTTGGTGCAGTTATAAGAATACAGCCGTCACCAGCAAAATAGAATCAGCAGCAGCTGTTCTGCATGATGTTCCTAGATGCTACTCAGACCTGTTTTCACAGCATCAAAGGTTATTATTTATTAAATCTTTTCATTTAAGCTGTCAAGGGATCACAAAAATTTGCTGTGAGAGATCCATCAGGTCTAAATTATCTTAGGAATTTATATTATATCAACCACTTAGAATGAAATTAAGCAAGTGACTTAGTTGTGGACTTAATTTGGAACATTTTCCCTTACATCAATTTCTGTAGGTAGTAGAGAATACTATACACCTCTGTGAGACATAACAGAGAATTGAATAAAAGAATTTTATTTTTGTAAACAAGTGGCAAAAAATGGAACAAAGTAAGGTAAAATTTAAAAATTCTGAGAATTATAGCTCAAACTCCCCTGCAGCTTTAATGTGTTATGAGACCAGTCCCTAATCTTATTGTTAGGGCATGTTACATGATTGTGTTTTCTTTCTTTCTTTCCCTCTTGCCCCACTACATGCAGTTAGTTCTAATGCATAATTTTTAGCTTGGTAGGCTGATAGGAAATGTAATTACTGTATATATAATTGATTTGGCAGTCATTAAAAATGTTTATTATAGGCCATGTCATAAGTCTCTGTATTACAGCAGCAGCGATGATAAAGATAGGAAAGGTTAACTAAGCTAAACCCTTTATCCAAGTGGCATCCACTGAACTTGTTCTTCTGTCAGTTTCCTTTATACATCTCTTACTGCTAATGAGAATTTAGCTACCTCTGTAAACAGCTCAGTGCTTTACTAACCTCAGTGATGAGAAAATCGTTTATACATAGAAGAAAAGCACTTAATTTCATGAAGTTGTCCAGTGAATGACTTTGTAGCATTTGCCCAGAGTTCTTCCTCCCTTTGCACTTGCAACTCCCACTCAACAAGAAAGAACCATTACTACATGCTGGGCACAGAGAAAAAGTTTACATGTAATTTGTCATAATTTTTAACAAATGCTAACTTTTCAAGGCTGACTCATCTGTGTTAAATAAAGCATTTAATCCTACTAGTCTTCCAACTGCAGAATGAGATTTAAAATACATATTTAAATTAAAATGGGTTTTATTTATTTGCTTTAAATATCCCAAACCTGATTTTGAAAATGTATCTTATTAGAAAGTAGGAAAGGGCTGCTAAACTAGTGCCTAGACCAGCCCCTTGAAATTGTATTCGACTCGTTCCTATCTGGAGGTGGGGGAAAGGCCACAAACAAAGGGGTTCCAATGCATCCCATGAGCCATGCAGGACCATGCTGCCTCCTTTGCATCTTTCCATGCACAGAAGGCAAGCAGGTGGGAAAAGCTGAAATAGGACTTGGAGAGGTAGTTTTATGCCATTCTTCTGTCCCCCTTCAATCCTATAAGGTGAAGGTCTCTTCAAAAGAGACATCTTTTGATGGCAAAGGATTTATACCTGTTTTCTAAGGACAGAATATAAGAAATAGAAATTTTTTTCTTCTAAAAACTCATTGTTTGTGCAGTTTTGAAATGATAATGTCATGTTTCAGTTTATGATAAACAGATCATAAACTGGGGAATAAAATCTCCTTCCAGAGCCTTTACTGTTAGTAATTATAGAATCATAGAAGGCTTTGGGTTGGAAGGACCTTAAAGATCACCTAGTTCCTACCCCATGCTGTGGGCAGGGACACCTTCCCCTAGGCCAGGTTTCAAGCTTCTTAGAAGGAGACAGCCCAGAGTACTTCTGGCATGTTGATGCTTTACTGAAGCATCAAGAGCATCGTGTTAAAAATGTACTGGAGGTTATTACATAACAACTTTTAACCCAGTTTTCAAGTTATGTTGTTACTGCCTACCCTTCAGCACCATATTCTGTGAGTTTAGAGAAAAATGTAATTAGAGAGGTCAAGCTATAGTTCTTTCAATTAATAGTATGCTTTACAAATAACATCGTATTTTTCAGTAGTTGCTTTCCTTATGAGTTTCACTATGAAAGGCAAATACATTTTGGGTTACTTCACACTCGTAAACAGCAGAGTATCCACTGAAATTTTTTTTTCTGGTTTTGAGTGAGAAGACTTTTTTAGTCAGAAGACAGAAGACTGTCACAATGTCTAAAGATACAGTAATACAAACAACATGATTTTTATTTAGGTGTTTTCCTTTGTGGTTGTTACTGTTGTTTTTAATAATTTCACAAGATTGTTCGATGAATATTTTCATAAATTTGGAACTAAGTGGCTTGGCAGCTTATCCAAGTTACCTGTAGGTGGAATTCTTAATTCAGCTTCAGCTACTTTGTGTGAATAAACAAGCAGAGATGCCAACATGCGAAAATGAAGGTTGTGGGTGTTCTAGTGTATATGTATGTATACATATCCCTACACAATGCAAGAGTAAAATTAGTGCTGATAAGGCCATAAGCGATGATAACCATAGCAATAATTCATACTAGGGCCAGTAGCAACAGGAAGGTTCATAAGCAAGTGCCTTACCACCTCTTGTTTGAATAAATATGGAATTTTTCATTTCCATAGAGAATATGAGTCCCCATGGGACTCAGTCGTAACTTCAAAAAGTGGGGTAACTCCTGTGATCATCTTTGTTCTCACTGGTGGGATCAAGTTCTACGGAACTCCTGTGAGACAAACAGGCTCTTCCACGCTACCTTTGGCCTACACAGAAAGGTCAAACAAAAGCTATTGCATGTGTCATTGCCTCCCTCTTCAGCAGCAAGGATGATGGGTTCATGTATATGCATGTATATGCTTAGCTTCTCAAATTGCAGTCTTTGCTATTTAAAAATCAAAATGGTTGATCTGAGAGGCTCAGGTTTAGTTAAGTCTAACATTACATGGACAAACAAAGCAGTACTCTTTGCAGTTATTACTTGATTTTCTAAACCAAAACCTCTATAAAACTTAATGCCTTGAAAACAAAATGCTGAGCATTGACAGGGCTGGATACTACACTACCTACTTTGAACATTGTGCAATAAAATATACTGCTATGGTGCTGTGGCAGAATTCTGTCCACATTTTATATTGTTTTGTTGGCTTTTTTTCTTTTTACTTGCATAGATGAATGAATAGTATAAGCTATAGGAAATAACTCTGATGGTGTAGGCTTGACAGACAAATTACAGGCAATTTCTATTGATTGGTTTTATCTGTGGCATTACCACGTTTTTAAAATCTGCGCCTTCTGAATATATTAAAAAATGTGATAAACTGTTTTTATAAAGCCATTATTCTCAGAGCAGGATTCTGCTTGACATGTTTTCTTTATCCTGATGGGTATACTTGCCTAAGGTACTTGTTTATTCTAGGAGACTTAAAAATGTATAATTTTTTTAAAATCATTATAGATCCACAATTATACTGGGACATGTTCATCAGTTCTGCTTAGTCCACCTCATAAGCTGCTTTCTATAGGAGATCTTTGTCCTTTTATGCTTGTAATTTACTTTTTGATCTTTTGTCATTGGAGAGATTTTAGCACATTGAGGAAAAAAGTAACATTGCATGCCCTGCTTGCTGATGTAAGATGCTGCCCAAGTCCTTCAGAGTGATTCAGCTGCTAAGTATGTCCCGTGACTCACACCTTTGAAAGAATCTTTCTCAAACAGCAGGGACAAAGACTGCTCTGAGGAGACCAAAGTAATTAATACGCTTCAGTCAGACCCTGCCTCGCTGGAGTGCAGGGAGTCTGGGGTGTCAGGACAAGCCTGACCCTCCCACCTGTCTGTGTGCAGTCACGCAGTGATGTCCCCAGGCATCGCCACACTTGGCACTCATGCTAGCAAAACAGGATTGTTAGCATGGTCAAGATGCAAAAACCATTTCTCTGCTCTCAACATGATGCTGGAGTGGGGAGGAGAGAGCTCTCCCCTCCTTCCCCTATCTGAAAACCTTTTTTCCTTGCCTGAACTACAGCCATCAATATTAAGCAAATTCAGGACATAACTTTAAAAAAATTACTTTAATATAAAATGATCATGTACTTTTTAGCGTAGAGGGAACTTGGCATTTACCCTCAAGAGAAATAAGCACAGCCATCTTGGCTGGCTGAAGAATTTAATGGAGATTTTTCTTACAGGGAAAAAATTTATTGCTTTATGAATTATGACATTATATATTGTCATAAAACGTGAGCTTCCCAATAGGCAAGATCATGAGACTGTAGATGTTTTTTGGGTTTTTTTGGTAAGATGCTAGCTAGGATTATATTATGTGGACAGCCTTTCTTATGCATGTTGTAATATACTATGTAAATGTGGGCTTGCCAAGTTTTTTTTCTGTAGTGTCAGACTATATATATGTATATATATATAAATATATATACACACACACATACAATTAGTACAATTAAAGGGGTTTTTACTTTTTTAAAGGGTATCCTTTGATCACTTACACAAACCTAAGTTAGGAGCAATACAAATTATTGGAGTGTGGAGCCAAATTTCTCAATGTGACAATATCACCTGATCTATACTACATTCTTTTTCCTCTCTTTTTTAAATATCTGCATAAAAAAAAAAAAAAAAACCAGTGTCTTTCTAGAAGGAATAGGCAATAGAAGAGTTGGTAAGAGAATGCAAACCAATGCAAACCAAGCCTCTATGTGACTACAGGATGGGATTTTGAAGCCATGACTTAAAACTACAATGTTGAATTAGAACTCTAGTTCTAATTTAAGTTAGAAAGTTTGGAGAGGTTCAGTAGATTTTTGTAGTGTAGTTGTATCAAAAATGTGTCATAATGAGTGTAGACACTGGATATAGCCTTTGGCATTTAAAACTTAGATTGATCCAGCTTCCAGGTATTCTATTTTAGGCTACTTTGTGAAATTTTTACAGGCAGGCCTACTGCTTAGCTAAATCTAGATCCCATTCTGGCTGCTGGCATCAATTCAGATTTTGGGGTATCAAATCTGAGTGTAAACTACTTTCTGAATGAGGTGTCTGTGTTTATTTTCAACTGCCTTGCTTTATGTTTTAATGGCAATATTTCAAAGTTGATTATTTTTCTTTACTTTTCTTGATGACAATACTATCAGGGTTTGGGGTTTTTTTAAAGCTTTTAACTAAAACTGGTGAAAAAAGTGTTGGGAAGTGTTCTCTTCCCTTACACTGAAGGGAAATGTGAATTATCAGTCAAGCCAGTATTTTTTTTTTTAAGACACTGGCTATTTTATACTAAAAATACATATAAGACTTCATGCAATAGCAGAGTAGAAAAATACAAGGAATTGTTGCTAGGGGATTTAGGTGGGATTTTGTCTACCTTGGTTTTTCTGAAAAAAAAAATCTTTTTGCTTGTTTTCTGTTCACTGCAGCTTTTGTAAAAAAAAAAAAAGAAAATTAGTTCTCTATAACTTCCCTCTGCTATTACATGCTCTGATGACATTAGTTGGTAACCTGGATACCTTGGAAAATATTCCCATGTTCCTGTAGATAGATGGTAGAACTGCCCCATGTAGTAATAGATGTCTTCTGTCTGACTTCATTTCATTGTGGATGTGATTGTTCACTTGTTTCCCACAGTTTTGGTTTTGGTGCAGCTACAGATACAGAGATCAGTAGATTAAAAAAATACATTATTTCTTAAAAGTTTAGTGCAGAATGACAGAGCACTACTGAAGACTGCAGAAAGATGTTTGGAAAAAAAAGTTAATTTTAAAAAACTGACTTGCCTCTGAGCATCCCTTAATGAGGGGGTAAACTCAGGAGTGTGTGTCCTGCAACTATATTCCCATAAGTAGAAAATCCTGTTCTAAAGGTCAAGAGTGTACAGAGGTATTTTTGCAGAATCAACTCGAAGTGACTGAATTCTATTTAAAGATGTCAGGATTGGTATTGAGAATGCAATGAAATGCACAAAGGATTTTTTTTTTTTTTTAAGTAACTGTCATGATTTTTTTTTCCTTTCAGCTACACCTCCAAACCTAGCACTGTCAGGGGTTTTTTTTTGGATCAGTACAAAATGCACGAGTTAAGGCACCATCTCCTCCTCCTGCAGAATTCCATCACCATTACATACCATTTGAAATTTCTAGTATGAACAGATCATCTACAGTAGATGTCCTCATGAAAGGCTTTACCTTACAGAGCTTAACTCATGTTTTATGTCAGATTCTGAAGAATTAATCACAGACTTGAGTTCTATCATCGAAGTGCCTAAAAAAAATTATTTTGATAATAGACAATGTGATAGACTATGACACTTCTCCTAGCAAAGTGTCACCAAATCATGTAGGGTCCATTCCCTGCCTGGTAACTAGATAGAGTATGCTGTTACTGCTTTATTTTAATGTGACTTTTCATCCATTATTGTCTTTCTGTCTGAAACATCTTGCATGGTCTTTTTCTGCCTCTTAGGAACAACATGATGATGAATAGGATACCACAGGTATATTTCTGAAACCTGCAGATACTGTCATTTTTATTTATAGGTGCTTGGCTGTTTCTCATCTTAATTCCTCTGAGATCTTTATGACTGACAAGATTTAAATCTTCCAGATTTTGTATATATGTCTTTTTGTTGGAAACGTGTTTTGTAACCTGCTAGCATTCCCTTGGCCATTAACTACTGATTAATGATGCCATTCAGGTACAACGTTTAATTTATAAAAAACCTTGAGGCATATACAGTGTTTTACAAATAATTTAATGTTTATGATACTCTCAAGTGAAGATTTAAGCATGCAAGTTAGGATGCTGAGGATAAGACATGATAAATGAAGAAATGCATAGGAGAAATAAAGTGTGAGACATGGCAGGCTGGTTGTGTGGATGTGAACATATACTCTGCTTTGTGTTTAATACTAAGGCTTTAATACTTGATTCTAAATTGTCTTAATGAAAAGTGGAGTAAGATATAGAAAAACATACACATATTGTGACTTCCATCTGGTGATCCTTGTTCCAACTAAATTAATTTGAACTCTAATGGTGATAACTGAGGAAAAGAAAACCTTTTCCACTGAGCATCTTATGCTACTGATTTTATTTAGCATAACATTGCTGCTGCTTGGAGTATTTCCTTCATTTCTTTTTGGAAGCTCATCCTTCAGAGACACATGCAGCTGCAAACATAAAATGCTTATTTTGCAAGTGCCTGGAACTTGCTGAATCATTCTGTCTTTGCCAAATAAGTATTTTTTTATGTTTTCACCCTGAACTTGATGAGGTAGTACATTCTGATAGCATTTGAGTTCTGAAATCAAGCTGTGATCCCTAGATGCATGAAAATTAACCCTTAAATTAGTTTCTTTCCACAACTTAGCTTAGAAGCCTCTGTGTCGTCTGCAATATGGATTGCCCTTTGTGTTGTTTTACATGTTAGTGATTGTTATAAATGGTAGTAGGAACCACAAAATTTAAACTTTCTGTGTTAAAAAAACTTTCCAGTTCCATTTGTCTGTGTGCTCATGTTCAATCAGCCATGTGACGTGTCTTATTTCAGATACATTCAATTGTAGTCAGGCCTGTAATTTCCGTGCTTATTTGGAGACTTTATTGAATAAATTATGTAGCATTCACTAAACATGGAGTTAATCTTTCTGTTGTTCCTTCAAGTTGATTCAGACTTGGAACCTGCTTTAATCATGGTATTCTTTAGAGGAGCTGTTGATAGAAATTACAGATAATGTACTGCCATTCCTCTTAGACAGCAGCCATTTAGCTGTCTATCTAACCTAAATGTCACTTTGGGAAAAATAAGCTAAGCTGACATAAGCAAAAAGGTGTTTTACAAACTCAAAACTGGTGTACTCTACTGCTTCATAGTCTGCATCACATTCACCTCAAAACTACTTCTAACCTGATCTCTAATAAAAAAATAATCATTGTATTAGGAAGAATAATTTCTATCTCTGGGTTACAATATGTAGAGCTGCAGAAAAGGCCTATTGTTCTTTACTTAAAGTGCCTGTATTCACAGTATGGATGAAAGGTACTTTTGCACAAGTAAGCCATATGTAATAGTGCAGGGCTGGGTGACTGTCACTTTTTATTTAAAGGACCTCAATGAACACAAGCCCTCTTTG
This sequence comes from Corvus kubaryi, assembly GCF_017639235.1. Taxonomy (NCBI): domain Eukaryota; kingdom Metazoa; phylum Chordata; class Aves; order Passeriformes; family Corvidae; genus Corvus; species Corvus kubaryi. Next base: position 8,629,188 of record NW_024582059.1, read on the forward strand.
AAGCGGAAAATGTTCTGGCACAGAGTTCAAGAGATTTCCTGCTTCCAGACACCAGATTTAAAGGCAGAGTGATCCATGTATGAAATAATAGATCATAAAAACGGTGCAAGGACTGGTGCTGGGCTACTACTTTTCCCAAAGTGTAAACACTCATATGTAGGAGCGGCGACTTTAAGCCATAGGAAATTGTAGCTTTTCCTGTACCCACCTGTCTATCCATTTCTCCATTTCACTCTTTTCAGGGGAAAAAAAAAAATTTGAACAATCATCCATTTCCTTATGCGGGAAAAAAAAAAAAAAAAGACCACCAGAAAAAAATAATAAAAAGAGATCACCATCTCACTTCAGACATCGGACATGGCCTATAAAATCAGATCAGGTTGGCAAAAGCATCCTGCATAGTTTTTAATTTGTATTTTTTTTTTTTTTTTTTTTTTTGAATGTTTGATGTGCCTAGTATCTAAATTATCTCTAAAAATCTCTTACAGGCCATTTATCAGACTTTTACTCCACATGCTGTTGCCAATTAAGATTTCCCTGGTGATTTCCAAGTCTCATCAAAAGATTTTTACAAAGGAAAAAGTTAAACTGACATAAAATGTTTAAGATATCCTACTTACAGGGCTATCTATGCCGCTAATGACTGGCAGCATACCCCGAAGAGCAGTCTTCTGGGACAGCTGCCGAGTTTATTTTTCACAGTCATTGTGAAATGAGGCAGGAGGAGACAGAAGAAAAAGGCTTTAAATGCACAAAGGTTAAAATATGTCTAGGATACAAAAGTGCTATCCGAAAAATTTCCAGACTAGCATTAAAACACCTTAAATCCATGGGGCATTTCCAGGATCATTGGCTCACCGTTAGATGATGATTGCCATGCAAAGATTTCTGTAATGAAAGCTCTGAGAATACCAGCTTGTAGAAAGTGACCTTGTACAAGATGATGATGAGTTGATTCAGTATAAACATAGTGTAAGAATAAACAAAAGTAGCCTTAAAGTTAAGGGTCTCTCTTTCAAACTGTGGCACAGCAAGGCTGGCTCTGTACTCATGGATAACCAGCGCTGCCTGGCGTGTTCCCAAGCACCAGACTCATCATCTATCCCATTACGCTGATCCAGCCATCCCTGGTGTGCTGTTGGCTGATGCCAACCAAGTATGTTCCCAGGCAGTTCCCAGGGACAGTTTAGGGATGTCCCAGCAGTGATTCCCAGCGTTGGGCATTTTTTTAAGTTGTCACAACGTTTTGCTGTCTAGGAAAATTCAGTGTCATAACCAGGGAATAGTGCATGGTCATTAGCTTGAGTACACAGGAATATTTTGGGGCATTTTGTTACAGTGTGGATGTCACCTGTGGGAACTAATTAGAGTTGCAGGAGAGTAGTCTTGAATTTGGAGGAGATCACAAGATGTCTTTGGGTAAAGAAGTTGTATCTGGCAGAGATTTTTATTAAAATCTTTGCTCCAGTCCCCACTGCTGAATACCCACACTAGGAAAGACATTTGAAATAAGTGAAGAGATTACCAGAAACACACAAAATAATGAGACTGCTTATCCGAAGAAGTTTCAAGAGAGGTCAAAAAGAGTCAGAACATATGAACAGTTTAAGAAAAATAAACCTGCAGTATATTTTCCAAAAGATGCTAAACACCAATTTTTTTATATATATAAATACCAAACATAAAGTTGTAGGAGTTTTCATTAATGTCAGTTAATTGACTCTTGAAGTCAATGCATATTTTAGTTCTGCTTTGACAAGAAGTGAGGTGAATAAATTGCAGAAGGTTTCCTCCCCAAAGCAAAGGAGCTGTTTGGTAAGCAGGAATGTGGATAAAGGAGATGGCATTACCTAAGGAAATTTTACACTGGGAGAGTAAGCCCAAAACTGCATCTTTCAGTGATTAGTATTAGGGTCAGTTCTATTTTTATAGACAAATAGTGACCCTGACACAAGGAGTGGAAAATGCCTGGTGAAATTAACTTGATGATTTGAAGTTAAGATAAAAATGAAACAGTGAAAGAGCTGGATGTGCTCGTGGATTGGAAATAAGTCTGAACAGCATAAAAGGAAAGGTGCTTAGAAAAAAAATTAGGACAGAAGCAGATCAAAGGGGGACCCATTGTTTTGCTTCCAACACTGGCCAATAATGAAAGCCCTGCAAAGCCTGAAGATTGCCTGTACAGTGGGTTTTGCTGGGTGGTGGTGTGGCCTCCAGCAGTTTGTGGTTCAGGGACTCCCTCAGACACGGATGATATCTTTGCATTTCATATCCTTTCCAGCAATTTATCTAATCACTTTGAACTCATCTCAACTTTGGCAGCCATAATATCCTGTGGCAGGAATTGTCATGGCTGAACTCAACACTGTGTTAAGAATCACCTTTTTTTTTTCTGCCTTAAGCCTGTTATCTGTTAATTTCCTTTGTTCTCTCTTCATTCTTACACTATGAAACATAGTTAGAAGTGGCTCATTAATTCCTTTTTCTGAACTGAGAGGCTCATAATCTATCTATGAGGGGGAAAACTTTAGAAAACCCCAAGTTACTTTCATGCAACAAAATGAAAGTTGATGTGGTGTGTGACTTGTTAACAAATGCAAGTGGGAGAACAGCTTCTTCCCAAGGAGAAAAGCTACTGACTTATAATAAAAAAGCTGGCAGCAGAACAAGTTGAGAAAATTGGCAAGGCATTAATTTAGGGTGGATTGTGAACCTTTCTAGCTTCAGGGCAACAGATCCTCTTGGCAGTCAAGTCAAGGCTTCACCTTGCACAGATATTGCCTTGGCCAGTGTGGTTGTGGAACAGCCCTTTTTGGGAAACAATCCCTCAGAGGACCACTAGTTCCTCATTCATAGATGATCACCTGAAGCAAGTGTTCAAGCATTCAGAAACATGCCTTTACACCATTCTATTAGCAAAATGCATTTTTATGTGTGAAAAGTCAATGACTGGGAGTCAGCAATCCAGGAGGTCCCTTTCCACTGAACGCTCCTACATGGTCTGGCTGCAGAGACGCACTTCGTTCTCATCCAGATTCATCGTCCTGTGTGATCTCCTGGATTTAGTTGTCTATGTCAGCCTTTCTGCAAAACTACAAAAATGCACATGATGCCCTTTTATTCCCTGGCTCAGTGATTGGAAGTGATTTAATTAAACCAAAGCCAAAACAAACAAAAAAAAAGAAAATATGACAACAGCAACAAACAAACAAAATCTCTTGTCCAAACTAGATTTTTTGTGAAAAATCCCTTTTCCATCCTGCACATGAAACTTTCATCACTAGTGTTTACTGTGTGGTTTCAGAAATAAATGTCTTCTGGAAAACCACCTCTATTTTGCAAGAAACAGCTAAACAGTCACTGGGTAAGATCAGTGCAGGAGAGTTGGTGACTAACACTGAAACAAAGCTAGACTCACTCCTATTCCAGTGGCTCTAAGGACGGGACAGAACACTCATGTAGTCAGCAAAAGAGGAACTGCAATCCAAGACTGCATCTCTCCTTTTGTCATCTTGTGCAGTCAGGCTTCAGCTCTTCCCACCAGAGAGCTGACTCCTTGGGGACTGGAGAAGCTGCATTAGGGGCACATATCCTGTTGATTTAGATTATTCTCTCTTTAGCGCTGGAGCTCTGATCATTTCATTACCCAACCACTACACATGCTGCTGATTTTTGTCTACGAGCCAGAGAGCTCCCTCTGAAAGAAAACCTAGGCATTGTTCAAAAGGTATCTTGGACCCACAGTAGATATGAAGCATGACCAGACTTTGCTTGTTGTGTGTATTTAGGCTGCTCTGAAAGGCGGTGGCTTTGAAGAGTTTAAATGTGGATCAGGCCTTGATTTCTAACACAAGCTGCCAGGATGGGATAGGTGTGCACCAAAGTGCCATAGTTATGCAGAAGGCATCATCTAATAACGGGTTCCCCAGGGGAGAGAGGAACGTGATTCAGGTCTCCCACTATCTGCATAAGGGGGAAAACTATGCTGTTGCTGCCCCTCTTTCTTAAGTGGCTGGACTTGGTGATGGTAATCTGAGAAGGGTACTCAGACTCACACTGAGAGGATGTAAATTATTACAGACATATCCAAGATGGCCATTTTGAAGCTCAGGTTAATTCAGATTTACATGCTTTGTGCTGTGTCCCAAGCCAGATGTTAAAGTTCCCAGTGAAAGATGCTTCACAAACCTGGACAGCTCCTAGGAGTGGGTGATAGTGAGTGCTGAGTGCTGAAAAGGGCTGAAGTGTTTAATCTTAGATGTAGGCAATTTTAACAGATCTAGCTGAGAGATTTTCTTGATAAATTTTATCAAATTACCTTGAGTTGACTGGGTAAGTTACAAATGAGGTGTGAGTAACCTCTGCCTTAGTACTGATGTCCATTAGGATAACCTTGGTAGGGAGTCACAATGTGGTTTTCTTATTCTCTCCAAAGTCAATGCACTTAATGTGGTGAAGTATAAAACCTGCAGAATAGGAAGGTCTAAGGGAAATTATCTTAAACAGAATAGCCTGTGCCAAGACATGTGAGCTAGCATAGCAGAAATTTTTAAGGTCTCTGATCATCAGCTTCTGATTTATTTTTTTAATAGGAAGAGGGGAAATATGTAAAAACTCAAGCTGCTCAACCTTGATTACTGGTATTTTATGCTAAATGTGGTTGTTCCTGCCAAAAATATTAAGCTGGCGAAGAGAAGCTTAGATGTCTCATTATACTATTGCCAAGAAAGTCATGATTTTGAAAGCTCTGCAGGGCAGACCCAGAGGCTCTTGCTGCCAATCTGTTCTGCTATTCACTGCAGAATGAGCAGAATCAGTGCTTTTTTGAAGAAATGAAGCTTCAGGCTACTCTGGATGTGCACTGAATAGATTTTAACAATGATGTTTTTTACGTAACAACTCTGTGGAGCTTTGTTTTGCTTTATGGCACAGACCGGACTAGATTTTAAACAAACCAATAGAGTTCAGGATATGGCTTTGTCTCTAAAAGCATATGTATGAAAAATTATAAAGTAGTGCTTCTAATGCATGAAGTGAGAAATGAACACCTGAAATCCCATAGTACTCTACAAGAGGATGCACTAGTTTTTCTAGAGGAATAAGCCAGCTGTTTGGGATTTAATAATCATCTTTGTCCTGAGGGCATGTTTAGTGAGAGGCATAAAATTGTATCAAATACTCAGGCAAAAATTATACCCAGTGCACGTGTTTCATTTTGTGATTCATAATCAAGTCAGAACAGTATAGAAATAGACCACTGAATGTCAGACATTTAGCATATTAATATATATTTTAAGTTTTTTCCATAGTGGACTATGAATCAGTCAAAAGTGAGAGAAAGTAGAAAAAGTTCTTATGTGAGAGCATTTACTAACCTAACCAAACAAGAATGAGCTTACCATTCCTGGAGTCAGAAAGAAAAGAAGGAAAAGAAACAAAAGAAAAACAAAACAACAGCAACAAAAACACCCAACCAAAATCTACCCCCCACCAAACCAAAATACAAAGAAAAAAAAGTGCTTGTTGAGATAAGCAATGTTTCATCCACATTTCCTGGCGTACTTCATGGGATATATTTTTAAAGAGAAGTTAGATTTGGCACTGATTTTGGAGTCCAAAACCAGAAAGAAACTGTCCTCTATACTTACATTAAAAAGATGTATCTCTCAGTCCAGAAGGATTATAGATCATAGGATCATAGATCTCAAGTGAAAAGGAACTTTTGTTTACTTGCTCTTGACCTTCTGTATGCCAGGAAACCATCTTTGGAGATTTCCATATTGAGCCAACTCAGCAGATTCCTTTGTAATCTATTCTGGCAGTTTGTTAACTTCATTTCAAAAATATAATCTTAAAAAATGCAACCTAATCCTTACTCAAGCACTCAAGTGCCTCTTGGAGAGCCCGAGTTGGCTAGATTGAAAGGTCTGCTGAAGTGAAATATATTCCTTTCATACAGAACAAATGGATCATGACTCAATTGCCTCTTAAACCTCTTGAGGTGCCTTAGTCTTTTATTTAGTCTTTCACTGGACAGAACAAGGTCATTTTCAAGGTCCGTCTTCTATTGTATATTGTATACAATACACATTAGTTTGTCATCATTTTCAAAAGTGTCAGACTTTTACACAGATAATGCCATTTTACATGGATGCAAAGAAACCTCAGTGTCTTCCATTTCTACATCTCTTTCAACATCATTTCACTAAAAGTCTGCTGAAGACAGCGAGGTTGTATGGGTTCACTGGGAGCTTTCATGTTCTCATTCCACCATTTGGAGACAGCATTAGCAGACCTTATATATTTGGGTCCTGTGGAAAAGACAAATGAGTGCACAAATTGCAGCTGTAATTTGTATGAATGCTCTTTGCGTACCATCAGAGTAAACTCTGGGAGGAATATTTTATAACAGGAGAAGTTCCCTGCCGGAGCTGTGCATACTGAGAAGATTGCTGATAAACAGTGGGAAATAGTACACAGTGGACAGTGGAATTTCTAGCTATGATGAAGTCTGATTCCTAGGCCAGAAAATACACATATTTCACTCACTCTTAAGGACTTGGGATAGAAAGGTGACACGTCTGCTGGCTGTAGTGTCGGAAGCTGTAAGAGGGAATCATTTGGGTGTGGTTCTTAAAGCAGTACATTTTTCTGTGCAGCACTGAACTTGTAGCCCTTTGATGACAAACTCCTGGGGAGTTAGATGAGCCCCACCTGGCCTTTCCAATTTGATAGTTCAGATTTGAGATGCCAGAATTGGGACATTACAATGACCACCGAGAGGAACAAATAACTCAGAATAGGGAGCATGTCAAAGCAAGGAGTCCTTAAAACACCTTGGTTCATTTGTTTGCAGCTGACATCATCTCAGCCCTTAATAAAAATGCTGCTCAAAATCCTCCTCTGCAATATTGTGGAGAAAACTGTGCCTTTCAGAAGTGTGAATGTCAACTGAAAAAGAGAGGGGTCATGTTTTCCTTGAGAACTTATTTTGGCTTTGCAAGACTGGTAGCTCTTTGTAGATGTACTATACATGTGGGAATTATCAAAACCAGCAAAATTTGATTCTAACACTGCGTACTCACAGTGGGGCAGCCAAAGCTGAGGTACTTTGTCAGTTTAAATATCAGCCAGCTAAAGTCTACTAAGCAGCCAACTACACATCTCTTTAGTAGTATTCTAATTCATGTACTGTAATTAGGCTTGAATACAAAATATTGATTTAGTAGTAATTACATTTGTGCAAGCATTAAGATAATGTTTCGGGAAATCTGCCTAGGTTCAGCATGAGGTTTCAGATAATGAAATATTCAGTCTATTGCTGTGTAAAAGAGCTTTTAAATAAAACTTAGTCTATACTCTAACTAATATAAATTTGTTTGATCCCATCCTCTGACATTTTTGGCTTGAGACATTCCACCAAAACTGAAATATCTTCCAGTGGATTCTAGCTAATTAGAATATATCAGCTTTTTGAATGTGTTCTGAGATGATTCAGGGAAAGGATGTGTGACACCTGTAAGAAATAAGGCAGCATTTAGAGAGCACTGATTTATAGCCACAAATTTCATTAGTTGTAGTGCTAAATATGCTGCAGAGTTGTAACTAATCTGTCAGCCTTAAATATTGCACAAGCAACACATTCACTCTGAGAGAGCACGAAATCTTGTGATTCCTGGGTAACAACTTATTTTCCTGTTCACTCTTCTTACAGTATTTTTAGAATTTTTCATCTCAAGATGTGCATAAACACATGTTTTATTTACATTTGTACACACTAAGAGGCAGACTTATTTATGGCATCTACAAGTATATACAAGTGTAAGTTCTGGGCATACACAAAAATTTAGTCCTAACTTGTTTTTAATCTAAATGGCTGCCCAATAAACTTCACTCCAAAGATCTGTTACTGTAGCAAAGGGGAACCAGTCAGAAAATGGCAGATATCCAGAGCAATGGTTTAGTTAAGGATCATTGTGGCAATGAAGTAACTCAGGACTGAAGTAACAACTATATAAATTGGACTTTCAACAGGAATTCTTGTATTACCAGTCCAGGTGCTCTGCAAGCAATTTGTACTTTGATATATGTTTCATAACAGGGTAGATATTATGTCTCTTCCAGGGGGAAATAAAATCATATTTGATTTCTAATTTGAAACATGGTATTTGAGCACTCATTTCAGACCAGGAACAGCTATTTAGAAGATCCCCTGCTCTCTGCTTGTTATGCTGCAGGGGAACAGGAATTCAGGAGGAGAATCATGGATGGTTCCATAGATAGATAGATAAACAGACAAACACACAAATATAAATATATATATATATATATATGTATATATGCATCTATGTAGGTGTAGATAGATATATAGATATAAATATAGATACAAACACATAAAATAAATGGGGTTTTTATAAACCCCACTTGCAGTCAAGGCAAGAAAGAAGATCTGAAGACTGCACTGTGCTGTGTCTGCTTCTTTGTCAGGCTGGGAATATCCCAAGGATGAGGGAATTTTTTTGACCTGAGCTTTGTAAAATATAAAGTCTGTTGATTATCCTGCTCCCTGTGGCCCAACTGATAGTGAAAATCCAGGCCTGGCTCTACCCTGCCATAAGTTGGGAAAGCTGGAGAAATGAAGCAAATCTGCAGATGAAGCAAATAATTCAACTCACCTGGGAAACTTCTCTAGAAAGGCTTATGGTGGGTTTCTATTTTAATTATACTTTCCAAGGCAGGCTCAAACTGAGGAACTATTAACCTCTGGCTAGTGCCACAGCTCTCTTACTCACACAGTAATATAGAATCTGCTGTGTCTAATCATAGCTAACATCCACCAATGAGTGTCCCCTGTTGGATGGTGATCAGGCCTAGAGCTGTCAGAGGAGAAAATTAATTCCTGTAGTTGGCACACTTAAGCTGACCTGCCCAGCCCCCATAACAAGTTTCATTGTCATGGCTATCTATTAGCATAATTCTTAATATTTGAAGCATCAGGTGAAATATGTCTTTAAAATAAGAATTACAGCTGCATACAGTATCTATGAATTGCCTTGAAATGCAAAAGATATTTTTTACTGAGATAAATATTAAATGTTCTAAGCATATTTCCAGAAACAGCATTGAGCTAGGAAAACACATATTCAAATAAATATCTCTTTGGAGATTCATTGTGAGTGAATGTTCAAAACCAGTTATGTGAGTAATACATTGAACTAGATGACTTCATTGCAATAGGGAATATGTATTTTTAAAATGCTTCTGCATTCAAAAAGGTTCTAATAGTCCTGGTGAGAACCGCATTTATTGCTCTACAGTATGTCTCCATGTGAAACTTTGCTTTATCATGAATACCATTTTAGATCCTCCTGAACAGCAATAACAAAGAAGATAGATTAAGCTTCCTAAAATTCAGTTTGAGAAACCCCAAAGAGCCCACTTCTGTGCATTTCTCTGTGTGCCAGATTCTGCTGTCACTGCCCTCCTTTGCCTTCACAGTCCTGCTGCATGAAGAGTGGCCATTTTGATTTTTCCATGATGAGACATCATTAATTCTTCTACAGAGAAAGCCTTGGCTAGAACATCTCTTGCAGTATGCCAGATTTGTTTTATAAAAGTTGTTGCTTAGAGAGCTTCTCATTATTATCATGAATCCCAAAAAACTGATAATCCCTACTTTGGCGAGGTGCATGAGAGCTCTGCATGCACTTCCTCTGAACAGGCTATTCAGAAATGAGAGAGGAAGAGGGAAGAATAAATTTTTTTGTAAGAGAAAGATTGTATCATCAATTGAAAGAAGCTAAAGAAAACACTTCTAAAATACAATTTACCCCTTAACCCACTTTTCAGACACATCTCGAAACATACTGAGGTACAACACCATACTATTACAGCAGCAATATTGCAGTGTAAGAGAGAAAAGCCAGGTAGGTGCTAAAATCCCTGGCAGGGGATTGTCAGACACCTTTCTAGCCAGGAAGAACAAATGAAACATCCTTCCCAAAGTGTCAGTGGCACAAACAGACATCAGTTAAAATCAGATTTGGGACCCTGAGCATCCCATGGGTGCAATCCTCTGATGTGCTGAACATATCTGGATTCGATCACCTCCTCCCACGGCTCCTAGAAAGGAGGGGGGCTCTTCTTGTCCTTGTTTGATATCTGCTGGCCTGTGTGGAGTGCAGCAGTTGTGTGGGAGCTGACCCTGCCGAGATATTGTCCTTTGTGCATCCCTTAAGCTGTCCCAGGCAGCCCGGCCGTGGAAACGGGAGTGAATGAAGTTCCCTTGGGAACTGTCCCATGTAGCTCTCTGTGCCTGGAGAGATGCAAAACGAGAGGGCTGCCACTTGCTTTTATGTTAACCTGTAGCACAGGAGAGCACCAAAGCTGGCAGCGTACCCCAGCACCCCAAGCAGGTGCTCCGGCCCCCTCCGCATCTGCGCAAGGAAGCACTTGATTTCCCCAAGCACACCTCGATGGCATTAACTCCAGGGAAAATCATCCTTGCAGACATCCTCTGCATGGGGTGGGGTGTTTCCCTGCTGGGCTTTGAGCTGGGCCCAGGTTCAGATACCGCCTGAGTCTGGTCGTGTCCATGCCAGGCAGGTTCTGTCCTGCAGTGAAAGGGGGTGTGTAGGATGAGTGCTCCCCCGTGGGCCTGGCGGCTCCCACTGAAGGAGCACAGCACTGCTTGGCTGAAGATAAACCCTTGCAACACCCCTAACTGCAACCTCCATACAGCAGGACGAAGCACCAAAAGTTTTATCTGCTCCAGTGGATCCCTTAGACTCACTTCAAGATGGGATTGCTAATATCTGTCTCATTGCTCCCTAGCTTATTAGCCCCCTGCCCTAGCACCAGGGAGCAACAAAGTTCAAAAGTCTCCATGTTTTTCTCTTGGCTTAACCTAAGAATCACCACCGTCAGGTCACCTGGGCATGTATATGCATCCACCAGCACTCTCATGCTTTGTGGGTGATATCTAGGGGAGCCCAATCCTTGCACTGACAGGCTGCAGTTTGCACCAAGCAGAGAGAGCCAGAGGCAGCTGTTTGGGAAGAATGAGCCTGAGGCTTCATTTACAGAAGGATTATGCACCAACACATTTTGTCAGAGGGTGTGATTTTTTTCCTTCTCTATCTAATGATATAAATGCATTCCCTCAGGTGTACACAACTATACCAGTATGTAGGTACTTACGTCTTTATAGTTTACATCTTGCTGTAATTAAGGTAGCAGAGTTTATGCTCCTTAATTAGGAGGAGAATGTCTCCAACTCTCGAGCCAGCTATAAGAACCCGCACACATTGCTGGCCCAGCTTCTTGTAGCTAACCCACGAGACTTTCAGCATCTTTTCAGTGCTGATTAGGGAACAGAGACAATGAGGAAGGACTGTTTCTCATTATTTTCATGAACAGGCTAGGCCTTCAAAAGCATGCTACAAAAAAATAGCAAATTGCACAGTAAAATATAAATAAGGCCTGTCTGGGAGTATATAGTGCTTGGTAAAACCAGGAGGGAGCTCAGGCTGCGGGAGAGAGGGATAAAGAAGGAGCTGCAGGCTGTGCCCAAGCCTCTAGCTGGGAGGTTGCCAGAGAAAGAGCGAGTCAGACAAAAAGAGCAATGGGGTGAAATGCAGTGGGAAGACGACTTAGTTAAGCTGACCCACATAGACTACTTTCCTTTGACAGCAGCAGTCAGTTACCTATGGTGACACTCAAGAATCCATTTTTTTAAAGTTATGACCCAAAATCCACCTCCGAGTCATTATGAGCAGAAGGGAATTGTGCGTTTACCCTCTGTTGTGCTGACAGCTCTTCACACCCGGGCAATTCTCAACAGCATCTCTTTTGATGAGCAAGTACCCACTGTTCAGAATCAGCAGAGGTAAGGGTAGGAGCACAGTTAACACAGGATGATTAACATGGCTTTGGTTTCTGAACCAGAAGAACTGATAAAATATGTGATTTCCACCTTTTTAAGTTTTGAGACTCATTTTCCTTCTACACAATTAACTTGTTAGCCTGAAACTTAAGATGTAACTGTGCAGGGAATAGTAATGTTATGCATTTACTGTGATATGAGTACATATCACATAGCTTTCTCTACTATTGAAAAAGCCAGAAGAAAATGTCATTAAGGGGATGGTAGTATAGTTTATATCCCCCATCATGCAACAAGCTTAATCCTTGCATGAAGCAAATTTGAAGTGCTGGTCTCTCTGAGTAATGACTGATCAAATAAAGCACAATGACCTGGCAAGGAGCAGTTGCAAGCTGAGGCACTTTGTAACCTTATTCAGTGCAAAGGGAGCACGATGCTGCTCCTGAAACTGCACCCTTGCTGCTGCTGGATTACCCTGGTGTGACCCCCCCACTCAGAGCCTCAGTGTGCAAACTCCTCATGAACTTGAACTGGGGCTGGGTTGTCCCTTGGCTTGCAAGGGAAATATTTGAAAAATTTCCAATTGCATATTTTCCATTGCACACACATTTATAGAGAAAGATTTCTCCCCTTAAAGGGTACATTGTTACAGAAACTTCTGCCAAGTGGAATTCACACAGCATGCTACCAGGACATTTAACCTGTTGTGAAGATAAAATAAAGCCAATAAAAAAGCAACAACATGTATTACTTAGAAAATTGCGTGTATCTGGTTTTATAAACTTCCTGTTTGTCAATAGGTCCTTTGAGATCTTTTCCATCCCATTTAGACCCAAAGTCAGGGAATACTGCCTCGTGATTTCCAGGTAGATAAGATGACATTACCTTCTTTCATCTCATCTAGAAGAGGGAAACATAAACAGATCCAGATTACAGATTTTAACGCAATTATCTACATTACCAAGCCATTAATAGCAGATTAGTAGTATGATATTCGATGCCAGCACATTAACTAGATTAAGAGTATTTTTCCTGGAACATGAAAATTTTCTGGGACAGTTTTTTCAGGAGGTAGGACATTTTGTCTCTCATTTTACAAATGTGGTGTGAAACGAAAAGAGGAAAAACACTCCCTCCTCTCTCCTCCCCCAACTTTCTGAGGAGGAGACTCATCATGGCACATACAAGAAAAAACAGTCACCCACACACTGGAGCCCTTCAAGCAGAAAGCACCTGACGGGAATTTAAAAGTAGGTTTTCAATGGTGAAGTTGGCAGAAATCTACATAAAAGCAGTTCTTCAAGGGAGGCTATTATGTGATATGAATTAGATGAATGTATTGAGTTCCTCCTTTTATTTTTCTTTTTTGAAGCTGTGAAGTCTAAAATTAAGTTATTGTTATCCTGATCAAATATTTTCTTTGCAAGAGCTCATGCCTGAAGAAAAGGAATAAAGAAAATATAAGGAACCATAATATATTTTAATGAAAGAGAGGTTACTTATCACTCAAAATCCTGAATCTCTATTTTTAGAAATCTGAGTGCTAGCTGCTTGAGTCCTCAAAACCCCCACTACACACAGAGTCTAGCATTTAAAAATGAAATACTTGCAAAGAAACAGCAAGAAAATATGAACATGGTAAGTAATCAATTTCATTTTAAGATCATTTTATAAGACACTGAAGTGTTTGTATTTTTTCTTTTAGTAACAAAGCCTAATAACATTTTGATAAGAATTACACATGTTTTTCCAAAAATTTTTCAGAGTCTTCACATGGGCCTCTTTAGGGAGTTGCATTTCTTATCCTTAGAGAGTTTATGGCTACATTAAATACATTTCACTTCTGAATCAGTTCCTTCTTCTGTAATGAAGGGAGAAGAAAACAGATGATGCTGGTTGAGATCTCACTTAAATTTTCATTGCCTATGCATGTATTATATAAAACGAATTTAAGTAGCTTTCTCAGTTTAATTTTTTCTTCCTATTTATTTTCAAATTGGAGCCAAACAATTGGAGCTTTTATATCTAGCTTGTTTTCTCTGCAGTGCAATGAAATTTTTAAATGGCTTGCTGATTTGCAGGTTATTGATAACTCAGTCTGACAGGTAATTTCACACCAGCATCATTGCTGGACTTGGTCTGGATCTTCCATACACCAAGGACATAACCATATCTGTCCTTCTTGATGTGAGTTTCCTCTGATTTACACCATTTGAAAGTAACATTGTCGGAAAATTATACTTCTACCTTGCCCCACCAGTTGTGAAAGCCTTCATCAACATCACCAGCTCAGCACATCTTTCCTGTGAAGTATCTAAGGACAACTGAGATTTTTTTGTCTACCACCTCGTGTATGAATTAGCTCATAAATCACCGACGTTAACTCTGAAATCTGAATTGCTATGCAGATGTCCTGGGCCTAGACTTTCTGATATGCTGTACCTGCAACTGGCTGGTGGTAACTGCAGGTGTACTCAGTGTGATGTGACTTCTTAACCATTGAAAAGGGAATCATAGATTGCTCAATCATTTAGATGAACAATGACAATACAACAACATCCTCATCCTGGCATTCATGGCAAGTCATTATTTCTGACCACCATATCCCTTTTATCTCTACTATGTGGCTTTCACAGATGAGGAGCACATTAAGAAATGCACACATTTCCTGCTAAGGAAAACTGCACATCCAGTCCTTAGTGATGCCTTTTGCTGTTACCGCTGTGCAGAAATGTCTGCCTCTAGCTGCAGCATGGCCCCTGATGGCTTTGCAGATGAGGAACCCACTCAGAGATGTTAAACAGATTGGGTTGTGTGGTTTGACTGTCTGGAAGTCCTAGCAGGGGTACTGTCACCTGCAGGTGACTGAAAAGAATGTATGCACAAGTCAAAGCCTTATCCTGGGCCACTCTATGCCAAGTAACAACTCCTGCCTTTTCACATGCCACTGTGCTGCTGGAGTGAGTCCAGGGGAAGGCCATGAAGATGATCAGAGGGCTTGAGCACCACTCCAGTGAAGACAGGATGAGAGAGTTGGAGCTGTTCAACATAGAGAAGAAAAGGCTCTGGAGGGCCCTTGTAGTGGCTGGGGGCTTACAAGAGCTGGAGAGGGAGATTTTATCTGGAGAGGTAGTGATAAGACATGAGGAATAGCTTTAAACTGAAAGAATGTGGGTTTAAGTTAGACATTGGGTAGAAATTCTTTACCGTGAGGGTGGTGAGGCACCAGAACGGGTTGCCCAGAGAAGTTATGGGTGCCCCATCCCTAGAAATGTTCAATGTCAGGCTGGATGGGGCTTTGAGCAACCTGGTCTGGTAGAACAAACCTGTCCATGATGAGGTAGTTGGAGCTAGATGACCTTTAAGTCCCCTTCCAATCCAAATGTGATTCTGTAATTCTGTGGTTCTATTTCTGTATTCATGGATCTGTAATCCAGCTCAATGTGGAAATCTTGAGATTTTCTAGGGTGTTTTTACCTCTGTGATTGGCTGATATTTGTAATCATGTGGGAGCACCCAAGGTACTCTGACTCATCTCTTTAGTCCTGATGGAGGCTGGGATTCAGGCTTTTTATTAATAAAATGAAGTCAAGGTGATAGTGGTGGAGGAAGATCATATCATATCATATATCATATCATATCATACCCTATGTCTTAACTGCAAACCCAAGTTGCTGCTGTCTCTCAAATAAATCTTAGAAGTTCCCTTCCTGCATCAACTGCAAACATCAATGTGAACTCTGTTTCAAAGGAGAATTCAGTGAAACTGCTGTTACCACAGCACTGTGCAGCATGATACAAAATGATTCAATTAAATTCCTCTTCTTAGCTTTACAGCTGAGAGTGTGTATATTATCTTCTCTTATCTTTCAAATTTTTAGTATGGTTCCCAAGCTGTAATTGGACCTTAGTATGAAATGGAGCCTGGCTGTGTTACAGACACAGACACACCGGCCAGGTGCTACTGCTCAGTATCTGACCCTCATCTCATGCTGAACAGAGTTGAAAGGTAATTGGAGACCTCATTTGTGGAATTTGTAATAATGATCTCCCCTGCATTTTGTACATGCAACTGCCACTTTGTGAAGATCCTGAAAATTAATTCATTGTAGCTCTCTCCTTATGGATTTACTGCAAAAGGGTTGGGGTAACTATAAAGGAAATCTATTCCTGCAAGTGGCAGGCCATTTTCTTTGAGAGGTGCCTCTTAAAAGCGCAGAAAATCAATTAGCCATCCTTGTATGTCTGACTTATGTCTTTTATACCACTGAGCACCAGATTAATGCCACCCTTGAAGTCAGTCCCACTCTAACAGAGTGCTGCCCCACTAGCATGCATTTATTTTGACAATAAAATCACAACTCTTGTTTCCTGAAAGTATGGCATTTCTCATTTCCAATAAATACTACTTCTGCCTGGTGGAGAAGATTTTTGGAGGAATGATTCAAGAATTACATGAAACATAATGAAAAATAAGAGAATTACTCTAAATAACTATTTTAAATGATGGCTAAATATATGATATTCTAAATATCATCTGTGATGAATGGCTTGGAAACTTAAATAGCAGTTAGAATATGTACAGTTTAAATTTCTAGTCTCATAAAACTCTAAGCTTAGGAAACTTTCTACTATGCTACAGAGACTTTTTTTGCTTCTCATTTTAAGCCTGTTCCAGAAGTGAATTATGGATCACACTGCAGCACATTAGCTGTCACAGTGAAATTTGGCAACCCTGCCAGAGTACCCAGAGTCTGTTTTATGACTTCATAAAATGCCCTATAAACAAACACTACAAATATATAACTGATATCAGAAGTCTTAGCCCATAAAGGAATTCCAATACAGCCACAGAACAAGTCCCAGTGTATTTGATTTCCTGTAGAAGGACATGAGGCAACTGGTGTTGGTTGGGTACAGGGCAAATTGCCAGAGAAGGGTTTGCCATTTTGTTTTTTAAATATCTGCCTGCCATTATTCATTGTGCCAGGATGCAAATTTCTAACGCATTATAAACTACATGTCTGTGTTTGGGCATTTGGTATTTCCACGTCATGGCAATTTAAGTGATTGATTTTAAGGGTTACTTCACTTTTTCCCTATTTTTAGAATAGCTATAAAGCAGAAGAAGATAGAGCCTTAAATTTTCTTAATCAGTCTGACTGGAGACGTGAGTATGACATGAACACTACAAAGATATCTTTGATGGATGTTATACAACATGAGCTTATTAATTTTATTTTACTTGTACCATGCTCTGATGTAGGTGAGATAAAGTAGCTATGACACCTAGCAGAGGGAATTGGGTACTTCACAGTGGGGTTCAGCTCATTTAAGAAGATTCCACTTATGATGTGGTCACTCTTCTTTTAAATCCATGTAACTCTCTAATGGGAACTAAAAACAGTATTTCAGGTCTCATCTCATCAGGAATGAACGGCCAAGTCTGAGTTTACAGGAAATAAGATCTCAGGTGAAATCACCCTTACTTAAACTAAATTGAAACAAAGCATCTAGTGCCTGAGAAGTGAAGGAAACACACACAAGAGGAAATATTTTTTGGGGGGAGAGGATAAATTCTTAAGTGACATTTCCACCCCTCGATATCAAAGTCCTTGGGAGAAGATGAGATTGAAAAGTAGCTCTAAAACTTGACTAAGCTTTTGTCAATATAAAAAAAAGATAAAATTGTACGTAGCTTTTCAAGAGTCTGCTAGCAAATTTTTAAGAGAGAAACAAAACCACAAATATTTATTTAATTCAGCAAGACAAATTCCGTGGAGTATTTCCCTGTGTATGTGTACATTTGTAAAGATTTAAAATAAATTTATCTCAGGATTTACTAATAAAAAGCAATGATATTAAGCAAAAGCATCGAACTGAAATAAGCATGATAAAGCATGGTGTCTGATAAAGCTAATGTGAAAATAAATTTAAGCAGATCCAAAGCTGCCAGAGGTCTGCACAGTTGAAAGAGTCAGCAATGTAAGTATAAGTCTGACTCCCTGAACACAGCAAATCTGAGCACAGGCTGAAGAGGTGATGACTGCTTTTTTTAGCAGCATTTCCCTCCACCATGGCCATTCTCCCTCCAGCAATAACAGTGGGAAGGGAATTCTATCATGGATGCGTTGAATCCATGGATCCAATGCACCTACATATCTGTGTCTGAAGGAGCAAACTGTAATAATAGCAGTAAGTTTAGAGAACACCCTGAACAAAAGAAATAAAAGAAAGAAAATTACCTTTGTGCACACAGAGGAAAATCATTGAGATACTAAAAACTGTAGCATTTCTATCTAACTGCAGTAATTTGCTGTTAAACTCTCTGCCTATAAGAATGATATTACAGATATTAGGCCATTTGGCTTGTAATTGCTGCTTCTTATTCTAATCTCATTAATTTGAAAACTGGCAAAAAACCAAGCTTGCTTATCCCTATTTAGCCCTATTCCTTGTTGCCTTTCTCTGGTTTTTTGTTTGTTTGGTTTTTTGTTGTTGTTTTTGGTTGGTTGGTTGGTTTTGGGCTGTTTTGTTTTGTGTTGTGTTCTTTTGTTCTTCCACTTGGAAAACTTCATTTAATGTGCACATGCAAGATTAAGATAGGATCTCTACTGAGGTAGGTAAAGTCAGGCTGGGGAAAGGGAGTTGGTACCTATTCAGTCCTCTGCTCCCAGCTGTTGCTTGTTCTGTTTCTGCATCATCTCCAGGGTCCTCCCTGCTCCAGGCACCCATCACCAGTATTGACAGCTCCTTGTGAATTTCCTTGGGTTTACTTCTCTTCATCTTTTTGCTTCTCTTTCCTCGTCCATTGGTAGCTCTTGATTTCTGGGTTTCCTAGCTCAGGGTGCAAAACATCTCTGTTGAACTTCTCATGCTGATTTCTCCTGGTTCACATCTGTCAGTGCAGGCTTCAGGTTCACCACATTCCCAGCTGAACATCTCCATGTTAGTTGTATTCACATTTATGATACAGCTTACTCTTGGACAGTTCAAAATGCCTGGCACGTCTAAGAACTCTGCATCCTCTTCAGCCTGCAATGAGTTTATCCTCAGTCCCCTGGCCTTCTCCAGCTTTTCCTCCTGGGTCTATATGCAACCATTCCTTCAGACTGTATTACAGCAGTGGCCCCTCTAGCTGTTTTGTGGGCTCTCACATGGTTCTGTCCTGGATCTTTTTGTATTTGTAAAATTTATTTCTCATCTATTGCCCATCTCAACTATTGCCTCTAGGAGCATGAATCACACATCTGCCACTCCCATCTTGTAACTGCACCATCAACTCAAATTCACCCCAGAGGTCTGAATGCTTTCAACCAAATCTCTTCTTATTACCACCTTCCTCACTCATTATTTGTGAGTCAAGACTGCAGACAATTTGGCACTTTCCTATGCAGTGTAGGTCCTTGTAGTGGTTTGGTCCAAAATACTCATTACTGTTTTTCTTCTGTGAGATAAGAATTAGGAGAAACGCAAAGCAGGCACCAAACTTGAAAGAATATAAAGAAATTTATTAACAGACCTAAAAGAGGGGAAAAAAAATTATACCATACCTTCAGAACTCTCCTCATCCCCCCACCTTCCTCCCTTCTCCCACTGACAATGTAAAAAGACAACCCTTAAGATGTTCAGTCTGTTTACCACTTCCATAATAACCTTGTTCAGTCCATTTAGAAAGAGAAGTCTCTTCTTGCTCGTGCTATGAAAACATTATCACAACGAGACAGCCGCCCACTTCCAAATATTGTTCAGTCCATTTAGGAAGAGGAGTCTCTCTGCCTGCATGTGAGTCCCTTCCCCCGACTTGCAGCTTTTCCCTCAACTGCTTTCGAGGGTCCACTCTTGAAGTTTTTGGGGTACAATTTTAAGGTTGAGCTGTTCAGAAACAAGAACAGAGGCCCTTCTCCTTCCCTGGGAGCAAAGGGTCTTCCTCATCTTCATCTTTAGGACTATCTCTGGGAGCATCTCTAGGAACTGAGGTTTTCTCCTTTCCCATTTGGAGCAAAAGTCCTCATGGCTTCCACCTCTCCCTGTCCAAACTTCTCATGAAATTACAGCTGCATCAGCATCTGCCTATCTCAGCGCAGGTGCTTTTGCTCATGAGTTGAACACTCCACCCCCCATATCTTCATGGAATTACAACAGGATACTCTGATGTATCATAGCTTCACAACAGAATTTCAGCTTTAAGCATCTCCTCTCTCTCCTCCCTCAGGTTTTCAGCTCTTCACAGCAATAAAAGGGTTCATCTCACCTCAGCCTTGCAGCTGGAATGTGGCTTATCGCAGTGGAGAGGGAGAGCCAAGCCGCTCCGGCTGCCCACGGCAAGGCAGTGGGCATGGATGGAACCTGTCCATCGGCTCCAGGATGGCCGTGGCCCGGCCCGGCCTGGCCCGAGCAGGGCCTGGCCGGGCCCGCTGGTCCCCACACGGGCCCTGCAGCCACCTGTGCCAGCGCCGGAAACGAGAGAGAGCTTGAGGGAGTTTGCCTATTCTTAAATGTGGATCACAGAGGCGGCCACAACTTTAAGTGGCTTAGAGAATTGTCCATATTCAAACTGGCCAGCTGGTAGGTTCTGTTAGGTCATAGAGGAAGCTGTAAGAAGAACATCACTTCCAAGACTCAGCTTGCTAACCTATGACAGTCCTCACATATAAATCACATATGAATTCTGTAGTAGTCTCCCTAGAGAAATATCCACATTTCCAGCTAAAACTATCCAGGCCATTTTGATGTTTAGCAACTTTCTTTTCCTTTGTCTTCCTTAAATAAAGTTTTGTGCTGCTCATACTTATTCAGAATTTGTAGAAAAAAACCTGTTCACTTTGAATGTTAGAAACTTGTATTCTCATTGAAGACCCCTGAATTATCTGTTCTCCTCTAGTAATGTATCTATCGCTTTTCACTGTAAGAACTAGAACGTTTTAAGTTGTTCGCTTTTTAAGTTTCCATTATATTTTCATGCCTCTCCTAGGCTGTACCTTCCATGTGAGGGGGAAAAGAGCACCTTGTTGCCATTCATCAGATTATTGTGACTCATTGTTCTGTTTCTTGATGTAAATAACACATTAGTTATTTAACTGACATGTCGAGTTCACTGCCTCTTGCAATTGCCCCAAATGCATTCTACATATTTTATCTCATCTTCTACTTACACGGCAAATTGACTAAGAGGAATAACAGCGTATTTCTTGTTTTGATGAACAGCTGCTCATGCAGTTGGATCTTGGTCCACACCTGGAGGCTTTGGAGTATACAAATAAAAGAGCTGCCAAATAAAAGTGATCGTTCAGAGATTTTTGTCTGTCATTCCCAGTGGTCTAGCTCATAGTGAAGGATTAAAATGGGTTTGTCCTTCAAGACAGACTTCAGGAGTGTGCTGTTTTGATCCATGGCATAAGGTATTCCACTGCATTCCTCATCCTCCCGAGGCATCTCAGAGCTTCCAATGCAGAAAATGCACATAACACAGAAATCTGTTACGATAAAATTTTAATTAAGTGTTCGTAGTTTGGGTAGTAAATATGGATTCATACCAGGATGAATATATAATTTACTGAATAAATAAATAAATATACAGAATCAATTGGTTATTCCTAGCATACAATGAGTTGATTTCCAACTGACATGGCACTTTCTCTGCATCATAAAGGTTTACATCAATTTTCATTCTCTTATCTATTAAATCTTCCTCAGATTCATAATGCAATCAGGTAACCTATTATCAAAAATGATCTTGGATTCTTTCTGGTATTGTTTTATTCATGGGTGACTCTCGAAAATCCTTAAAGATGACTAACAACACACATTTTAGGAAAAAAACATTTCTACAAAGACTGCAAGGACATTTTTTTTTCCTATTTGAAAGAGCTACTCAAGGAATAAATTCCTCCCTTTTTTAACTAACATGATCTTTCTGAGCCCACTTACTGATTTGTCTCACTTTAAAAATCTGCACATTAACATCCTCTGTTAAATTTCAATTGGATCATTTAAGAAGTGCTTAAGAATTAAGTTGTTTTACTTAGAAACCTTGGACAGAAGAAAACATAAACATGCAATAAAGTTGTTTAAAAAGTTAAAGGTTCTTTTAAAAATGTCAGTTCATGGATTCCTATGAGTCTACGGAAAGGGAAAGCAGATATTCTAACCAATAGAAAATGTACTAGGGAATAATAATTTTTAAAAAAACTCTTCAGTGAAAATGAGATAATCTGAAAGTAATAACACTAAATGGAAGACTGTACAAGAAAATGAATAAATTGCTTTGTAAATTAGTCAGGCTTTTCAATGCCATAAAAAAATTAATAGTGTTTTTTCTCATTATCTTATTTTGAAATATAAAATTATACTAAAAGGTGATCGAGATAGAGTTCTCTTTATGGAGAAGATGTCAACCATGATGATTTTCATTTACAAAGGAAAAAGAATGAGCCAAAAAACTCCCACAACAATCACTTTTTAAAGTATTGGAAGAAAATTAAAACAATCTCTTCAGGCTAAATTCTTTATTGGTTGAGGAATTTAGTTTGTGTTTGGCTATTCCTAATCTCACTCTTTTAACATCCTGAGGCTTTCTGGGCATTGTGTATTATAACATCTCCATTCTATTACAAGCTATTGAAATTACAACTTTGAATTTTATCCTATTAATTTTCTCGGCACTTACTTGAAATATCAGGTGCAATTTTTTTGTTGTGTTATTTTCAACACTACAAAGTCCTCCCAAGTATTTTGAGTCCCCAAAACCTTAACAGATGATGAACACACATAGGAAGTCATCAAGCATTTGATGTGTTTTTCTCAAATATTTCTGAAGAAATTCTGAGACATTCTATTCCACGGATTGATATGGATGTGGGTTTTTTTCTTATGAGTTTGTATGAACTTGGAAACGAGCTGTACCTGGTAAATGCCTTACACATGGACTGAAAATTACTGTAACAAAGGTGTTCTGTGTGATGGTTTGTTTCTTTTAACCTTGTTTCTAAAGGAATTCTAATTTAGGAAACTTGATTAGTGCAGGTTAATACTTTGAAATTCTTCCAAAGGATTTAGAGGAATGTCCTAGTATGGGAGGTAGCAATTAGATCAAACTAAATGGGACACTCATTCAGGTAACTTAGGGGGCCGTTACATTCCAGAAGTAACCAGCATCTGGTAATATAAATGGACATAATTCACTATGAACAATAGGTTTTCTAGATATTTTCATGCTAAATAGTCATGGTGGGGTTTTCTGTCTTTAAATATTTGTACCAATACATTTTTTCAATGCTCTGTTTCCTGTATGTAAGGTAGCCCCCCATTTAAAAATAAAAAATTAACATTTTATCCCTTCCATCATTTATACTGCATATGCTCTCGTTTTTTTAAAAATACATTCTTCTTCTTATATTTATGTGCAGATAAAGCACTGTAATTCTAGGATTTAAATTTCCAGGAAGGGAAATCAGAAAATGAAGGGTGTGACCTCCGAAAAAAGAAATGTTTTGCTAGTCCTTTATAGATGAAAGACTATGAAAAAACAGAAGCTGATATACAAAAGACTTGATATAACTACTCTGAGAAAACTGAAAATAAAAAATAAAGGAAAAAGAGAGAAGAAGAGTATTGAGGTGTTTTAAAACCCTGAATAAAAAGAGAGGATTTGCTTCATTACATAACATAAAGGACCATCTAGGTAGGTAATGTGTCTTTGACAGTGGCCACTTTTGACAAGCAGCCTGAATTATATCAGCTGCTTAGGTGTACCTTATCATTTATTAATTAAATTATTTATCTTTAAACAGAAACTCATTGCATCTGTTAATTTTCCTCTCTAGGATGTAGTAAGTCAGATGTCTTTTTTGCTTATGAACAACCTGATCTTAAATGAAAACAAAGATCAGTTACAAGATACTCCAAAGCCTGATTTTGAGTAAAATGGGATTACACTAAGAAAGTGAGATTACAAAACTGAGATATTCAGAGTCTGTATAAAATTCAGAAACACAGAATATATGTGACCTTGAAGGAACAAGATAATCAACATTTGAAACTGAGGTCTAAGGGCAGAAAGGAAGGAAACACTTGTCAGCAGCAGCATTTCTGGTATGTCAGCTGGGGCTGAAAATGGGCGCTGGGTGCAGATATGTAGGTGCAGTTTCTTGCTGTATTAGGAGCAATGCACCTTTGAGCTTTCCTGTGGTGATGCATAGTACCACCACAGACAGTCAGCTGGTGTCCAGAGCCAGGGACCTTGAGCAACCCCGGTGCTAGAGACTTTCAGGTCTCAGCTGGTGTTGCCAGCAGCAGCCTGGTTACCTGTAGCTGTGGAGATACAAAACTTACTGACGTTGTCTAAAAGGAAGACAAAATAAATTTTAAAAAGAAGCCCAGGAAGACCTTACAAATGTACTGATATCAAGCTCATTCATGTAAGTTTACCTTAGCAGTACTGTGCCTTAGTTCTGTTGCAGAGAGAACTCAGTATAGGGAGTGAGGATCCTGCCTTTTGCATTTTTGCTTCGGTGTTGTGCTTTTCATTTTCTGGCTGGAAATTATAGTTCTGGAGTAATGAGTCAGGCACAATGGTGGGCTTAACTGCTTCTCTTCTCTGAAGACACATTAATTACATTCTCCATTCAGTTGTACTTAGACTTGAATGGGGAAAAAATAAATCTTGTACACGTCTTAGGAGGCTGGGCACATGTCAGTAGAGGAGAAACTACAGGTTACCCCTTCTGAAGCGCATGCCCAAGAGAAATGAAAATCACAATATTCTGATCATACTGATAATTCTCATTTTGCAGCCTCAGTATCTTAAATACAGTAAACTCTTTGAAATTTTCTGCTCATGACCAGTGGGGACTTACACAGTGTATTATTGGATGTGGGTTTAATTATTGGGGTTTTCACTGAGGAAGGTAATGAGAAATGGAATTTCACTGAGCAGGTTTTTTGCAAATTATTTTTACAGGATTTATTTGTGATGATTGTGGAACTAAGAAACTTTTAATCTTGGGAAAGGACTTTTCCATAGTTTTGGATTTGAAATAATTTTCTGTCCCTTCTATTCTTTGTTGTGATGAAAGGAAGACAATCGTTATTGAACTCTTGGTTTCAGAAGTAAGTGGATATTTTATTTTTGTTGTATACCTACATCTGTGTGTATTGTGTGAGTTTCTACTAGGAGATGGCCAACATCACAGGATGACTTGATGCTTTTTAAACTTCATAAAAAATTTAATGTCCTTAACATAGATTTTTTAAAAATACAGTATAAAAGTTTAGAAGAAAGTGTCATTTTAAGAAAGGAACCTAAAACTTTACCTTGACTGACCTAATTTTTATTTAGTGTAGTATTAGACAGCAGTTTGAAATGAAAGCATGAGTGATAAAAGTTCTTAATATAATTTCATCTGCTATTCCAAAGCCTATGTTCGGTTTTACACTCTCATCTGTACAAGGATAATTAACACGTGTTTCTAATCACTCATTCCTTCTGTTTCAAAGGAATAAAAGAGGTACCACTTAAATAGGTGCTGAGCTGCATGAAAGAAGTATTTTTGGTGATTAGAAACGGTAGAGAAAAAAGAATCTAACGACAAAAAATGAACATTAGCAGATTGACATTTTCAAGTGTCTGAATGACACAAAGAACAAGAGCACCGTTGTACAAACTTGTTTCCTAGAACAGAAAATGGATTGAAGAAAATTGCTTAGAATGAATTGCTATCAAGTTGAGTTACAGAGGAAAATTAAAAGAGGCTTTATAGAGCAGTCACTGAATGAGGTAGTACATCAAGACTCCGGAGCAACCATTTATCTTAGGGTTAGTGTGTTATAGTGAGAGTTGGGTCATTTACTGATGAGATATATATATATATTTACCTAAGGGTGGTAAACATAATTAAACAAACCTTTTCCTTGAATTACTGCTTAAAGGCAATTTGCTATGTCCTGCAGAAAAACTGTTGGCAGAAAGATCAGCTCTGTACATCAGAAGCAGCTCTGTTTCCTCGGGATTCTTTTCCCAGCTGTAGTGTTAACTCCTCGGACCTGCTCTGTGTCTACATCTTTTGCCAGAGTAGCTACATGACTAACCAACACGAGAAATTTGGTCAGCTAACAAATGACAAAAGATAAATGCATCTCCAATAAAGTCTCTGTTGTGGTGTAATTTCCTATACTTGGGAATATGACTAAGATATGCAGATAATTATTCCTTATTTCTAGTAGGAGAATCAGTAACCAGAGTGTGGCTGGAACAAGATCAAGCTGAGGTTGCTGCACTGATGTAATGTTACATCGTGAACATTTGACCTCATTAACAGTGAAATTTAACTATTCCTCTATGTCTATTTTAAGTGCAGAAAAAAAGATTAAAATTTATTTTTATCCTTAGTATTCCAAAAGGTTATGTAATTAATATATTCTCAACAGATAGGCAGAACTGCAAGTTTTTTGAAGCAGGTTCCAAATCCAGAGGAAATTAGAAAAAGAGGGAAAACCAGCAGCTCTTTCAGTTAAATGAAAAACAGACCTGGTTGCTGGCAGATTCTTTTCTATTTAATCAAGTACCTTCATTTCATAATAAATGTCTGGAAGTAGAGTCCCAGTGCTGCAGCAAGGTCCCCCCTGTATCAAAGATTAGTAAAATGCAGCAATAAATTAATATATAAATTATAGGATACTGCATGTTATACTAAAGAACATTATGACCTGAAGTCTAGGAGCTGGGATATTCACTAGATGGATGGTTTTGTAGCAGAAAATAAGGAGTTCCTTATTTGAGCATTCAGTGGCACATGAAGAAATAATTACAGAATCTGTCATTTGTTTTACCAGGACAAATGTTTGTTGTTTTAAAATGTGTGTTCTGTAAAAGGCATCCTGCAATTAAATGCTCCCCCACTCATGTTCAGGGATCAAAACCATGAAAAGGCTCTCCCCATGCAAACAACAACAATAGCTACCACATTGTGCGCATTTATTTTCAGATGAAAAACGCTCTTGTCTCTTTAGTTAATAATCTCTGCCAATTTGGCCTGATGGATTTACTGCACATCATTTACTGCTGCTGTCCAAATAATCTCTATTCATGCCAGTAAAAGAGAGTGTCAACAACTGTAATAATAGCGCACTTGTTTTTTCACCACTCCAAAAAGAAGAGACATCCTGGGTTCAGAGGGATTCTGAAAGAAATAGTGTTAATGAATGGCCTTCCCAGCTGTATGCACTATGGCAAGTGAAAAACCTCCCCAAGTATTGCATAACCGAGCGTCGGCACCACTGTCTTCCTGAGCAGGCACCTTGCTTGGTCTTGTTAGTGTCAGTGCAATTGCACAGGATACAGGTTAGCATAGAATTGGCCTCAATATCTCTAGTGAAGTCAAAACGTTTGGTCCCCACAGACCAACTGATGCTGAAGAAACAAGATAATTTTCATCTACTTCAGCTCTAGTTCATCTAGCCCAATGGGACTAAGTAGTTACACAAACTTTGGGAAACAAGAGCAAGGAGAAAATTAACTGCTGTAACCCTTCACTGATGTTTTTATGCTCCAGACTAGAATAGTAACTCTCTCCCTGAAAGAATAATAATGTTCTGTGTCCTTCACAAGGGCGCTCCACATTTTCAGAGCAGACCGAATTTTCTTTCATGCTTCCCTCAGCCCTGGACCTCCTGCAACAGAATCTGATTTGGCAACATCCTCCGGTAGGCCACCCACACCATCTGGAGAAGAGACTTTCAGCAGAGTGAATGAAGCAGCTGTAAGTGTTTTTAGGGAGGGAAATGAATAATGTGGCAATAGAGGATTTACAGGCATTAGAGACGTTCTCCAAATATCACGGCGTTGATTTCGCTCCCAACTGAACTGAGGCAACTCTGCTCATTACACAGACTGGTTTTTATACCATAGGGTGTCAGGATCACTGGACTTTTCAATTACTGCCAGAGGCTTTATGCAAGGGCCACTATATTTCTAAGGTTTTGTAAGATCTGCAAAGTATTATTTAAAGCCTCCTTCACAATGGAGACCCTAATCAAGATCTGAGCTCTGCTTAGTTGTACCATGGCTGACATCATTGATCTTGAGCAACAAATATTGAAAGAAGCAGAGATGAGTTTTTTTCCAAAAGAGTTACAGACACAGTGATATTTGTCAATTAACAGGGGACGTAATCATAAAAAAAATCCTTTTACTGGCTCTTTCTCAGCTTTTATCATGAAGAAGCAAAAAGTGCCATTTTTGTACTCAATAAAACAATGTATTTCAACCTTTTCATGAAACTCCTAATATTTCACCTAGGTAAAAATCCCTGCTCTAATTGCTCTAGAATTGAAATAAAAACATACAGATCGAGAGAAATCTGGATTTGCAGATCTTATGGCTGCAAATGGGAAATCATTTTCATTTGGTAAATATTAGACCACTCCTGAGTCCTAAAGAGGGATAACTACCTCTTTTCATTTCTTTATTTGTTGCTTTCACTCAGGAACAGTTTTTCCTTAGGAGCAGCCTTTATTTTTCAGTTATTTTCTATTTTACTTTCCAGCATGCATTTTTCTTTTTATTCCTTTCCTTTCTGATAGGAAAAATAAAAAAAAATAACCAACATGGCTACACACCTGCTTTCTATTGCAACCAAATAGTTCTAAAATAAACCCTACATACATATATTTACAAACAGTGTCATTTCACTCGAATCCACTCTAATCTCAAGGGATCTATTAACAAGAACCTGGGTTACCCTCCCCTTCAGGGACAGGTCATAACACCTCTTGGTAACCCTGTGTGATGACTTCCCTACAAAAACATAAAAAATGTCATGCTGAAAATAAAGCAACATAAAAAACCTAAATGTAGAATTAGTACTACCTGTTATTTTCCTCATGTTTTCTGTATAAAGTATATCGTTTTCTCAGCTGTCCATTTTAAATGTATGTCTCATCTGCTGCATTTTTTTTCCATTTACAATGTTCAATTGAGGAAACAAATACCAGTCTTTGGAAGAGAAATTTATTCTTAGCAATATAGCACCATGAGAGATTTTTTCTTAGTCACAATGAGCAAGGACACATGAATTAACAACAATGCAGAAGAATTATCGATACCAAAAATTTTTACTATTCTCCTTGGAATGTGTTTTGTATGAGTGATTCCTTCAGAGATAATTTGCACAAAACAACATCTCAGCATCATAGCCTTTTCAGAAAAGGTCCGCTGAATGTACTCTTGTAATGCACTATTTTTTTTACCAGAGAAAAGATGGTTTTGTGAATTAATAGTAAAATTTCATGAAAGTCAGGGGAGAGGTACAAATGAAAACCTAAATGTTTAGTGCAAGTTATTATAGCTAAACTACATGTTCAGATACATAAGTTTGGTCTTTTTCAATGCACTAGGAATAATCTGAAATTATTTTCTGGCAATTCTGACTTGCCCAGCCCGAAAAAATAAAATGAAAACCTGACTTCCACACTTACTTTTAAAATCCCCTACTTTAAAAAGAAAAAAAAAAAAAAGGAAAAAGAAAAGAAGAAAAAAAAAGTGTCTTATTGTGTCTCCAAAATAGTGAGAAGTTTCTTCTATGACCAAAGTAAAATTCTTGGCTTATATATAGGGTTTGGGGTTTGGTATTTGTTTGGGGTTTTTTTAGTTTTTCTGATTAAATATGACCCCTGTTCAATATAACCTCTTTACTATGAAGAGATTGAACAAGAAATAGTAAAGCCAGAATATAAAACAATGATATTTTGGGGGGAAAATAAATATTGTTAAATTCCTTTACTATTCATGATTGAACAGCAAAGACATTAAATCACTTGTAAATTTTGCAGAATCCTCCAGTTTAATTACATGCTGGCTTTGAATGTAAATCTTTGATGACGTCTACCTTCATCATAATGTACTTTTTAGCAATTGAACTCTGCCCATATATTAAAAGAAAACTTAAATGCTGCACACTTGCAATAACTCAAGCTGGTTTTTTACTATACCTTTTTTATGCTTCATTCCACAGGTATCCTTGTAAAGCAACAGAGTTATTCATTCTTTGTGTCCTATAAATCATAGTCCTTCCTCATTACACTGGCCATAACATGCTGGTCCTCTTATGTTGTTTACATGATGCTGGCAGCAGGAACTTGCTTGAAATCCAGACACTTGTCTTTAAATAGCAACCAAACTTCAAATGGAGCTAAGATGGTTACCCTGTGGGCTTGCATTTGAAGCATCAATATTTATGGTTGTTTTTCTCTTGATAAAAAAAAATATTAAAGAATTATGGATGAGATCTTAAATAGCCAACATATCTAAAAGTGCTACCCACCTCTGTGAATGTGCGTTTTCTAGAAATGAATGAGTGCCGGTGATGACCTCTGAAACGCATAACAGTCAGTAAATTCACCTTGGTGTTACATGTGGGTGAGGGCTCCATATTCCTGTCTAGCAAGCTAAATATGTATTTATGCTGTGAAAGGGGACATCTGTCACTGACTAATAACGCGATGTAAGACATGGAAACATATGGGCAGTGTTATTGGGTGACATAGCAGCCATTCGGATACTGTTAAAGACAACAGATGTGCTGAAGTTTCTGTCTACAAATCTGTAGTCTGTTCTTGTTTCGAAGGAAAAATCAGAAGTTTTGTGCTACCCTTCACTATCCATGCATTCCAGCTGCACTTCAGCTGCACCAAACCTCAACAGTGTATTTTGCAGAGATAGTTTTCAAGCGCTCCGCTCCCTTCTCCCTCTCTGTGGTTCAATGTCTTGGCCACTTTACTGGCTGAAATGAGCTTCTCATAAGAATTTAACTTTCTGATTGGAATAGGAGAAGACTTTGGTTAAAGTGAAGTAGGTGTGACCTGTCACGGACATCTCCAATGCTGTGAAACCTTCTGAATAAAACTTTTGGATATACATCTCCAATTTCAGCATTAGACCCTTATACTTTCCTCTCCATACCTTCCTAAATACCCATTTGGTTGTGTTACAACAGACTATTGAAGTTGAAATTCATACTGAAGAAGAAACTTTCATGTAATCTATTGTGATAAATAATATGAAATAACAAGTAATCCAAGAATATTTATTCTTTCATTGCTTATCTGATGCATTTATCAGTTTTCAATCTACATTCTATAAGGGCACATATACTTTTACTTTTTCCAAGTAGAAGAAGACATACGTTTTAATTTGTTGGGTTTTCTTTCTATTAAAAATTGCTCTACATTAATGGTTGAATTACAACCACACAATCTGTCCTATCAATTCTCTCAAATTCCCCTTGTTTTTTCTGAACAAAGCTTCTCCTTAGCTTAGCTTCTCCTCTATCACTGTTTTATTTTCTGTCTGAAATGGGCATCTAAGTATCAAGCTACAAACCAGAATCTGTCTAGATACAAGTAGGGAACAGAAGCAGTATCACTCTGGATGGGGCACACATAAAACACGAAACATAAACAGATCTTCAATACCCATGTTTATTTCTAGAAGGAGAGCTGTGGCTGATTGTATTAAGTAACATGGAAAAATATAAATAAAAATATGATTCCCTTTCCATGCACCATCCAGCTTTGGAGCCAATCTCTTTGGAGTAAATCTCTATAATAATAGTGTACAGTTCACATAAAGCACAAGAGTCAATCTATTCTATATTGATTATCAAATTTCACAAAGAAGACTTGCTAACTTGAAATTATATGCATTATTAAATGCTCAAGTCCATGATATCAAAATGCAAAATTCTCCACTATAATGATGAAGTTTGAAATCACCAGTGAACAAGGAATGAACTTTAATTTAAGGCTGTCTTATGGAGTTGAACTGTTTCTTTCGAAAGGAACCTATGGATTTATTAGAGATACTTCCTTTTAGAGTAAGTTTTATTTCTAGAACAAATCTCAAAAATAACAGGGAAAGAGCCTTCTGTTGCTTTACTCTCTGATATTATTAAAAAAAGATACTCTGTATGATAATGCAGTACATTGATCCTTCCTACTACAAATATGCATAAAATAATACATATATATGGGGTTTTGTCTTTCTTTCATATGGCCATAAATATACACTGAACATCTGGCAATCAAGGAACTGTAAAAACTTTGGGGAATTCAACACAAAATCCATTTAGTAATATGCTGGTATCTAACTGGTATCAAGCTGGCAGATTTCTGCCTATGACTATGTCTGCTTCTAGCTACAGCTTTCTGAATATAATTTAAAATGGGATTGTTTTCTCATTTTGTTTTTTTTACCCTAGAGCAATCCTAAATGCATTCAAAGTTTTAACACACAGATTTAATTAATGTTTCCTCTATAACAGCTCACTTTCCTAATTTAATGTGACATGTGATTCAGTCAGAATAAAGTAGCTTTTTCATTTTCATGCATTCACCCAAGCCAATCAAACACAGTTGACAAACAAGTAAGTACTGGTTGAGAACTAAGAGTATTTTATAAATTTATGTAGAAGGAAAAGATAACTTTTTTTATGACATTGATGACTCCAGTACATACCCATGCATGTAATCTATCCTGCTTTTTGTTAATGTAAGGATACCAATCCATAGGTAAATGCTTGATTTAAAGTGTAAGAAATTCACAAAATCAGATAATATCAAGTAATGATATGCTGATAGGATACCAAATCACTGTTACTATTTCTTCACATCAATAAAAGTGCATCTCTAATCTATTAACAGAAAGGGAAGGGAAAGAAGAAAAGTAAAAATATTAGATACTACGTGAAAACTATTCCTGTCTTTCTGTTTCAGCCAAGGCTATTCAGCCATGTCAGAAGGACTATTTGCAGATCAGTATCTTCATGCCATCACTTTTCCCTACTGCAAAGTGTTTTGCACACTATCTGGACAAAATACGGGATGATGTCAAAACAGAAGGATGTAGAGAAGAGCAGAAAGTGTTGGTTTTGGTTCTCCAAAGTGGATATCTGAGCAGAAAATCTCAGCCTTATTTGACAGGTTTTTGGGAGCAGAACTCATTGCTGAATAGGAAAATACCCAACACCCCCTTTTCTACATTAAGTAAAGCTAGCATCTTCATCAAGG
The DNA here is from genome assembly GCF_017639235.1 of Corvus kubaryi. Classification (NCBI taxonomy): domain Eukaryota; kingdom Metazoa; phylum Chordata; class Aves; order Passeriformes; family Corvidae; genus Corvus; species Corvus kubaryi. The sequence continues at coordinate 8,662,135 of NW_024582059.1, forward strand.
AGCAGGATCATTTTAGTCTTATGTTTCCTAATTGGTCATTCCTCAAAATCACAACATATCTTGCCCCAAGGTTTCCATATGTATTTGTTTAAGTAGAAGGCAGACTCACTTCTCAGTGTAAAAGAGGGGTAAGAGTTAAAGTGCTGAAGTACTGGTTTTCCTTTGACATAGAACTGTGGGATGTGAGTACTTCAGAAGGTCTATTATGCATCTCACCCTAGCACAGGTAACAGCAGTTCAAGTTAGAAATGCTCCTGAGTCCATTCTCTCATCCAACTGAAACTTATACAATGGTTGCTCCTATTAATAGTATTGGATTCATATAAGTCTCCAGAAGCCCCGGTGTTCATAATAGTGTGGAGAGACACAGATTATTATCATCTGCTTTTTACTCTCAGTCAGTGTGCAAAGCTGGCCTCATGGTACTGAAGACGCATTCAAATGCCTTAAATATAGAAATCGGGAGTATATGAAAGAGGAATCTTTTCAAACCATACTGCTTTACTTGCAATAACAGCTTGCCCTGCAAAGACCTGCTTAAAATGTATATGAGCTATCACTTACATTTTGAGACATACATTATGAGACATGGTAAGAGAGGATAATTTTAGTTAACTATGATGCTGTTATAAAATTCTTCTCTACATAGATTCCAAACAAACTTTGGGGGTTTTTTTCTATTTATTCCATAGTAGACTTTCAGCCTTCGGAGCACCACTTTTAGTTTGACACTTTCAGTATTTACTGTACCTGATTATGCTTACTCTTATTGCTGTCATGGTGACTATTCTCCATTTCCCCTGACGTGTGTTTTTCCTAGGTCAGCTTTTGCCTGGGACAAGATTTTCATAATAATGTAGCCCTAGAGTGCCAGTTATGATTATATCTCCCTAATAGTTTGTTGCCTCACATGGGAATTAAACAGAAAGTGTGGGAATAGTCTTCTGTGGAACTTGGTGTCCAGGGTAGTATTTCATGTCTTACCTGTAGTTTAAATTGTACATTTACTTGTGGTTCAGACAGTATATCCAAAGCCCTGAATACTTTAGTTTTTATCATATAACTACTATACTATAGTAATTCTACTTTATTGATTGCAACATAAAAATCACATAAATAGTTCTTGATTGAACTGGGTAGAATGAATTCCAAAGAGTTATCACATTTTAGAGAAACTTTAAGTAACTTGAGGATCACTATAGAATCAAATATTTATCAGCCCGAATATGCAGTTCTTTGTCACAGTGACAAAGGCAGCAAGCTAAAAAGCACAGATCAGAGTTGCCTGCAAAATACATTTTTCTACTCAAAACCCAAACCCATTAATGAGTTTGGGTGTTTGTGCTGTCATGGACACATATATGGAGACAGACATGAGGATCCTTTTTTATATCAGCATCCACTTTGAACTTGACTGTATGGATCCTTTGAGGTCCAGGGGACTTTTATCAATACAGAGAAGGGCAGAGTTAGCTATCTACTGCAGTCAAATACTCTGATTCAAGTAATATTAATCTTAATTTTTCCCTTGCCAACACTAGCATGTGCAGGAAGCCCCAGTTTGGGCATTCAAAGAGACAACTGATTCCCTCACCATGTATTAATCACATCCTGTGCGCAAGGGCATCCTTGTAAAACATTTTACCCTCTGGTTTTATTGTGTACTCAAAAAATTAATCATGTCTTAGAAAATGTTATATGTAGATCATGTAGGCCTGTGTGATGGGTGATTAAAACCTTCTCAAAAAAAAAAGTCAGGACTATGGTCTGAATTCTCTCCCACTTTATTGTTTTCACTTAGTATTGGGATCGTCATTATTGTGATGCTTTTGTTTCTGTATGAATATGATAGTGCACTAAGCAGATGTTATTTATTACATAATAAATTATATGTTATTTCACAGAATCACAGAATCACAGAATCAGAATCTGCTGAGTTGGAAGGGACCCACAAGGATCATTGAGTCCACTTCTCTGGCCCTGCACAGGACCATCTGCAAGAATCACACTATGAGCCTGAGAGCATTGTCCAAATGCTTCTTGAACTCTGTCAGCCTTGGTGCTGTGACCACTTCCCTGGGGAGCTGTTCCAGTGCCCAACCACCATCTTGTGAAGAACCTTTTCCTGATATCCAACCTAAACCTCTCCTGGCACAACTTCAGGCCATTCCCTCAGTCCGGTCACTGGGCACCACAGACAACAGACCAGTGTCTGCCCCTCCTCTTCTCCTCATGGGGAAGTTGTAACCGCAGTGAGGTCTGTCCTCAGTCTCCTCCAGGCTGAACACACCAAGTGCCCTCAGTCGCTCTTCATGCAGCTTCACTTCCAGACCCTTCACCATCTTTGTTGCTCTCCTCTGGACACTCTCTAAGAGTTTAATGTTTTTCTTATATCACGGCACCCAGACCTGCCCCCAGCACTCGAGGTGAGGCTGCCCCAGAGCAGAGCAGAGCAGGACAATCCCCTCCCCTGCCCGGCTGCCGATGCTGTGCCTGATGCACCCCAGGACACAGGTGGCCCTCCTGGCTGCCAGGGTACAATGACTCATATTCAACTTGCCATTGACCAGGGACCCCAGGTCACTTTCCATGGCACTGCTCTCCATCCCCTTCTTCCCCAGTCTGTCTGTACATCCAGGGATGCCCCATTTCAGGCGCAGAACCCAGTACTTTCCCTTGTTGAACTTCTTATGGTTGGTGATTGCCCAGCCCTCTGATTTGTTGAGGTTTCTCTGCAGGGCCTCTCTTCCTTCAAGGGAGTCAACAGTTCCTCCCAGTTTTGTATCACTGACAAACTTAGTATCCCATCCACTCCTGTGTCCAAGTCATTTTTGAAGACATTGAAGAGCACTGGCACTATAATGGGTCCCTGTGGAATAGTCCCTGACTAGTGACAGGTCACCAGCCTGATGTCACGCTGTGGCATCTAAGTAAAACCTTATAAAATGAAGGCCTTGTTGCCTTTGAAAATTATGGCTCAGGCCTGTTACTTCAGCTAGAGAAGGACTGTGAGAAAAAGTCTGTGAGAAGAAAAACAATTAGTTTTTACCCATGAGAATGCAGTATCAACAGAAGCAAGAAAGTTAAACAATAGAAGGAGAAAACAGCAACATATCTGCACCTGTTACTTTCTGAATGCTTGAATGCTTATGCCATAGGTAGCCAATGATAGTATATTGTAGATAATAATAGCCAATGAGTCTATTGTAGTAGTTTAGCAGCCAATGAATATGTAACACAAATGATAACATACAAAAGGTGTATAAAAGAGGCTGCTTTGTTTAATAAACAGCTTTTTGCCCTTTGTCCGAGGCACTGTCTGTGTGTGTCATGGCCACCCCAACAGCGACATCTGCCCCAACAGTGACATCTCCCCATTCCCTATAACCCTTTCTGCCTGGCCCATGAGCCAGTTGGGCACCCATCATGTTACACAGTTATCCAGCTGAGTGCTGGATATTTTGTCCGGGAGGATATTGTGAGAGACAGAATTGAAAGCTTTACTGAAATACAATATGAAATAAAAATCCAGTACCTGGAAATTGAAGCTAGATCAAATCAAGCTAGAAATCAAGTGGGAGTTCTGACAATGAAGCTAATTGACTTTGGAACCACTTGTGAAATAGTGCAGCAGGTTCTACAGAATTCTTAATACTCTAAGTCAAGACTAGCTTGTCACTGTTATTAAGTTTTAATTAAACAGGATTTGATTAAGCAAAGATCTAAGGCCTGTTGTTAGGCACAATATCTAACAATTCTTTCTGGCTCCAGAACTTATGAAATACATGCTGTAAAATAAGGTTTGTTTTCAAATCCATTCACACAGCAGTATTTGTTTGCTCTTTCTTGCTGTTACTCTTCTGTGCTTTCAGAAAATTCGTAGGAGACCATCTAATACCATTTTAGCCACAAAGCAATTTCCCTCCTGGTGGAAGGAAATTTCTTTCTTCTCTGAAACACAATAGAAACATAAAGAAAAGGAAACCAGTCTCTCATACTTATATTCATCTTTTTTTTCTTGTATGGTATTGTTAACCAGTTCGCAAGGCTTCAAGCTATTCCATACAGATTTCATGGAGTATTATGGGGATGGAAACCAAAAGAATGAAGATACAATCATATGCCTGAAGGCAGAGGACAAAATTCTGCTCTCACTTTACACCTAAACAAACCCAGAGCTACTTGTAAGGACTCTGTTGGGTTCGGTCGGGACGGTCGGGACAGACGGGATCTCTATAAGCAGATCTCGGAACATGCGGTTTATTGCAAAGGGCGTGGGTATAGGGGCACTGCTTAGAGCTGCAGCTGGCAGCTCTGAGCAGGCCCAAGAGAGCAAGAGAGTAAGCGAGTAAGTAAGGAGAGAGAGAGAGAGAGAGAGTGTAAGAGTGTGCGAAGAGTAAGAGAGGAATGGAATGGAATGGAATAGAATGGTGAAGTCCTGGTTACAATACAATAAATCATCTTCTGTACTGAATATTCTAATTGTCACTAACCAATCTAATACAAGATACAAATCCTATAGCATTTACATACAGCCTATAAGAGTTCTTCTATTACCATAGAGTGTTACATCTTAACTTCTAAAAACTACTCTTTGGACCCCTTCTGCTGAGCTAGTAGGGTCTGCTCTGACCCTTGGACCTGCCTGCAAGCAGAGGGTATTGTTCAATCAAGAGGGGATTACCTTCAGTCGGCCATACCATTGTTTTCCAGTTGTTCAGTAACTAAGACTTGGTATCTCAAAAGGTGGCTTTCATTTCAATGTCACCTGTAGTTTTCATATTCCCAAAATCTTTTGTCAGGCAATCATATTTATAAGGCTTTCCTGTTTCATCTTCCCCCAACAGCTACTATTTCAGAATCCATAGATTTTCCATATATTTCCTACCACAATCTCAAGGCAATGTATAGACCATCAAACACAAAACAACAAAAAAAAAAAAGAGAGAGATTTTAAACATAGTCTTCAGGAGTTACTTCATCCCTGTTCTTGCTTCCCAGCATCTTCCCTCTCCTAAACTTCCCAAAGTAAACATCTGTAGTTTTATGGAATCCTGAAATTCTATTGTGCCATACAGAAGATTTTGTCTTATACTGCAGTGCCAGGTAAACCTAAACGTCTAAAGAAACCAATCTCTTTGCAGTGTCACTTGCAGCTCTCATCATAATTTCTTTTGTTCTGCTGGCATTTATTTCTTTATGAAGAACTGCCAACAGTTCTGGAGGAAATGTTCTGCAGGCTTTGAAAACCTGCTCCAAACAGCAGGTTGCTGTGTTTCATACATTACACACAGCCGAAATGATGGTGGATTTCCAGATGGTCAAGTTTTTAATGACTTCTGTTCCCAGATTCATCTATTCTGAAAGTTCAAACCACCAACAACTAAAGCTACAAGGTGCAATAAACATAATGCGCTGTAGCTATGGGTCAATAGCCATCTGCATCACAGGACCTGTGAAGGTTTCACTGTATTCTCTGTTTGATTTATGGAACCTCTTTCCACTCTTTAGTCAAGGACTCTAGTAGAGGAAATATGTATTAGTTGCTGCAAACCGATATCAATTTCTGCTAAATTTTATTTTTCACTCTTCCTTTATTTACCCCATAGCTGTTGTCTTATTACTGTAGGTAAAATTCAAATTATTGTTATTAGATTATGATATCTATCTCTCAATAACCATATGAAAATCACAGTACACATTCTAGTATAGTATAGCATTTCAAATTCAAACATTTAATTCAATATTTCAATATTTCAATTTTTCAATATTTCAAGGCAGCTGCTTCTGAACGTTGTGTTTCCTTATACCTCATGACTGACTGACACAGAGGGACTGCACAGCAGGCTGCAGTAGTTACAGTTTGTGATTCTGCACAGCTATTAATCCAACTTTTTGCTGAACATTATGTACTATATACAACTCCTCACAATTGAGATAGTCAAATAATTAGACTTCTAAGAGCAGTAGGGTTTTTTCTATTGATATGTTCTTTGAAAAATTTAAGTATTACCATAAACTTTCCCTTTTCGTATCAGGTTTGACTTTTCTGGGTTTGATTTTAGCATTTTGAAGAGTTTTTGGACTTCTTCCTGCATGATCAATTAATTGTCATCACAGAAATAAACTGTGGATATTCCATCCTCTGACACCAGACTCTTAGGATTTCTTGTGTGACTCTTAGGATTTCTTGTGACATCTGAAGTGGGTTTGGCCATGCAAACTTTCTCAGACACATCTGTTTCATTGTTTCTATGTGATGAGCGAGATCCACAATAAAAGCCCTGAAAGAAGACTCAGTTGAACAACACAATTATCAATAATCCACCGTTATTAAGGTCTACCAAAATTCTCTTTGGACTTCTATCTGTCAGAAAAATAGCATCACATCAGAAACCTTGGATAGCAGTTGCCTAAAATTAAATTGGGATGGAGGGGAGGGGAGAGGGGATACCAAAAAATCCCCAACCGAGAACAGATTTTAATAAAAAGCTTGCCATATGATGAAGACACTACTCTGAGGATTAAAGAAGATGTGAGTGTTGTGTTGGAATAGAAAACTTTTATTTTGCAATTGGCACTGTAGTGAACTATGAAGTTGGGGGCTTTTTTTTGCAGAAAAATTCTTAAATATCATCAGACCTTTAAAATCTTGTCTCATCTGATAAATATGTAGCAATCTCTTTTTGTCTTACAAATGCTAAGAGATTGGAAGGCTTTGATGCTTTTATGCTAGCAATATTGTGTGAGCATCACTAAGAATGAACTGCTATTATTTTATTAATTACTGTTGCTTTTTCAAAGAAATCATACGCAAAGTATTAGTTATGTGAAAATCTGTCTGCTTTGCCTTTGTCAAAATAGCAAATATGTAGTTGGAATCAACATTCCGTAGTGAAGCATAAAAACAACAGGATTTATCAAATTGTACTTTTGATTTCTAAAGGCTTTAACAGGATCTTTGGATTGGTTACAAACATTTTGTTATATCACTGCCCAGATGAAGGAAATAGAAAACACACCAATTATTACTTATTACAATATAATTACTTCTGTTGGTCAGTGCTAAGTTATTCAATAAAACTAGTATTTTATGTGTAAATTGATAAGAGGCTCTTATTGATATTTAACAAAACATAGAAAAATAAAACAAAATAAAGCTTGAAGCCATATGTGGAGAAAAGTAACAGATATACAGTCCAGGATAGAAAATGCATAGTAAATGTAAAAATTCAGGTTTGGATTTGGATAGTTTTCAATATAGTTTAAGGATAAATTAAATAATTATCTGATCATTGCTAAGCAAAACTTTTGTGGACAATATCAGCATTTAATTTTTAGTAACCTGCCAGTTTTTGGACACTCAAAATATGTGCATGGGAGATCTGTTTTCCTGAAGAGAGGGATTAGAGGGAAAATAGGGTAGGTTACCATTAAGGATAAGAAAATGGCTGGAATTATAAGCCATCACAACTGCAGGGCCATTCAATGATCTGGAGTGTGGTTTGGCTTGTACCACAAGTTAAAGCATGCATGGACCCAAACACAGCCCATTCAGGTAATCTTCTGATTTGACAATTATTTGGAACCTGCAGGCGCTGGAAGATGTGGGATGACTGACACAGCACTGTATTTTTACAACTTGGATATTAAGTGGGCAGCAGATCCTCTTGTCACTGGCTCCCAGGATGGTCACAGCAGATGCATTATATGGTATAAGATACCCATCCACCCAAGTTAAGGGAAGAAAAATATCTGTAAAGGTCACCATAGCTCTATCCTTTTTCTTTTTTCATAACATCAAAAATGGAGAGCCAAAGGAAAATGTTGCCTTCTTCTTCCAGCAGAACAAGTGCAAATGTCTTGGTCAATGGCTTCTGCTCAGCAATAAATATTAGGTATGAGCCTGAGAACACTGGGTTTTAGAAAGGTGCTTGGCAAGACCAAATATCTCAAAATTCTTACTAACACAGGCCCTATCAGAGTAAGGGTGGCTGCCTGTTCTCAAAAGTCATACACAGAGTCCTGCTCCCATACAGTAAAATTTTTTTGTCTCTGAATGAGTTATTATATTGTGGATAATACACACACGCCTCTCACTCCAGCTACCACAGTTCTGTGACATTCTTTTACTTGCATGCACAAATTGATTTTCACTGCATACTTTATACATGGTTAAATCCATGGGTTGCTATAGGGGATATCAGAATAGAAAAAACATTCATGTATTACATAAAACACTTCCTGTCCATGTTCTGTCTTTCCAGACATTTTTCATTTATCACCAGGTAAAACATAGCAACTGTTGCAGGTGCTTATTAAAAAAAGTGATGGGTCACGAAAATGCTCCTGTTGCTCATTCTGCTCTTGAGAGGGCAAGTGAAAATCTTTCTGAAATATTTCCTCATTGACTGATTCAACAGACAACTGAAATTAAAATGTTTACCAAAATCAAACTACAAGGCCTAAGAGAAAAAAGATTTGTGTAAAAGTAACAGAGCTTCATTGGGTTTTGTTGATGTTGGATCATTTTATTTTACAACATACTTTACTGAATATATGCTACTTGTAAATCTTTGGAGCAATGCTATTTTTTACTTTGTTTATTTCTCTTTCATAAATCTGTGGTGGTTTTGTAACTTGTCTCTGTCACAGCAGAATTTTAATTTCTAAATGTGTTTCCATTGATGCATAAGTAATATCCATATCTTTTATAATTTAGAGACTTCCCTGAATAGAGAGTACATTACAGGATGGATTTATGAAGGTAAGTGCCGTATTCGAATGCCATTGGTATCTGATAGTTGACATTCTTGTATCTCCTGCCACAGTTCATTAACCAGAAGTATAGGATGTGGATTATAACAGCAAATCCCAATGTCTGCTAAAACTCAGTTGAGACCTGAGAGATCTACACATTCTGAGGGTTTTTCTTCTTTACCATGAGTTGAAGTATTGGCACATTTGCAAATCCTCTTCATTCTCTTCCTGATAAAACACCAGACAGAATGAAAAATAAACTCAGGCTTCACAGCAGCATTTTAAAATGTGTAAATTATGGGTTATTGCCTTCTCTATTAATGAATATCATTAATAAGACTTTTAGCAAAAAACATAATAGCACTCTTCTTCCTTTTACTCTCCAACATTTTAACAGTTGGTCTACTTGGTAGGGACCTTAGGTTATCAAGAAGCCTTCACTGTCCTTCAGTAAACAGTTAAATCTCTGCAAAGCATATACAAAATCGTATTTTTCAGTCACTTACTTGTAACTGTGCTGTTTATGTCATACATATAAACAGGCAAGATTTCTGACTAGGACTGAGTATGCTTCCTTCATAAAAGTAACTATGACTATGGTATAATCTGAAGGAAACAGAATGTGGATGTTCTGGCAAGTAAACATCAGCAAATACTGTAGTGTCTTGCTTGTCTTGCTACTTTTGTAGAGGTTGGGCTTCTCATTTACCCATCAGTAGCTTGCCAGTACTCTGGGCAGCAACTTTTCTGTTTGGAAAAAATTCAGAGTGCATTGGAGAGAACATAATTAATACAATTAGCATTGTCTCCTCATTCATTTCAGATGATGTTTCAGAAGTGATTATCAGTTTTCAGAAGAAACAGTTATTAAAGTAATGTTTTAAAAGTCCAATAAAATGTAATGTAATCTAAGCCAATTTAGCAAGTGTTTTCCCTTGCAGTTGAAAAACAGAAAGTAACTGGGTTAATTAAGAGAAAAGATTTTATTCCTTGCATATGGAGGCTATAAAGGGACAACTGTAGTTAGTTTGTTTTAAAAGTGACTGTGTTTGCATCCATATTAATTGCAGAACAAATTGTGCAATGCCCTAGAAGTTAGCGAGTAACCTTCTCTCAAACAAGAAAATTATCCATTTCAATGCTGCCTGGAGTGATCCTATCTGCTGTCTAGCAGTATTGAGTTGACTAACTCTGACAATTTGGGGATGCTGAAGTCATATGTAGCCTCTTTACATTGCAGATGGGGGAGCAACTTCATTCTCCATGACTCAGCACCTGGAAATTTCAGTTCTCAAAGAGCCACTTGCAGATTGTATGTCCCAATTAATGGCTTCCAGGGTTTTGTCAATGAGAGACTACTGCATAATCAGTAGCTCTGTGGTACACTTTCCTCTGCTGCATTTCCCAGCGAGGCCCCTCCACAGCCTATTTCTGCCTGGCTCACCCCTGACTGTTCTGACTGAACCTCTTGATGAGGCCTTTCCCCAAACATTCAGTTTACATCAGAATCTTTGGAATACATCTCTGAGTCTGATAAGGCTTTGCACTCAGTGTTCCTTTTTATTTTGTCCCAGAAGTTCTTCAGAACATTTAATTCCTTCTGTAAATGGTTGGGGTTTTTCTCCAAATTCAATGCCTGTATAAAGCTTCTTCCCATTTCAATTGTTTTGCAAATGTTCATTCTTTGAGCTACAGTCAGTCTCCTATTGCTTGTCGTTATATATTTTTATTGTGGGTTTTTTGGCCCATTTTACTTTCCTCTCTTCTCTTTTTCGAATCCAAACTGCATCATAAAAGAGCTAACAACTTAATTTCTCTGTGTTCAAGCTTGGTAGCATATAAAACTGAAATAACAAACAGACATTGACTTCTGTCAATGTTTACAATACAACATCATCCAGAGAGATTGAATATGGAACAAAACAAAGCTGGCATTCACTGAAACATGAAGCCATCGTTACAGTCACCATTATAGACCTGTATTAAGAAAAATTACTGTAAATTTACATTTTAAAGAGATGGAATTAGAGGCCTAGGAAATGCAGTTTGTGTTTTATCAGGAAGCAAAGCTTTCAATTACTGTATGACTAAGGCACCCTACAAATACTGTGCTTTTTTCCCTCTAGTCAACTGAACCACTTGCAATAAGCCAAGGTTGATGTTATCTTGACCTGTTCCTAGGAAGGTTGCTTGAGGTAAAACCACAGTCATATGTGTTTTAAAACATGTTTCTCTCAAACACTGAAGACAAAACTCTGGGACGTGACTATTTGGCCTATTCTTTGGTACCAATCCTGCACTCCATCGTCCCTGCTCAAACCATTGCATCCCCATCTTGCATCAGTTTAAAACAACTTAAGCTTTTTGCCTCTGTTGGACAGAGGTTTCCTACCTTAGTGTTTCATTAAAGGTTTACTTTTTAAACAGCCACTTTGCCACTAACAAACTGAATGTTGCTGCATTTTTGTTGTTGGGCCTGAAGTAAAAACAGCGCACATCCGTGATTGTTAATAAGACTGACAGCTCGCAAATCCTAAACAAAAAATCTTCTGCTCTGGAAGGTTGTGTTCGAGCAGTTATATATAATATTGTGATGAAGATGACAGGGGTTTCAAGATCATGTCTGTTTATTTACAACTAAGAAGCTAAAAACCCAACATTGTTTATGGTGATGCACAAGCTTGGTAAACTCATTTTCTCTCTCATCAATTGTGTTTGTTCTGTAGATTGTTTTTGAAGATCCTGTCACAGAATCTGACCTTTGCAATTGACCATGTAGTTGTGTAAGGTATTTCTGTCTTTCCCTAATTTACAGATTTCTTTAGCGCACGGACAAAAAAAAAAATTAAAAGGCTGATTTCAAGCATATTTCTTCAGCCACTTCTCATTCAGTTTGTGGTTTCTGCAGCCTTACACACCCTCTGAAGACACAAGTGTTGTTACAAAGTACTCTTTTGTGATTTGAATATGTAAGCACCAATGAAAACTTAATGTATTGTAACGTACAGCTGAATGAACACACAGCAACTTTTCTTTCTAGTAGCTTATGACAGTAATTTATCATTTCTACTAGTCTTGAACTTATTACCAAATACAGGGGAAAAAAGCCCCCACAATCAAAACTGCTGCAGTTTCTTGATAGTATAGGAAAATCATGGCTAAAATGGTGCTTTTCATTTGGGATACACATCATAAGGTCACCCCAAGACATTATGACAGCCATATAGCTTCAATTTTAGCTATTTCCTTTTTGCTTTAACATGTTTTCATATGAATTAGCAAACTAAATGCAGAGCTTACTAAAAGTCATAAATTGGGAATTTATTTCAAAATCTGGTCTTAAGAGTCTGATTTTGAACTTTAGGGCATGCCTTGAGTCTCTACGCAGTGTATTTTTCTCAAATATGAGAAATTGAAGGGATTGACTTTTACCTTCTTCCTGTAAAATCTTATCACCCAATTAAATTAATGCTTTGTGAACATTCTTAATTCCTTTTCAAATTATTACAGAAATTTCACCAGACATAGGTGTTTATTAATATCAAAGGCTCTTTTGACTAAATGCAGACTTAGCCTTAGTAAGAAGAGAAATTTGAGATTTTATGTCTAAATTATTGGTATGGGAGCAAAAGCCCCTAATCCCTCATCTCTCAGAATACATGATAATGAACATACAGAATTAATATATTGCAATTTCTCACTCGAGTGAGAGTTGGGGTTTTTTTAACTTTACTTTACTCAATTGAGTTTTGCCAAAGTAAAAAAAAAGCAGACCTGGATATTTGATATCTGATTGAATACACAGTGTTAAGAACTCAGGCCACATTTCCAGAGGACGGGAAAGCAAAGACTTGCAGATCATCTGCATTCAAAGAACTGGGAAGCCAGGCTTCCCACAATATCTACATTTAGCAGAGTTGGGAGTACACTGTGGGGCAACCCAGCTGAAAAAGAGGTGGCCGTCAAATCTGCATGTTCAGGTGTCCTATACAAAACCTTCAGCTATGCTGGCATGTAATTTGTTATTGTAGTGGCACTTTCCTGACAGAAAAGCTGAGTCCAAGATGAGGAAAATATTATTAATTGTTGTTGCTTTAGGTGGTAAGTGAATGTTAAAAGGCAAAAAGGATTTTATATGTCCTTATCCTAGGTATCCTAGGTACCCAATTCACGTGTTGAGTGTGAAGCTGATTGTGATCTAAACTCAACTTTTTAAAATAGCTTTATTTATAGTATTATTCACTGGAAGAGAGGTGATAAAAACCATAACTTAAAGCATTTGAGGTGAAAATAGAGCCTTAAAACTACATGACTTTATAAAAAGCTTTTATTGAAACAGTTACTCAAAACATCTTAAAGGAGATGCACATGAAAGAATAGAGGGGCAAAACACATGTGAAGTGAAAAAGTAGATTAAACTATAAATGTAGAAAAAGTTTAAATTAGGGGAAACTATTAAGCTGGCAACTCTTCAAACCTCAAAAATACCAGTAATCTTTCCTCCTTTAGGAAACATAAGCAATCAGCTATTTTACTAAATAACATGTTAATGTGCAAGGAGGAGGCAATACATTTAGAATTTATATAATGAGACAATTAAAGTTTATAAAATGAGACAGAATGTCCACTGAGGTCAAAAGTGTAAATATTATGTTTGTTCCTTATCACAGGTGAATAAATTAGTGAATATTAAAAACTATTGTGGATTTCCTTCAGAGACAGGCTAACACCAAAAAGGTTTGGTTCTACTGATAATGTTCATTTTCATTTTAGTGGAGACAATATGCTATTGTTTACTTATTTAAACTTTCAGTTATGAATTTACCTGCTTTCTCTAACATAGCAAATTGTAATATACAAATCCCATCCAGATTAAAATTCAATAAACATAGTATTGCTTTTCCTTCTAAGAACAAAATAAAAAATCAAGTTAAGGAAAAAGCCAGGGAAACAAAAAAGTTCCATAAACCAGAGGTTTCCATAAAGAAGGCTTATATATAAATAGTACATATGTTTTTATACATGCCTCATCCAGTATACAAAGATATCTTTTCCATGGAGATAAAAATGAGCATAAGTATCCTCAGAGAAATATCAGCAAAATAAACTGTTCAGGGAGTTTTTCTATCATGCCTATTTATCTCAGGATTTTTGAAAGCTGCTCTGTTAGATGAAATTCTTTCCACTCAGTTTGCTCTGCAAGGATGCTGCAGTGGAGATGAAGTGGCCCTTGCTGAGGGATAGGCCCTTCAAGGGCCCTTTGGCATCTGCCCTTCAAGCAGCCAGATAATCAAATTCATTATATCCCCATGTTCCTCCTCCCACAGATGGCATCAGCTTGATCCATTTCCCACAGGCCAACATGGCTATTAGGGATATTTCAGCAAGGTTCTTCCCGTGCTCCCTCCCAGGCACCAGCTGAAGTGCGTGTGTACCACACACAGCCTGTGACTGCACCACATGGCCCGGGTTTTAGGGACCTGCCTGCCTCACACAATTGCTTCTCAGAGCCTTGGAGCCCAAGGATGGGAGGTTGTGTGAAGGGTGAAAATCACTGCTCTTATCTCTGGTGGCCTTCACATTCTCCAGACTCTTCTTTTGAGGTATACTGGATCACTTGCACAGGGGTGTCTTGCAGGCATTAAAAGTGAGGGCTTTATGTGGGACTGAAGCTGAGCACACCCACACGATGAGTGTGAGTAGGAAGGCTGAGCCTGAAGGATGTGTGCCTATTGGTAACAAAAGTCCATTCTGTCCAGTTTTTCTTGAGCAATACTCACGTCTGTAAGAAATAACACTCTGAGCAAGAGCAGCTTCAGGTTATGCCTGAGGTGTCATGGGTACATCTGCTTGTAGTGGCTGCTGAGGAAAAAGTATATGTTCTCCTGAATCATCTGCTGGTCATCCAAGCACATTACAACTGGATGGTATGACCTCAAGTCTTAATGCTAATCTGCTAAGCAGGTTTTAGTCAAGGGGAAACCCCAGCACAAGTATTTGCCTGGAAATGCTGAATCAGGTCCCCTCAGTATAGATACTATGGATGATGATACATATGCTGAGTTACTCAGGGCAGAAGACCATCATCTGTGGAATGATTTTTCCTGTTTCTGTGTTTACATGTGAAACTTTTTGTGTATGTGTGACCCACTGACATTTCTCTGCTCTAAGAAAGCTCAAACAGGATAGAAAGTCTTACTGCTCTTCTTCCCTGGAGGGCTCCTGAGTGCCCTCCAAGGCCAAGGCACTTTGGACATGCAAGCACTGCAGTGGTGCCTGCAGCAATGTAGCGTAGATGTGTGAACATCTCAGAAAAACAAAAGGGTAGAACGTGGGCTTTTCAGGAAAAAAGATGTCACTAATGAGTTACCACAAGGGGAAGATGTCCTTGCCTTCTAGCACCTACAAAAGATGTCAGTAGGTGGGAGCAGAAGGATTTGAAATATATGGAAGGTTGCACGGTGGGAAATGACTTCTGCCCAGTCTCTTTCGAGACAGTGATGTACGTCACTGCAGATGCAATATCATTGTTATTTGCATTTGTATGGTTGTTTTATCTATGTACATTCTTTCCAATACAGATACTAAAGCTAATTCTCCAAAATTGCTGTGCTCCATAACTGAACTCAGGAGTGGTATTTAGGTTGTGTCTATCTCAGGGTTCACTTTCTGTGTTCCAGGCAAAGTACCTCCTGCGGAATGAAATAAGTACCAACTTCGTACATGTAAGAAAAACCTCAGGAAATTTACTTCTTCCCAACACCAGTGTTAATTGCACAGGAGACAACCTATCCCAAAAATTTGAGCCACAGTAGAAAATTCACTCCTTTCTGCAGGTACAAGGGTGTACTCCTCTTGCTTTTTACACCATCAATATGTTGATGTTGTATACATACAAATGATATGTATAGGGGCTTTCTGGAATTCTGAAACAGGAATAAAATCCAAGCCCAGCCATGACAATGCATGTGTTTGAAGGAACGCTGCTCAGGCTTATTGCTCTATGAAATATTTGTGGGGTTTTTTTAAACCATGCAAACAAACTCTTTCACTAAAGATCAACAGTTATTTCAGCCTGGCTCTATATGCAGCTTATCTATTTCTGTATTTTAACCAATCTCTATATATCACAGGTAGTTTGTTCAAATAATGAAGACAGTCAGCTTATGAAAAAGGCATTGCCAGTATGGAGTGACTGACCTGAATCTGCAAGCATAAATTTGAAACATCACTACAACTTTCCAATCTCTTTCTTCCTTATTAATTTTCAAAATGGAGTGACTGGGAAGACGAACAAACTCTGTGTTTTATTTGTTAGCTTGATTTAACTATCCAATTATTTAACTATTCACTTGAAAAAAAGAAGTCGTTGCTTAGTCCAACTATGCTATTTTCAATTAAACTGTTACTTTTCAGTGTAAACTCTTTCCAGTAATAAATCTTGCACAGTTTCTTGGAAATCAGTTATTTGTATCGAACTATTTTTTTCTTTATTTGTATACCAAATTGACTCAAAGTCTGTTAAACTATATTGATTGCTCCTATTAAATAATATTGAACAGTTTAGAGATTAAAAAATTTCAACTTCCTTACATATTATGGTCCCACATGATTTCAGAAAATATGCTACATGAGGGGAAAGTTTTGCCTCAATGGGAATGGTTAGAACATACCCCCTAACTGTTCCTGGGGTTGCCATGGTGAAAAAAATTCAAAATTCAAAGGACTGCATCTGATGAGCTTACCATTTAAGAACAGGAAGAGGATTCCAGATGCTTTTAATATCAAAGGTCATATCTTGTTAAGATACAAGTTTGCTGCACCTCATACAGGTCAGGCTAGCTAGGCAGTGACAAACAAGTTTACACTGAATCAAAACTGCTGTCTTATTTTCTCTGAAAACCCCCAGAAATGGACTAGTTGTTAAAAGAAATTTAGCTGTTCATGTTCCAGTGCAAGCAGTTATGGTTAGAATATGTGAGAACCCTGAGTTTTAACTGCAATTTTACTGCCTGACAAACTACCAGAGTCTTTCTTTCTTGCTCTTCCATCCTGTAAGGTGGAAGTGGTATTCAACCCACATTTACTCCTTATAAGTGTTATGATAGAAACTAAAAATATGTGAGGTGTTTGCAAATTTTATTACAGCTTAAGTACTGCTATGCATTATTACCATATGATTCATTAATCCTCTAATAGATAACTTGCTTCCCACTTGCACACTCTGTAGCCTACTTCCAGGACATATCATGACCAGATGGAAATTAATTTTTAAAGCTTTATCTTGGGTGTTAAACCAAATTATTTATTGTAGAGGCATCCTGTGAGTCACTAACTCTCCTGGAAACCTTTCTAGTTCAGCTGGAGCTCTGAAGTAAAATTTCATTCATGTCACTGAATCAGCCAAATAAAACCCAACTCAAAACCAAATGAAATTAACTCTAAATTCTCAAAACCCTTCTAATTTCACTTTAAACAACCATATCTTTGCTTTAAAAGCATTTCAACTACCCAGTATATAGAGACAATCACTTATGATTCTAATTTTCATTTTGCAAAGACCCTTATCAAGCTCAAAGACCCATACAAAAATGTGAAAAGAAATAGCTGTAGACACTGTCTCTCAAGGATATAAATTTTAAAAGCTAAGAACTTAACTTGAGAGTTCAAACATTTTACCACATTTCTTATTACAGTTTATTGATGTACGTATTAAGAAGGATGCAATATTATGAAACTGTAGATTGAATAGTATAAGTGTGAAAAAGCCACTTGGCTGAGTATCAACTTCATACATGCATTAAAACCTGTATTGATCATCATCTATTTCAAATTATTTTCCCATTTGATTTTTATACTTCCATCACATTTTTCTGCTGCCTGTCTAGCTTGTGGGTCTGTAAAGTGCTGAAGACACTGAATGGTCAGTGTAGTCAGTAGAAGCAGGGTCTGTGTTTGTCCTGTGGGACTAAGTCTTTCAGTATCAATGCCACAATTATCTGATTATAAAACAGATAAATATTCATACAGACCAACCCTTGAAAAAACTTGCCCTTGGTCTCTGCACACCCTCGGGTCTCAGTCCTATATGGCTGCCACATGCCAAAGTTATCATCTTGTTCAGGCAACTTCTCCAAACTTTAACATGTTGAGCAGAAATCTCATTATGTTTATCCTGACCTCATTAATTAGGACAAATACACATCTAAGCTAACCTAATATGGGACGTTCCTTACCAAGCATACTCAGCAGATCTTTAAACTTTATTCTGTTCTATTCTTTCCTTCTTCCTGGGTTAAGTTATGCATAAAAGCCAGAAACATACCCTTTGAAAGTTCTGTTGAGAAGTCAACACTTATTTTACTACAGGGAAAGTGAATACACTAATAGTTGATTTCATCAGAATGCCCTTAATATTTGACTCCAGATCTAAAATGCATACAGGCTGAGAAGCGTTTTGGTGAAGAAAAATGGTGTGTAAATGTGAAATACAACTGTTCCTTTTCCTAGTGAGATGGCCAAGGCTACAGGGTAGTGAAACATTAGTGAAAAACAAATAATGTAACCCTGTGTCTAACATTTCAGGCCTTCACTGAAAATGTAAAGCTCTAAAAGAGAAGAAACCAAGAGCTTCTTTTTGATGCAGGCTGGCATGAAATTGTTCCTTTTCACTGCTAAAAGCATTTACATTTCAGTGCACACTATTTTTTTTTCCCTAATTGAAGATTTTATTACTAACTGAATATGTAGGAAATGCTTACCAGGACCCCAGAGCTCTTGAAAAGAATGAAGTTTCTTGCTAACTTGTTACTTAGTGCAAGCACTTGGGCCTCATTAATAAGCACATGTCCCCCTCAAGTTAGCTGAAATTAATACTGCTTAGATTTAAAGATGACTCAGAAAGAGTGGGTGTAATTCCACACATTCAAATCAAAAATATATTGATGGAGCAAAATTGTGTGCTGTAGATACAAATCCATAGGAAAGATTTTGCAAAGACATGAAAATAAATATCATCAACACCTAACTTTTTTTGCTGGCTTTTTACTCTTATGTTGTCTGGCAATCTAATTTTCTAATTGGCTTACTATGGCTAACTAAAAAAAAATATGTCTATTGCAATCACCTATATTAGTGGAGCAACATAGCCCTCACAACAGGAAAAATAAAATAAGCATCTAACTTATGCAACATTTGTAGATTGGCAGGACAGATTTTACTTCTTTAACAGTTGCTACTCAAACCAATGGCATCTAAAAAACAAATTAATTCATTCTCATATTAGACTTAAAACAACGTTTGTTTCCCTATCAACAAGAATGAACTCATCAAAGCATATATTTTAAAGCCAAATATACAACACAGTTCGGAAACTAGCAAAACATGGAACCAATCTTCTAAGTTAAAAAATAAAATTTCTAATTAAAAATGCCTCTTTGGATTTGCAGTTTCAAAACATTTCTGAAATACACAGAGTGACTCAAAAGCAGGAAATGCATCTGTGAGGAAAGTTATGCAAAACAAATCTGGGGACATTTATGAATGGAGGATAAAAGAATCTCTGTTGGGGTGGGGAAAAAATCTGGGTGTCTTATTTCACTAATGCAGGGTTGCACTAAGGCATGGAGAGCTTTTTTCAAAACTGCTGCAGGAAGTTGTGGCAGCAAACTGAAGAATGAAGTGGGATTAGGTAGCACTTTGCATTTTATGTAATACTTCCAAGTTCTCAAACTATATGCAGTTATTAATGAATAAATCCTCACAACCATGTTCTTGTAAATAGTGTTATCCCCTTTGTATGAGGGAGGGAAGAAAAAAGTGGAAAATGAAAGTATTTGAGTCTATGGCTCAAATTATCACTGAGTCTATGGCTAAGTTGGAAACAGTATAAGTGTCTTACCTCAGTCATGTGGGCAAAGGACAAATGTGACATGTTTCCAACATGTTAACAGCTAGAAATAGACTTCACTATTTAAATTCATCTCTATAAGTTGTTTAAAAAGACTGAACAGAAACAGATTTCTATCTAGATTGCTATGGTTTCATTACACTAATGTCTGTGAACTAATGCAAATAACCCTGTCAAACTGGTATTAAACACTGTTCCCATTCTGTACCTGGGGAAGTAAACCAGGGAGGGTTTTGTTCATTTAATTACCACTGGTTTTCAGAAACTCCCCAGTGAGAGCTGGAGGATGCCATACTGGGGTTTGTGCTGGCACCACGCTGAGCCCCTGGGTGCCCTCACAGGGCTGCTCAAGTTGCAGTAGTACTTGACTGTTCAGAGTATCTGACTGGGGAAGGTGCTGTCACGATTCATCAAGACAGGTGTCCTTTGGAAAGAGCTCAATAAATGGAGTGTTAAATAATTTCATTTTGTCATTCTGTTTGGTATAGGTATGAGTAATGCGTATGACAAGTTAAGCCACTTGAATAAGTCTTGACTTCTTACCTTTAATCTTATTTTCACTAAGCACCAGACTTTGCTGTGTCCAAATTGTGTCGTCATTTTCGTTCAAGAAAATGTATTCTGGTTTCAGAGTTTCATTCCTTATTATCAAAAGCAAAAGACTACAGCAAAAATGGTCTCTGTTTCACTGCTGAAAGTTATATGCATTGGTGGGAAAGTGGACTGATCAATGTCATGACAGAGATTTTAGAAAATCATTTGGAGTGTCTGTTCCCAAGTGTTTAAATAAGTCTTCTGATGCCTGGACCAAATAGACTGTACCCATTTCCTTTGAACTTCTTTCACTCTGTTATTTTTATTTGACTTCAGCCTGCTGTCATG
The DNA here is from genome assembly GCF_017639235.1 of Corvus kubaryi. NCBI lineage: Eukaryota > Metazoa > Chordata > Aves > Passeriformes > Corvidae > Corvus > Corvus kubaryi. The sequence continues at coordinate 8,682,686 of NW_024582059.1, forward strand.
GAACAGTGAATTGATTTTGCTCTTCTAAAGAAATAGCCTTAAATAGTGGCAGTCATCTTATCAAGCTTTTTACATAAAGGCTTTTCAGACTTTATTAATTTAAATTCATATTAGAGTCCTTCAGGGCACGTTCAGCAGTTATTTTTTTCAATTGCTTTTGCATTGTGTTTATTTCCCCTAAAAAATTCCCCCAGGCAGGGCTGTGTTCCTGACACATTTCAGATTTCAACTCTCTGGCTTTGGCCTGTCTTCCTACATATATCCTGTTAGTTTTGCTGTTGTCTGTCACCTTGTGTGCAAGCCAGACTGAACATAGCAAAGACCCAAATAAATCCTTGGCTTTGAAGGGATGAGGAGACAGGTTGTGATGTGCAGGAATAAGGAAAGAGGCTGGTTTCATCTGGCCAGATGAAGCCAGCCTTCATCTACTCTTTTGTGAAGAGTCCAGAGTAGCTTTTGGAAGTGCTTCCCTATGTGGAATGTCATCTTTTCAGTATAACCTACTATGTATTTGAGCCAAATAGGAGCAGATCTCTTGTACACAGAGCTGCAGCTAAATAGGATTGCTGGAGGTGAAAATGAAGAGAGAGGAGATGTCATCTTGTGAAAGATAGTAACCAAGCATACATTGAGAAAAATTGTAATTTGTATAGTATGGAAATTTCTTCAAACCTCTGAACAGGAAATGCTCAGAGTTTTTTCCATGTCACTAAAACATCTTTAGGAAAGTAATAAGCATGGAAATTCTGGTAGAACAGGTGACTATTAAAAACTGTAATTGAAAATGGAGTCATAATGGAAACATTTCTGTTTGAAGTCCTAAAATGGGTGAAGATAATAGATCATTCAAGAGATGTTCATCTCCAGACAGCTTGTGAATAGAAGTGATGTACCTGGTCTTTTTGGCACAAATCCATTGCATTGATTACTAAAATGTTTTAGCATGGCAGCCTAGTACCTTGACTAAAGAGCACTGATTTCATTATAAAGTCATAACACAGTGGCTTTTAAAAATTTCCTTGCAATTTTTTCCCCATTTGGTATTGATGTTATTGTGAATATCTATTATGTCCTCTTGCTAATGTAGTGCTGAAAAGTGAAGCACAAACTTATTCTCCATGACTGATATATATTATTTATAAAGTCTAGTTTAGTGTATTCTGAATTTGAGGATCAAGCTATTTCTCTGCCTCTAAATCTGTTGTTCATGGGCTACTGACCTTCAAAATATCATGTCTTAAAAGACAACACAGTGTTTTATGTAAGTTGATAGACAGAAAAATAGATGGGTTTCTATTAATAGGCTGATTGCTGTGACTGAAAAATTTAGTTATGCAAATGAACAATCTTTTTCTCTCTGCTGAATTAATTATTAAGGAAGAAGAACAGAGATTGAGACATGAATTTTCAGCAGAAGTATAACTCAATGTTTTCTGAGCCTTGGTGAGACTCTGCCTGTCCTCCTGAAGCCATGTCCATCCCAGTCTGTGGCTGTGAGATGATCTGGATGGCCAGTGCCCAGCTCTGGAACACAGAGGAGTTTCAGTCCTGCTCCTTACTTTCAAAAAGGAGGCTTGGTATCATGGAAAGTCTTCTGCAGGATTTCTGAAATGAAGCACCACAAATTCTATCCACTCTACATTTTGGTCAACTGAATGGAGGCAACGACCCACCTGAAAACAGCAGAGAATATTCCAGGCATTTCATCCCTCCAGACTGACTGAGAGAGCACTGGAAGGTGATGATGAAAAATAATCTGTCAACCCAGGTTAGTTAGGGGTTAAATGAATCAAAGTCAAGCCCAGCTTGCTGGGCTGCTGCTAGGCAACAAGTAACTCTGCATTCAGAAATTCCCCACTAATTGATTCTTGACACCATTCCCCCTTGGTTTGTACAAATAGGGAGCTGTTGCTGGGGGATGGAGAGGAAAAGCTGGGGTGTGGTGAGCACCTGGCTCTGGCATATCCCAACAGGTGAGTCAGACATGCTGAGTCATTTTCCCTCAAGGAAGGGGTTCAGTGGCTGTAAGGGATGTATTTGTATTTGATAAAGTAATACTGGATTCATGGAGCAAAGAAATCTACATGAGCCACACAAAATATTGCAGTATGTCACCCTTTAATGCGTGTCCACTGAACACACAGCTTTTGCATCCACTTGCTCTTTGCTTTTATGTAAGTGACCAACAAAGGAAAGGGAGCCAGCCTTCCTTACATGGCTAATGTTTGGCAGGCTGGCATACTGGGTGTAGTGTCAATAGGATATCCTCCATGTGGAAGCCTCAAAGCACACAGAAAAGGGAGCTGGAGCAGGGATTTATGTGGGTTAGAGATACTGGAAGAGTCAGGCTAAGGTAGAAAAGGGGAGGCTTGCCTAAAGGAGAAAAGCAAGCCCAGCAAGTTTCTGAGTCTTAAAATCCTCTTTTATTGATGGCTCACTTCTGGAATCTTTATTATATTGGCTCTATGCCTAACCCTGATAAGGTTTTACCCTCACCACCAACTGCAAGGCTCAGGCATTTTAAAGATTGCTTCATGAATTAAGCTATTGTTCCTTATAAATAAACCCTAATTCCTTTTTTTTTCCCCTTTCTCATACATTATTTATTTCCTAGCTCTTTCTTTAGCTGCAGAGAAATGAAAGACAGAGAAGGAGGAGCACAGAAAGGAAGAGAATGAAAATGGGATGTTTCAAAGATGATAGAAAGAACATGATTGTTTTTTGACAATGCTAAAAATTCCCTTTCATGATATGGAGGTAATTGGCAGATGTCACATGCTAAAATGTGTGATATTCTTACTCTATTTCTTTTCTGACATGATAGAAAAACATGTACTATTATGTTTTTTTCTATAGGTTTCCACATTTTCTTGCAGACTTTGGGAGATATTTCTTTTTCTTTGACATCCTCTGTGAAATGCTGTGTTTGTGCTGCTCAGGTGATATGTCCCCCTAAGCAGCTGGAGGGTGGGGGTGAAAGAATGCAGTTTTCAGACATATATCAGGTCTGAAGCCTACTGAGTGATAACAGAGATCACTTGGGATTTTTTCATTCATTTCACTTGGCCAGTACCTTTAAACAGGGTTTCATTTTTATGTTCAGGGAGTTGTATTTAATTGCTAATGATCACGTTCATCCCCTTGCTAGATGGAATGTAACTATTGCCAGTGAGCACTACACCATATTTTTGACAGTTTCATTTATAAATCAGTAGCTATTCCACACATACTTACACTGGAAATAATGCATTATTATATTTTGGCATGCTTTCTAAATATGTTGCTACTGCCTTTTTTTCTATGTCTAATTACCTCTCACTACCTTTATTTTTTTCATTAACAGTGACTAAATCTATTTAAAGAGCAAATAAAAATTTTCTTTTTTATTGGAATTGCAGGTTGTCTGTGTAAGGTATGAGGCAGAAGAAACAAGAGACCTGACTAATATACATTCATTTATAAGTAAAAGTATCCTGGTACACTTACCCTTTTGGAGGTAGAAAAGCATTCTGAAAGTATTTAGGCAAATTTAAATCCTGACCTCGGTTGCTTGCTATTCCTGAAGGAACAGCAAAAGTGAAATGCATTACCCAAGAGAACAATATGGAGCCAAGAAAAAAAAATCAAAGTGACATATTTATTCCTTTTTCTTTCTAAATTACATCTAGTTCTCTCTTGATGCAAAATAGTCATGCTGCCATTTCATACAGGCTTCCAAGAACAGCTGAATAAGCTCTGTCAAAAACACTTCCTCTTTCAGTCTTAAACCTAGTTATATAGCAATATATATTGAATATAATCTAATTTACACCACCTAGTTACTCAGAAGTCTACCAGTTGCATCAGTGCTCTTAAACTAACCTTTTGCTCATATCAGCACTGCTAGATTGGCCCTGAGCTTCTCATTATTTCTAAATAGTTAGGATTCAATGTATAGTACGTGCTTATCCAGATAGCAATGCAAAATGCAATGCAGGCCACATGACAAAAAGCCAGTGGGCTGCTGCCTCCCTCATGGGAAGCCTGAGAACCCCTTCAGGGAGATCCAGAGGTTCATCTCCAGTGTAATTACAGGGATGCCTTAGAGAGTTCACATGTAAGACCAATTAGTCACAGAGTGTGCATTCCCACTGCAATATTTTTCTGTCTCATCTCTAACTCTTTGCCACTCTTTGCAGTATCTTAGAATCAAATCTACAAACAGCATGGAGATGAATTCAACATTAGGTAAAAGTAGTTAAAGCCTACACAGGAGAAGAATGTAAATACCTCCATCACTCTTGGAGAGCCAAAGCATATCTACACATGCTTTAAAAAAGATTTTAATCCTGGACAATCTTTGGAAATACTAACTAAAGAGAACACAGCCACTGTTACCAGTGGTGTCTTGCCTATTTATCTTGCTTTATGAAAGAAAGCACAGTTGCTCTATTAATTTTCTCCAATCATTCTGTATTGTTAAATATTATTTCTGCTGAAGGAATAACTATTCATTTTATTGTTATTATTAAAATATTGGTGCACAACAATAAAAATTTCAGTGATGATTTAAATGTACCAGAGAAGTTATTAGTTCTCCTTGTATAACAAATCTTAAATAGAAATTAATTGCAATGAGGACTTCGAGTAACCTCAGCTTAATAAAGGAATTGTGATTGTCTGCATTTGGAATTCTTAAAAGGCAATCATGTAATCGATAACAATATCTACTGGGTTCTAGCATCACTGTATAAGCATTATTTATGACTGCTTGCTGGCAAAGCAGTTACTCTGTTTTCCAAGCCAAGTTTCAGTGAGAAATTCTGGCAGCAATTAAAGAGCTTCCAAAAATATGTATGTGAAATAAATAATATTTCAGTCTTTTAGACATCATCAAAGAAAAGATGAATAAAGTCTCATACTGTGACTTCTATTAAAGTCTTCTATTAATCCTGTCACTTTCTTTTTTGGATTTTGGCACTAAGGTAAAGAAGGTAAGGTGCTAAGGTATAAACGACCTCTCCCTGTTTAGATTAGGACAGTCTTAGGTAATCACATTTTTCATTTCTAAGACTTCTCATTTCGTTGCTGTTGAAGAGGCTCTATTTAACATGTAAGACTACAATCTATGGACTTGTGATCCCTCACAAATTTGCTGAAGAAGAGCAGGGGCATCGCTTTCAAATTCAGCCTTACCCTGGTGCTATCAGTTTCAGAAGTGTTCTCAGGAGCATCCTCAGGCAGCTTCACCTCTTTGTGCTACACATGAAGTAAAGTTTTCCTTCTGACCTGGAACTGCCTACAGAAGTGACCAGGAAACATTCAGAACAGGTATATCTGGCCCAGCTCTTCTCCAAAAAGCTCCCATGAGGATCGCACAAGAAGATAGGGAATATGGACTCCTGGTGAGGGGAGCACCCAAGATGTGATGTCAGACCTGTCTGTGTGCTCCTCTCAGTTTGTGTCCAGAAGGATCAGGGGATATGCACTACACTGGGTGTGTTGATGCCTACAGAATGACTTGTGTCAAATGTGAGCCCTATGGGCAGCTAGGTTTGCCCCCATCTCCTTCCTTCAATTTCCCTTATGCTCTCAAGCACTTTGGATAGCAGCATCTGTTGATGAAATCCCTGCCAAAGAGAATATCATCCTGCCCACAATCCTCACAGCTACACAGATGAAACTGAATACAGTAAAGAAGGACTAGATTAATATTCTATGCTTGCTGCAATGTGATTTTTATAGCAAACACAGTTTCAAAAGCAAGAGAAGGATGAATCAGCATCTGATTGTGTAATAAATTTTTTGAGATTTTGCAGAACTGTATGTTATTGACATAAGAGTATGATTGTTTCAGTCTCATATCCAGCACAGTAAGGAGATATTTGAGAGAGAGTCCCTGGTGTTTTAGAAATCTCAGGACAGGCAGAAGGATTCACACAGAACCAGATCACTAAAGATTCCTGGAAATTAAGTGCACATGAAGTAAAGAAGAAAAAAACATATTTCCAAACCTGTTACCTGTAACTTGCCAGGCCTAAGCAATGGGAATGACACATTGTGCAAGCCTAACCAAATTCCTCATGAGCAGAAAGCTCAGATCTCTTAATCTGCCCACCATTTTCTCAACTCATAGTTTCCCTACTCTGCTAAATAAGAAAAAACAAAAATTCTTAGAGAAGTAGTGTTGGTAGTCACTATAGAAAGCACGTTAAGACAAGCAGAATCTTAGAGCAGATGGAGCTGTGCAAGAGCAAATGTGCTCAAGGTAGGATAAACAGGCACAAGTAAGTGGAAGGAGAAAAGTAATCAGAGAGTGTTTTGCTTCTTGAAAGTTTAAAAATGGATTTTCGTTGTACACAGGATGTTGATGGGCCAGTTTGGGGTGGGAGAGTTGTTTTCTATAGCGAGAACTCCTCTATTTGCAAAAGAATTTCCAGGCTATTAAGAAATACTTACTGGCTGTGTTTTCTGACTCGATGTAATTGTAAAAAGCTATCAATCAAAATGTGTGGGAGATTAAATATCTATGATATTTATATCTATGATGACTATATCCCTCACTGAAGAAAAAACTGCCTTTTCCTTGTCCACCAATCATCTGCCAAAAAGTAGTTTGCATTAGAAATTTTCCATTTTTATGCTAATGCTACTTGACAGTAACTGACATTTCAGCACTGGGACCTATATAAGAACCTCAGGATAAATTCAGAATTGTCTTTCTTAGAGCTGGGAGAATGTACAAAATATTATTTTTAAGAAAAAAGGATATGAAATGGCGATTTTTTACATAGAACTAAGACCACCCACACTATATAAAATTATCTAAAGCTACATGTTATGCTGGAGATAAAACTGAACCTTAAGGCCTAAGTCAGCTCATTACTATTATATCTAATGAAGTTTGTAGAACTACAGAACTATATAAACAGTCTGAAAGAATAATTACTATTGTATTAAGAAGTAATAGTTTAGGAACAAATAAATTGGTTTAGTGAAAAATAACTAATTTTTTTTTTCTACATGCTATTAAGACGTAGGAAATACAGTTGACAGGCAAAATATGCTGTTAGAATCACAAAAATAGATCATCTTTTGCACTATTCACATTTTAGAAAGAAAAACAAAAACACGTTGGTAAGGCAGGTCAAAAAGCAACGGAAAAATTCTTTGCATTTCTTCAAAATTTTCCTCTGCTTTTTCACAGTTCAGATGTTCAAAGTTAGGAATGCCAACATGACATAAGGACATACATCAGTAGTGAATCAGAACAAATGCACATCTAATGCAATATCTTGTCTCTAGCACCGGCCATAGTGATGCCTAAGGACAAATACAAAAATGGCAAGATGTACTATGTGATGCTTCACAAGCATGAAAGTGTTTTGCTTTCACTGCTTAGGGGTCAGAATATTCAAAAGCTATATTTTATTCCTCAAGTAAAGTTGTTTAAGAAAACAGGTGCCTTTTATAGCTACACATGAAAATATACTGTAACTCACAGATTTTCATTGACATTATCTCTTATTTCCATTGAACTAAAAAATCAAGCACCAGTAAATATCTCTGTAATACTAATGACATCAACATCACAGTTGTCTGTTTCCTGTACATCTTGCTCCATTTTAGTATAAATCAAAAGGATAAGTGTTTGTACTGAACAGAAGCAAGGGGTACTTTGTGAAATACATGGCTGCTACTAAGATAATTTTTCTCTTATTTTAGCCTCCTCTGCTCAAGGCACATCAGCTCCACTGGACTCTGTATCCAGACAGTATTCCTGCTGTTGGCCTGGCACCCAGAGAGGTTTGTGTGGAGAGCATGCACACAGGGAAAAAGCCTTCAAACTCTTCAGGCAGCAAGGGATCAAAAAGAGCCTCTCTATATAGACAAGCAGATCCCTATTTCACATGCACATCACATCATATGCTCAGCTAGATCTTTTTTATGATTTGGAGAGATTTTAATAGGTCTCTCACCTCGTTTTCTATGTTGATACTATAGCTCAATTTAATATCTATTCATGAGTCTTGTCTCCCTTTGCTCAGCAAAGCTCCATCAATCTGCTAAGCCTTTTTCTCTCTAATTTCAGTGTTTACCAAGGTTTGAAGCAAATCAATGCCCATCTTGCAGGAGGTTATGCTACCAGGTCCACCTGTACCCTACATGAACAACCACTGAGGAAAGTTTGGAGAGGAGGTGTACAAATGGAAGGGATTATACTGAACAACCAGCAAGGATTTTGTGTACTGTGTTCATATTGAATTAAGAGACCTTGGAGTTGGAAAAAACCAGCCAAATAGTGGTGCTAATTTACTAATAGGTATCCCTTACAGCTAATGGAAGCAGAACAAGGCCTGCATGTTTTGATAGATGTTAGTCTTCTTAGTTAGAAAATAGCACTTTTCTTCATTTCTACAGTTCTTTCTTCCAGACATTTCTTCTAATCTTCTTTTGCATTAAGTCAGGAAAAGAAGAGGCAAAATTAATATTTATCCAATAGTGGCAAGTATTTAAGTGTATGGAAACAAGCATGAAGAGCAAAACAACTATGCAACAAGTGGGTTATATCTGTCAAATAGATCACTTTGTCATCACAACATGCCATTCACTAATTTCAGGGGTTTTTAAAAAATTATGGCTGCTCAAATTATCAGTAATCATTGCTATATTGCTATATCTACCTATGGGGTTAAATCCTAATGTGAGCATCAGTCCTTCATTTTATGAAAACATATTTCAAATTGTTCTGAAAAGACAATGAATTGCATAGTCAGAGTAGCAAAATTGCTTCTTTGAAAACAACCAACCTTCTTGGAAAAAATGACTTCAAGGAGCATTGGCAATGCTTAAGTAAGCAGTAAGTATAATATGTGGTTTCCAAACCTAGGCTACATTGTAGAGTTAAACAATGATTGTGAAAATATAAAGAGTTCTTTTATATATCCACCACAACAATAAAAATTGTAAAACAGGTAAAACATGCAAATATCCCTTTCTTAATTATCTGAAAGCATGTTTTCATTGAAATGCAGACACATCATGACACAAAGTGTGTGCATCTCAATGGTATTTCATGTAGTGATAATATTTTGCTTTATATAAGGTGGAAAAAAGAATAATTGTCATATATATGAAATGGCGTGTTGGCCTCAGCATATTAAGTGTTTTCACCTTTTAATTGTTAATTGTTTAATTATTGTTTATTCAAATTACCCATCAACCCAGTTGAGAGTTATTAAGTTCCAAAGTTACTCCCGATTAGTTGATTAAAGTGTTCTACATAATTCCTTGTTAAAAATCCTTTGTTAATATTAAGTTCCACAAGTTTGTTCCCTTCTTTAGTCCCTAAAAAGTGTAAAAACCCACAATGTCTTAATTCCTGTATGTGTCCAAGTTAATTACCCTGTTTTTAAGAGTTCTCTGAAATACTTACAGCCCAGTTTTAAACCTTTTACCAAGTGTTCTTAACCTTTGTAAGTTTTGAGTGAGTTTTAAGCTTTGCCAAAAAGGAGACCTTCTAACTGACAGGGAGCTATTTTTAGAACCCGGCTGTTCGCCTGCAACTCAGCATCATGGCAATCTGGAATATTAATGAGGACTTTTCCTGCCTTTGGAGCCAATGACATCTTTCCCCTAGATAACAGCAAGCCATTGGCAGCCTGAGATTACCTCACCTCAAGACACCACCAATCATCCAGGACCATGGGGGCTGGACAGTGGGCGGTCATGGGCAGGACCCAGACTCTATAAAACTGCTGGCCACCAGCTCGGAGGGGCCATTTTCATCTCAGAATAGCTGCTGGTGAAGTCTAGTGCTGGGAGCACAGGCCTCTACCTCTTTCAAAAGGCAGTTTAACCATTCTGACTTTGGGCTAGCTGAAGTCACCCCAGCGTTGTACGGTCTCTGCTTTGGGACTTTTGAACCAGTTCAGCCAACAAGGTCTCTAATCACTGCAGACCCGTGTTGTGTTGTGGTTTTTTTTTTTTGGCTTTGTAATTCTTTTGTACTTGCAATTTTTTTTTTCTGATTGTTCTTTTAATAAATTGTTCTTAATTATTTTAATTAAGAACCAAGAGTTGTCTCATTCCTCACATAATCTCACTATTAGGAATTACTTCCATGACAGATGCTGTTCTTCGGTAATTTTACAAGCATCTGTGCTTTCTCTGTTTATGTAGCTATAGGATTTCCTCAAGTTTGACGGGTTTAGCAGTATCCTGAAGGATTTCTGAGATTTGTGAGCATACTACAATCGACCTGAGTACTAGAACCTGCCAAAGAACTATATACTCTAGGCACAACAAGTACTTGCTGAGGCAGGCTTCGAGCAAAATAGGAAAATTGAGATGTGTTTGTAGTATATCAGTCTGGATTAACAACATGTTTGAGAGACACTTAAATGGTGTCGAGAAGATGGCTGGTAGAAATAATAACTTTGGCAAAGCTGATGCAAAGGAAGTGCCAAATAGCACAGATTAATTCCCATCCCTAAACAAATCTAAAAAACCCTAAATCAGAAGTACTTGTTTTTCCATGGTCTTATTTTCAGAATTCATATATTCTGCAGAAGCCCTTTGCTTGTGTTCATTCTCTACTGTTAAGATGCAGGATAATTGCAAGTGATCTCAAGCTAGCGTGTGTCTGTCCATTATAAGAGGGATCTGATGTTGGTTGGAGAGTGGAATTAAGGGGTATATTTTCTTGGTAGAAAATTTTTCACTCACCTTCCCAAAATGTAATGATTACTCCATATTAAAAGTGTGTACTCAGTTATTACCACTGAGCTGAGCTCTCCTGAAGTGATTACCGATAATGTCATTTATCACCTGAGAAACTGGTAGTTTTCCAAGACACTGTGATGGTTGACTGTTCTCCTGCATAAAAATTTTACAGGTTCTCTAAATGAACACAACTATAAGCTCATGTTTTAGCTCAGGGTATTCTTTCACAGAAAATCTTTTCTATTTCTGAGAAGGGAAAATTTGAAATAAGGTTCTTTTGTTTCTCTTTCCTACTTTCTTTCTCTGTCTTGACTAGAGACCTTTTAGTCCCACTCTTTCACCCCTTCCCACCTTTCCATCTCCCTGTTATTCATCTTTCTGTCTTTTCTCTTTTCCTTCCTGAGCTCCTCTCCTCTCCTCTCCTCTCCTCTCCTCTCCTCTCCTCTCCTCTCCTCTCCTCTCCTCTCCTCTCCTCTCCTCTCCTCTCCTCTCCTCTCCTCTCCTCTCCTCTCCTCTCCTCTCCTCTCCCACTGCTTCCTTACCTTTCTACACTTCTGTTTCCGTTTATCCTTTAATTTCTCTATATCTTTCTTCTTTTCTTGCCTCTTTACTTTCTCTTTGCCCTTATTTTTTTCTCTTCTGTACTCTTTTTTTCTGTCTTGTGCTACCTGACTGGGATTTTCTTCACTGTTTTTCATACAGGAAACAGAACCTATGTCTCAGATAAAGCAGCTGAGTAATTCTCATTAGTCTCTGTACTATTTTCTTGGCAAAAGAAAGACTGCATCATTGTGGTCAGAGATCCTCTGGGTTGTTTCAATACTGATGTAATTAAGAGATCATGTCTGGCATGATATCTTTTCAGATATTTGCTAAGAAAAAAGACTTGAAAAGAAAATTCTCTTCTCCTTCATGTTTGCTCCTAAGATAAGAGATAGAGGACTAAGGACTGTAGCAGTTCATGCACCTTTTTTAGTGGTTTTTTACCCCGTCCATATTCCAAAGACAGTTTCAGTCATACCACACGAAGGTTCTCCCAATGGCTCATGCCACATCCATCTTCCCAACCCCACTATCTACCCCTGTGCAAAGGGGTTAAAAACCCCAAAGGTTTAATAGAAGGTGACCACTGAGCAGTATGTAACTAGAGTAAAACCACAGCTAACAGACTGTAAACAGTGTCTGGATAGATTTTGTAGGTCAGGTTTTGTGCTACAGTATGGTAAAGCCAAAGATAAATGTTGTGCCCATACCAAGGATAAATATTGAATTTTATATATATATGTATGTATGTATCATGGATACTCCATATAAATAAACCTCGTGCTATGACCGATTACATGGTTTTCCAACTAATTTAAGGATGACCTAAATTCATTGCTTTGATTCTTTTCCAGATCTAATGTAAAAAACCAGCTTTTTTCTTTTTTCAAAACATTGCATTTAGAGAATGAAAAAAAAATCCAGGGAAAAACTTGCATTTATGTAACCAATTTTTGTAAATATCCAGCTTGCTGAAAGGCTAGCTGCAACCATTTCATAGTAGTGCTTGGATCAATGCATCGCTTACAATTCAGGTGTCAATGAAACTATTTCATCCACATATCCAAGACTGTGAAGTAATTCCAAATGAGTCAGAGAACCACTTACATTAACAACCAGGGGAGCAGTCTACAGGTGAAATAGTTACAAAAGCACTTGAACTATCTATCCTTCTTATTACCTTCTATGAGCATAAAGCAAAGTAAATGTCACGTTTTGTCCCCTGTGACTGCAAAATGCTTCTAAAGATAGGAATTCATTTAGTATAGCACACACATTTAACTATATAAAGTTGTATTTGTTCCTTCAGATGTAGAAAACCTGTATTAAAATCATATTCCTGCAAAAGGCATACTGAATTTTATTCAGTAAATAAACTGAAAAAAACCCTGAAACCTGATTGTAACTGAATTTTATTCAGTAAATAAACTGAAAAAAAACCTGAAACCTGATTGTAGATGACAGGGGATATTGTATTTGCTGATTTATTTTGTTTTATAATTTGTAGGTCAGTTACAGTCCAAATTAAAATAACAAATCCAGATTTCACCCAACCTCATTTCAAATACTTTGAAATAGATTTTAAACACATCACATTTCCTCCCTCTGTTTAGGCATTGCCAAATACTTCATCTTGACTGGACTTCCAGGAAGCCCTCTGGTCCTTCCCCCATGCCCCAAAGCAGGAGCAAGCTATACCCTGTGTCATTCCTGACAGATATTTGTCTCTTATTCTTAAAAACCCCAAGTGACAGCAACTCTACAACATCCCCAGGCACTCTGTTCTCATGTTATTCTACATTTGCCTGTGGAATTTTTCCTAAATGTCTAATCCAAGTGTCCCTTGCCACAGTTTAAAACCATTGTTTCTTATCCTACCCTCTATGGAGATAGAGAATAGCTTAATAACTCTCTTTCTCCTTTCAATTGTCCTTTAGATATCTAGTTAGTTATCATACTCCTCTGCTGTCTTCATGGTCTCCTCAGGAAAGGCATCATTATTTAGCATCATTGCAAAATGAGGAAGCAGTATTTTCTGGGAATATTTATGTAATTACTGTCAAGGGAACAGTTTTGCTACTGCATCAGTTGTCTCTGTGGTATTTGCAATGGGATTATGTTAGAAATGATAAAAATGTTTATTTTTGTAATTCTGTGGGGACAACATAAAATAAATGGTCTAATGGGAACAATTTCAAGAGGGGGGACCCTTCAATTAATTTTTTGGGCTACAGCTAGCTGAGAGTTTCTCTGCCAGTCAAACTCCTTGTGTTACCCCGACTGCTGCTTGTTTAATGGGATGGGAAGGGGTCAAAAGAAAATGTAAGGGCGGTGTTTTACATGTGAGTGTGTGGAGGCATGTGCATGTGCAGCAGGGGATGTTCTGGAAATGCCTCTGAAGATGTTTACAGCCCCATGTGTGTAAGTCCTGTCAGGTCCTTTTATCACTGGAAAGAACAATACCTACAAGGACAATATCGGTTTCTACTGATTCTTTGGTACATGAAGCAACTTCTTTTCTTTCTCATAATCAAATTTCCACTCATTTTGGCTTACCTGGGCCACCTCTGTCTTACTTTGGCTTACCTTTTAGCTGTCATTGGGGATGTAAGCCCTTTCCTCTAGCACTGTCAGCAGTAGCCTTGGGACCTTGCACATATTTGCCCCCATTCTGTGCTGCCATCAGAGGACTCTTTTTGTCCCACCATGTTACAGCTTTGACTACAATGCAGCACTCCAAGGTGAAGCCAGAAAAAGTTTTGCATCACAATTTTCTTGCTTTTCCTCCCACTATATTTTTTAGGATGAGTCCATTATGGTCATATCACATGTGCCTCCATGATGTTGGGTGTGGGATGTCAGAAGACCTTTCATAGTGAGGAGAGCAACTGTTATGAAGCATCTGTGAGTTCATGTTGTCTACAAATATCAAATCTTTGCTTAACTTTTATGTTTATATTTCTAATTGCAAGTTCCTCTCAAGATCTCTCTTGATGTTTGTTTTTGAGCTCATTCTTCACATTTCTTGAAATTTAGAGCCAGTTAAAGAGCTAACTTCTCTGCAAGTTGAGTCAATGAGTCATAACAGCCTTACCTTATTTAATTTGTAATTGTTATTACTTAATGTTCTTGAAAGTAGTAAAATTAAAATGGTAATAAAGTAAACAGCATACAGAGATTAAACTCAAATGCTCAATAAAGGGTCTTGGTAACTCTACATTACAGATTATAATAGTTCATACAATTCTTTCTGATATACAAGCACCATAGCAGCATTTGGCATTCAAAGCAACTTTTAGAAGAAATTTTACATACAGCTAATTTTGCAGAGAGAAGCTCAAACTTAATTTAAAAGCGGGACATGGATTGCTGGGATTTTAGAGAGCTAATATAGAATTAAACAATAGAATAGTATTTTAGACACCTGTTTCTCCCTCTACTTTAAGAGGAATACATAAGCCGCTGTTAAATCTACGTGAGAATTATGTGCCTCAAAGAAGAATGCCAAAAACCTGCAAACAGCAGCTACCTGCAATAAATGTTGTGAGAGATGCAGCCCTTCACGGCCTCTAACACTTCAGCTGTCAATACCAACAGATATTTTGGCAATAGTTGAACTTCCTCAGAAGAGCACAAGACAAATCATAAGAGATTTAAGGAACTTGAAGCCACCCAGAGAGACCTGGACAGGCTTGAAAGGTAGACCTGTGCAAAACCCATAAAGTTCAGCAAGGCGAAGTGTAAGGGTTGGGGCAATGCAGAGCACAAGTAGAGGCTGGGAAGAGAATGGACTGAGAGCAACCCAAGGAGAAAGATTTATGTGTGTTGGAGTA
The DNA here is from genome assembly GCF_017639235.1 of Corvus kubaryi. Classification (NCBI taxonomy): domain Eukaryota; kingdom Metazoa; phylum Chordata; class Aves; order Passeriformes; family Corvidae; genus Corvus; species Corvus kubaryi. The sequence goes on from NW_024582059.1 coordinate 8,697,766, forward strand.
CAAGCAGCTCAATGTCTTGGCAATGTGTGGTCACAGCCCAGAAAACCAATCACATCCTGGGCTGCGTCCAAAGCAGAGTAGCCAGCAAATCAAGGGAGGTGATTCTGTCCCTCTACTCTGTCTTCATGAGACCCCACCTGGAAGTACTGCATCCAGCTCTAGGGACCTCAACACAAGAAAGACATGGGCCTCTTGCAGCAAGCCCATTAAGAGCCACAAACATGGTAGGAGAGCTGAAACACCTCTCCTGTGAAAACAGACTGAGAGTTGAGGCTGTTTTGCCTGGAGAAGGGAATGCTCTGGGGAGAAGTTACACCAGCCTTCTAACACATAAAGGGGGCCTAGAGTAAGGCTAGAGAGCGACTTTTTACAAGGGCAAGCAGTGATAAGACAAGAGGGAATGGCTACAAACTGAAAGAGGGCAGGTTTAGATCAGCTGCTAGGAAGAAATTCTTTATTGTGAGGGTGGTGAGGCACTGGAACAGGTTGCCCAGAGAAACAGTGGATGCCCCATCCCTGGAAGTGTTCAAGTCCCGGCTGGATGGGGCTCTGAGAAACCTGGTCTGGTGGAAGATTCCCTGTCCATGGCAGGGGGGTTGGAACTACTTAAACTCTATGGTCCCTTGCAACATAAACCATTCTATAATTCTCATGTATTAACTTCTAATCTTAGAAAGCTTTCTGCATTTGCCCATTTTTCCTCATGAAAAGATGTTGTAGCAGCATTGAAGGCATCATTCAGTGGCTACCAGAGTGAAACAAAGCATAAAACTGCACAATGATGTATTTTCTTAATTCTCAGTTTGCTGCATTAGTTAGTTGTTTTAAAGCCACTTTCCATCGAGAGCTCTGTATCAGTGCCTGTGTCCCAGGGCAATGTGCAACTCAAGAAGCATTGCACTTGCATAACATTGCATGGTTCTTGGAGACCAGCCCATTGTCTTAAATATAAATATCACATGTAAAATTATTTTCACCCACTTTTCACCTATTGCTCAGAATGGTTATGGAAACTAGATTTCCGTAAAGTCCCTGAAAATGCTTTTGATTGTGTTGGTTTCTGTAAGAGTATAAAATAGTGTCCTAACAGGATTTTATGGCTAATCTTGCATGGTAATTATGAGATTTATTTACCTCACTACAGTATGTTTGAAATTGTATTTAAAGATTCATGTGGTGTTTATTCAGTTCCAGTAACAATTTAGTTTTCCACACAGCAGCAAGCCATACTCATAAAAATAAGACTCATTTTAAAGTATTGCCAGTGCACCAAATAAAATTTACAAACTTAGAAGTGTGTTTATAGTTTGAGTGTTTCTTTTTTCTCTTAACCTAACCAAATGAAAAACACTTTCAGTAATATATATGTAGTGCTCTTTTTAAAAATATCTCAAAGAAGATAAAAACCTTCCTCAAGCCTCCTCTGTTTTGATAAGGACCAAAAGAAATAATAGTTTATCACCAGATTTTTATTTGATTGTCTTTGTAAGAGGAAAATATTTGAAATAGGACAGTCAAAGTTTTAGTGCTCTTATTTGCCTATTTGGCTGGCACTAGTCTAGACCTAGAGTTTGTGTCCTCATTAGCCGCCAGTGTATTTTTCTGCCAGGAGAAGTGCTGTATTTTATGGCAGCAGCCTAAGAAAAGCAAGCAGTTTGTTAGTCTACACTAAAATTGAAGGTCATTGCTATCAGACTTTGAGATTCATTTGAGATCAGTGAAGTTCAAACATATATCTGAAACACAATAGTGAAAACAAACTGTTGCACTGCTCTATAAAGCCCCATGACTCAGAACTTGATCTCTTCTGGTCTTCTGCTACAGTCTTTTGGATGGTGAAGTCAGAAACTAAAGAGTGAGTGTAGCTTACAGAAGACAGGTGCTTTCTGCCCCAAGAAATGAAATTAAAAAATAACTGCATATACATAAAAGTTTTATTTTTCTTGAATGTAGAGGTCTAAAAGAAAAAGGAAAAGAAAGAAAAAGGAAAGAAGCATGTTATATTTATCCATGCTGTTAGCTGACTTAAAGCATCTCAGTTCCAAGTTTCCCTGGAATAAAGCAGTTTATAATATCTGGGGGTCAAATATGTGAGAGCATATCCAGAACTTTTCTGTATTATACCATGAATATTTGGTACTTATGTATACTGCCTGTTAACCAGCCAGAAAAATGGTTTGGTTTTTTTTCTGTGATGAGCCTCACCATTGTTGCACAATGAGAATCATATTTGATTAAAATATCTTTTTCAAGCATGCAGCATCTGTTACTTCTGCTCTCTGTCTCAAAATTCCCATGGAGTCTGCTGTAATTGTTCATTAGACGTCCCAAAGCTACATTTAATGTAAAACAGCTCCATTAAATATCACTCATCTATTGGAAATGAATCTAATATGCAATCCATGAGCAATGCATGGCTGATTCTAAAGTAATAACTCCTTCCATGCACAACAATAAACCTTACTTCTTACTTCTTTATATATCGCACTGAATTTAACATCATATTATACTCACGCAACTCATGTTCATGTTAGCAGTAAAAAAATAAACGAAAACCCAAACCTGAATTCATGTAAATAACTGCTCACTGTAAAGGGCAGATGCCTGGCAATGAGAAAAGTCAGACTTTATTTCCAGTCAGCCTCTGAATTTTTATGGTCTTAGGCTAGTCATTAATATCTATGCTGTAATTTCACAATATGTAAAAGAGGGATAATGATGTCTGGTGACTCTGTGAAAATGTTTTGTGTTTTTATTTTACTTGAAATATTATTGCTGCTGTTCTTCAAGGAGTCAGCCTATCCCATGGGACTGTGGAGGAGTTTCAAAAAACATAGAACATGAATAAGAAAGTTTTAAGAGTCTCAGACAGAAAGTAAGTTAAAACTTCAAATATTTCAATCCTGCCTGGGACATATCAGGCATGGGAACTGAAAACACAAAATACCCTTCTCTATCCCCACAAAAGGCATAGGTCAATGGGGTATATATATTTCCTCACAAAGGTCTGTAAATTAAGAGGACATTACACCATTTTGAATGCTTGATCATTTCTAGAGAATTTTATGGTTAATTGGCTCCTGAGTTTCATTGATCTCAAGTGAGCTACAGCTTACTGTAAATAACAGGTACCATCCCCTGTTCAAGGATCTTACAGAAAAAATACAAATATCCAGATCACTCCTCCCACCCCTCAAAAAAAAAAAAAAAAGGAAAACAAATTTGCATGAAAATTGCATGAAAAATGAACAGACTATAAAGGCCACCTAAAAGTATTTATTCACCTAAAATAATTTTTTTTTTTAAGTTTATATCTGATACCGGACCTGCCAAGGGAATGCTGGTTACCTTTAAGAGTTTCATTTTGTTCCTTCACTTGTGATTTTTAAGATGCTGCCTAACAATATATTTATCCAGATGAGAAAATATTTGATGGTTGTATTTAGTAAAGAATATGGGTAGTAAATATTGTGTAAAGTGTACAGATATTTTAGGTAAGCAAAAGGATAGACTTTCCAAGAACCATACAAGACAATTAATAACAACAACAACAACAACAAAAATTACCAGTTCTGTAGATATGAGTATACTTGATTTTTATTTTCTGCCCAGAAATTGTGCCTGTACATAGTCTGCCGGCTAGGATCATGGGGCAATTAATTCCAAATATTAGCAATTCAAATAAAGCACTATTTTTCAAGTTTCCAACTTCCCTGAGAAAATTGCAGAATTTCTATCCTACCAGCTATGTATAAAAATACTGTATGGGAAAGCATGAAGTCTTTCAGTCTTTCCACTCTATGTTTAGCTTTTCCCACCATTTCAAGAAACATCTGCATTAGTGGTATTAAAAGCATACTTTTAAAAAATTGTCTCTTTATTCTGTTTACACATTCTTAATATTATCAAAATCAAGGGAATTGTAGAAAATATCTTCAGCCTTAAGGCCAGAGCACTAATAAAACCGATGTGTATGAAAACCTTTGAGACTGTTGTCATGGATTTCAGCAGACTCTGTTTAAAGCACTGTATCCAGAAGGATCTGTGTATCTCTGAGTGACAATCCTTGTCACAACAAGGTTAGAGCAGATAACTGACTGCAATTCTCATTTGCAATGAGTAAGAGAGGGAAGATTAGTCATTCTGACTCTTTCCATCCATCTTTACAGAAGGTTTTAATAGCAAGAACAGTTATCATGAACATAAAAAACCCACATACATTATTGCAGCTGTACAAATTAGTATCAGTGTTAAATTCCCTTGCATTTCCACCAGGAGATAATCAGTCTCAATAAAAATAATCTTCATGTAGCTACATTGTAGAAAAGGACATTCAATTCTTAATTGTGATGAGAATATTTTGTAAGAAATTTCATGGAAAACAAGCTGGTTTTGAGTGGGGGAACTAATGGAGCTGCATTTCCAACAGATTTGTGACTTGTCACTTTCCTCTCATTTAAAGGAAATAAATATCTCAGGTCACCTTCTGATGCCTGTTGTCACCTTTTCTCAGCTTCATCCCAGGATCCTCTGCTTCCTCTCCTGTTCCTTATTTATCTTTTCCTGAGCTGTGCTGAGATTGGGTTAGAATTATTCACAGTGGGTAGGCATGAAGCTCTTAATCAGCTGGCTGATATCTGAATGAAAAGAACATTTTTTTTTATTTTCTAACTCTCAGGAGATCAGGAACAGAATCCTGATGAGACCTCAGCCCCTTTGTCAGATTTGAATGAAATTAGCTAATATATATAAAAAGATTTTATAGAAGGACAGGCAAACAATCAATCATAGAAGGTGAAATGGAATTCTCACTATCCCTCTTTCCACCCCAAACTCAGAAAATGAACATCAGTCACAAAATTCCTCTCTGTGTTGGCTCACAGTGACTTAGATCAGTGGAACAAACACCATGCTAGTCAAACAGGCTGCAAAGCTGTTGCAAAGTTAATGCCCTTCAGCACAGCAATATTTTAGCTGACATGTACCACAGCCGCATGCACACTGCTGTATCTCCAAAGTTAGGCTTGGGAAATTTGATTTGGACTGGAACATGGGCAGTATTTTTTCTTTGAAACTGGACTGTATAAAGAACAGTGTAGAGTTATCACGGTGCACAGCACTTTGGCAGGGGGGTCCTGAGTGCAGGGGAGCCAGCCAGAGTAACGACACGAACACCGATAGGATTTGAGCATCGTTCTCCCTTTATTGTTTACTTACACCAACTTATATCTACTTTGCAGAGATTCACGCCCTATTCCCACGGGACAGCCTCTAAGCAGCGGGGGAGCCGACCAGTGTGTAACTTTGCCAAGGATTTTCAAGGCTGCCTGCTGCCAGGTGTCTTCCAGGCCTGCCTGCAGCCTGAGGCCAGTTCAGGGGTTCTTCCTCAGCAACCCTGGGTTGGCCAGACTGTCCTGGGCTATCATATGCCCGTGTTCCACAAGGAATCCCTCTACACAGCACCACCAGCATTGCTATAAAATACCAGATTCCACCTACTAACCAAGCAACTGAGTAAGGGCTGATCCCCCTCCAGCAGGGTCTTCCTCACAGTTTACTGTATGGGTCTCTTACCAAGAATTTTCTAGTACAAAGTAGATCCTAGAAATTTCCAGTTTCCTCTTATTTTCTTTAATAAAGGAAATACCAAAAAATATCAGTCTCTCCCTCTTCTGTTCACTGTGCTTTGGTGGTCATGGGAAAGGCACACATGCTACAGGCAAGCTGCATTTTTCTTGCAATGTAGATTAAAAGTTCAGGCAGTGAAATGTTAACCATCATCTCAAAAATGGTTAGAAAGGGATAATTTTGGTTTCTCTTGGTATACCTTCCAATGTTTTGGCAGTCCTCCTTCCTTAAAAGCTAACCTTGGAATTTAGGGCAATAATCAAGATGACCTTTCAGTAAAGGGTATGGAAAGTATTAGCATCTGAACTTCAGCCACATAAATACATTGCTTTGCATTTTTAAAGCTCACCTGTGAATCTCCCAAGGCGGAAATTTAAGAAACCCTTTCATAAATATCACAGATAATTTTAAGTCAAACATAAAGTGCTGTAGGTTCAATCAAACAGCAAGTGAAGCATAAGGACTCAGACTGGTTTTATGTCACAGCAATAAATAATAAAAAATCCCAGTGTAAAAGGGAGATGGCTTATTTTTGAGGATCTTGAGCTACTGTTTGGGAAGTGATAAGGTCATGTCCCTTCCCTGCCACATTCATGTTCCCTCCCTGTCACAGACATTCTGTAGGACCTTATATGGATAATAAACCAGTCTGAATGTATAATTAGTATTTCTTTGTTTTGAATGAATGCTGCCAGTGTAAGTTTGTTAAAAATGACTGGTGTTCCCATAGACCAGGAGCAAGAAGCAGGTGTAGCCATGTGCAGAGATGGAATAATCAAAGAGATATGAACTTTTTACCTCTCTTGAGTCTTACCTGTCAATGGTGACTTGTCACTTGGATGCCATCAGTTTTGGTGGAAGGCGACTGACGGATGAACAAGGTGACATACTCAGGTAGGCAGCTAGAGAAACTAATCTACCTGAGAGGTAAGTGTCTGGCCTAATGTGTATTACCGCAGATTCCAAAAAATAATTTTGACAATTATTTCCTTTATTTTCTGGAGGTGGGAGGAAAGCTCAGGACAAACACGCAGGGAGAAGGACCAATCTTCCCACCACTGCTGGCAAGCACCAAGATGCCAGAATTGCACAGAGCAGTCTCAGCTGGGATCCCTGCCCACTGTCCATAGGTTCTGGGAACCATTTAAGCTCAGAACTGCTACACTTTTCCTTCCTGAGATATGGTGAAGGTATCCTTGGCTTTAGTTGTGCCTCCTTCCTGGATGGACTTTAGGCCTGCCGTATACCTTTGTCCTCTGTGCTGCTCCTAGCCTGAGGTTGTCTAATGGACCTGTCTTTTGGCACCCAACTTGGGATGCTGCATGCCCTGGTGAGGGAAAGCCCAGCCTATGCCAAGGTTGACCTCAGTGCCCAGCTCTTCTGCTCCCAGCCCCATGGAGCAGCCCTGGTCCCTGGCACAGAAGCCCTCCTGTGTATGCTAACCAGGTGTTTTACAGGAGTGTGGTGGTTTAGCAAAACTTGGGGCCTTGGTTTGTAGGGGCAGAGGAAAAAACAGAAAGAAAAAACAGCTGCTTGAAACTTTGGTGACCGGCACAGAGCCAATAGCTGATGGGCAGGTTGCTAGACCAATTGGACAAGCTGGAAATGCCTCTATGATGACACCTTTTAAAAAGGAAGAACTGTGAAAAGTTCCTTTTCCTGCTTCCCTGCCGAGGGGTGGTGAAGGGGAGGGCCCCCCAGGCCCCTTCCTGGAGAGGGCCCCTGGGTCCTCCCAGCATGGCGGCCGAGGCTGGGCCGCCGGGAGGAGCCACCCCGACGCTGCAAGTAGCCATGCAGCCAGGAAACCCCCCACTGAGGCCGGGACACCGCAGCCGAACATCTTCTGAGGCCGCTGGGGCCCGTGCGGTGCCAGCAGGCCCCTGTGGCCAGCACGAAACCAAGCAAAAAACACCACGCAGCTGGTAGCAAGAGACAGGGCGAGTCTTTCCCCAGTGCAGAGCCCGGACAAGGTCAACTTCTCCGCTGCAACTTACAGATACCAACTTTCTTCCAAGTCAGAGAGACAGGAAAAGTGAGATCACATGAGGAAAAACCAACATGGTGGCACCATGGTCAGTGGGGGAAGGGAGAGGGTGGAGGCACTCCCAGCACTGGAACTGAAATTCTCCTACAAGCCATGGTGAGGACTATAATACAGCAAATTGTTTTCCCTATAATTCATGAGATGCATGGGGGAGTGCAGAGATCCACGCACAGCCCGTGAAGAGGAGTGCTCACGTTAGAGCGCACAGATGCTGAGAGGCTTTTAAACATTGAAGAAGAGAACCTTTGCTTCCGGGCTGGAGTGGCTCATCCTTAAAAGCCTAAACCCCATGAACTATTATGGCCCACACTGGCAGTTGTGGGAAGACTGCAAGATTTGTGGGAGGGATTTTCACTGCAGCAGATTCGGGCGGGGCTGCTGCTTGTGAAAGTTGAAACCACGCTAGAAAAGTTCACAGAGAACTCTCTCCCGTGGGATGGCTCCCACAGCACAGCAGAACTTTTCCTTAAACATAAAGAAAGACTCTTAAGAAATGAAACACTGACAAAACCCTGTATTTGTTTCCTTGCGCAGTTTGTGGTAAGAGGGAGGACTGGAAGAGAAAGGTGTTCTGAAAGTTTGCTTTGGTTTCTCCTTATTCTTTTTACTTCTAATTCTGTTAGTAATAAATCTTCTTCATACTGTTTAAGTTTGGTCCTGCTTTGCCTGAAAGTTTTCCTTTTTCCTCAATAATCTTTATTTCCCCTCATGATAATGAAGTTTTGAGTTCCCCTCCTCTGCTTAGCTATAGCAGAGGCAAGTGAATAGTCTTTCATGGTGCTTGGCACTTAATTAGTGTCAAACTAAGAGGTACAGAGTATGAGCTTCTTCATGGAAGACTTTACCATCACTGCTTTTAAGCAGTCCTAGTAGAAAATCATCTCTCTTTGACTTTTTCTGTAAAAATCAAATTCTTTAATTTCAAGGCACTAATTTCCAAGTAGGTTATTTTGGGGGTTTTTTTGTGGGAAGCTTAAACGATGACTGTATACAATGCTAAAGTAGCAACTATAAAAGTATGTGTGGAATTCTTCACTTCCAAAGATGTTAAAGAACTTTACGAGTTTTAATAATTTGATGCAAATAAGTCTCCTACCCCTTTCAAACTGCCAGGGTAGTTCTCCAACCTAACTTCTTAAAATAAGTGTAATGGCAACTTTACCAGCTGCACCTAGGCTTTCTCAACGCCTATTCTGCATGTGTCACTAACTTGTCTCAGTGTTGTTTTCATCAGTAATGTATCAAAGCAAAGTTTTCAGGGAATGGATTGTAGAGTAAACCAAAGAACACTTATTTTCTTTGTGTCTTTCAGATGTTAAGATACTTTCTCATTACCCTAGAAGGAGTAATTCAATCTAAAAATTGATAAATATTTTCATGCATCTTTATACTGAGCAGGTACATTGTATTCTCTTTCAACAATCAAGAATTCTGTAGAACTAATTTATTGAACTGTCTACAAATCAACAAGTTTTTCTGTCTCGTGGCCTGTAAAAATGTTAAAGGATCCAATTTCAGAGCAGACAGACACTTCAAAGGTCTCAGTTTGACTCAGTCAAACAGATGGTGCTCCCCAAGGAACAGTATTGGGGCCAGTCCTGTTTAATATCTTTATCGATGATTAGGGTGAGGGGATTTAGTGCCCCCTCAATCAATTTGCAGGTGATGAGTTAAGTAGGACTGTTGATCTGCTGGAGAGTAGGAAGGCTTCACAGAGGAACTTGGACTGGCTGGATTGAGGGGCCCAGGCCAATTGTATGAGCTTCAATCAGGTGAAGTGCCAGGTCCTGCACTTGGGTCACAACAACAACTACAGGCTGGGGCAGAGTGGCTGGAAAGCTGCCCAGCAGAAAAGAACCTGGGAGTGCTGGTTGGCAGTGACTGGACGTGTGCCCAGGTGGCCAAGAAGGCCAAGGCATCCTGGCCTGTATCAGCAATAGTGGGGCCAGCAGGACCAGAGCAGTGATTGTCCCCCTGTACTTAGCACTGATGAGGCCACACCTCAAATCTTGTGTTCAGTTTTGGGCCCCCTCACTACAAGAAAGACATTGATGTGCTGGAGCCTGTCAAGAGAAGGGCAATGGAGCTGCGGAAGGGTCTGGAGCACAAGTCCTATGAGAAGCAGCTGAGGGAGCTTGGGAGCGTCTAGACGTTTGCTGAAGTATGGAACATTAAGAAGCCCAGGAAGACAGAAAAGCAGGTCCCGTGCTGGCTCGTGTCACCCCCAGTAGCTAGAAGATCCTTATGACCATGTCTAAGTTGATGCAAAGATTTACCCACATCCTCATAAATCAGGCCATGAAACTATTCTCCAGAATTGACTTATTTGTTTTTCCCCTTTGAGGCGTCAAATTACAAAATCTTGACATTTAATCCTATTAAAAGATTAATTTGAACAAAACCATAGTGCTTTAGATGGGGACGGATGGATTTTTCTCCACATGCAATTACAGTGCAAATAAGATGCAGAACTCTTTCAAGTTACCTGTGAGAAAATCATCTTTGGGCTCAGATCAAGCTGAGAATAACTTTGGAGACAACAAAGGACAAACTGAAACCACAGGCTGTACTCAGAAACTATTTTAGTTAGCACGATTTTTTACCTGGTGTGTACTGTTGGAGACACTGATGTATAAAGTGTCAATTTTGAGACACTTGGGAGGTGCAAATGGAGAGGAACATTTCACAAAGGCCATAAATCATATTTTTCATCATATTTTGCTTATGTGTTTTGTTCTCTAGATATACCCATACATAGCAGGGTAAGGAAAATTTAAAAGTTTCAATTTTATGCCAAAATAGCCATCCGTAACTATCCACTGGTGAATCCGTATTAGTAATTGTAATAGAATTGGGAGAGTAATTGTGTGCAGAGTTTTTGATATTTAAAAGGATGGATATGCACAATTTAACTACCTACAAGACACAAGGAGGCATTCTGCTTCAAATAAATCATGAAAACAGTAATACAATTTTTATATTGTGCACTGCTTTGCACTGGAAAATATTGAAGAAAATTTTCTAAAGAAATGTTGGATATAGTCTTGTGTATGTGTCCAGGGGACAGAGCTCTTCAAATTAATTCATTGGACTCCCATGCAGAATAGTAATTCTTAAAGAATATTAAGAAAGGTACCTAGATCATGACTTCAAATCATGACTTTCTCTCAAGAAAGAGTACTGCTTCTTCAGCAGGTAGCACACACCATATTAACCAAAACTAGGCAAATTCACTACTGTGGGTGTAGCAGAAAAATGCGAATCCTGTTAGAGAACTGGTTAAACCTCCCCAGCTCTCTGACTCAACCAGGCAGCAATTAGGATGTGTAGCAAAGAGGATATGTAAATTGTGCACTCTTGTCTGCTGAAGTGGTAATCATATTCCAGCTGGGTACAGATGAAGTGCAGAGTCATGTTTCAAGTTCCAAGGGGGTAAAAAATAGTTTAAAACACTTCCTTAGTTTCCTTTTAGCATTTGCTTTTGTCATAGCTTTCTGCTAGTCTTCTATAGCTCATTCTTTGTTGGTCAACATGTTATGTATGAAGCCTGGGTGTTTACCAGGAGGCTTTGGATTCCAGAGGGCAGTGGTGCCTAAATGTGAAGTGAATGCTTTAGGCTACTTTTTCAATGGTGCACTTTCTTGAGGACTCTGTCAAGAGAAAGCTTGAGCATAGCTTCCACCTCTACTATGCCATATGAAATTTACTCCAAAGAACATACATTCTCCAAAGAATTCAGCCCAAAAACATAGCAAGAGCTATTTCAATTTTAGCTGTATCTACTAAGAAATGTCTCACTGGCATATATGTAAAAAATTCTCATAGATTTGGGCTTAGGATCAAGTTTGATTTTTAGATTATGTTGGCATATTTTTTCCATGTAGTATTCAACTCTGATATATGCTCTGTTTTGCATTAACTTGGATCAATGAAATATATGTTTTGGGCAACAGCATACTGGAGGTGGAGTCAGTTGCCTGGAAGGTGGCCAATCTTTACAAAAGAAGACCTTTATTTCTACATTTTCACTGGTGGGTGCTGTTGCAACATTTTGTGTGAACAGCCTACATATCACTTTTCCTCTTGGTTCTGGGAAGTGTCTAATAATGAAGCCTACATGAGGTCTGTCTCATAATTATATCTGTCACCACAGTCTTCCCTATTCCCTGGATATTTTAGATCATAATCTGCAAAGCTAAAAGTATTTTAAAGGCTCAAAGCTCCTGAAGTGAAAGCACTTAGTACCTACAAAATACCAAGTTTTTGAAGTAAAAGAAAGCTCTTCTCTGGCTAAAGGCAACAAAATAACTGAATCATAGAAGAACACAACATCATATTTCTGCAGTTGAGCACTAACAAAAGTGTGACAAACACCTGATACCTCCAGTTAAAAATGATTTTTTAAAAAACCATATATCATAGCAGATGAAACTCTTTTATATAGGAGAAGTCCTGGAAATTTTGACTCAGAAATTTTTGACACAGATATTTTATAAATTTTTAGTAGAAATAGAGTTATGTTTCAGATTAAAATACTTTGTCAATCATTACTATTAGCTATTTTGTGTTGGTAGTGAGACAAACATACAGCAAATAAAAATTAAAAATGTCTGCCCCAGAGATTAGTCCTGACTGACAACAGAAACGTGGATAGATACAGATGATTGGGAAGAGTTTTCTACAGTCCAGTTTGGGTTTTTAGTAGACATGATAGCCTTGTTTATTACATATTTATATAAAGGTATAAATAATATTTGTATTTATATCAAGAAAATATCCCTTCTGCAGTGGCTTTTACCTGAGTGTCTTTACTAACTCAGACCAGTTTGAACATTGCTTCCTGTAAGTTTTAACCTCTGCTCTTGGCTAATATGCTCCAAACAGAATCAGTCAGAGCTGAATAGATGATTTATGTGCACCTTCATATTATTCTAATATGTAGCATATATTTATCAGACCAGCTCTCCTTCTGTAGCCAGCGACTTTGGAGCTAAATGCAAGTTAGTGCCTTCCAGACTGGGGAGGTACATATTTGTCAGCATCCTTGAGAGCAGTGAGCTGGCATGATGGGGGATAAAACTGTACCAGATGAATGCACTTGCACTGGGAGCATGGGAAGGAGTGAGCTGGTTGTGGAGAGCTTGGCTGTTGAGACCACTGGTATTTTGGTGGGTTTCAAATAGCTGATGCTCTTCTGTGCTGGATGGGAGCATAAAATGTAAATGTTCTCTAGGTGCAAATCTTCTCTGTCATATGGGTTTAGACAAGTTTCAGTGAAGCACTGCTAGCCCTACAATTTCCATGTGAATATAGGCCAGAATGTTTGGGTACTGATGGATAAGGAAAGTTACATGCTTAGAATAGACACTGAAATAAATCTGTTAAAACATCCTGTGGCCATTTAATTAATTACCCAGTATGTAGGAATAGCTTGAGTATCCTATGATCAAAAAGGGAAGGGGAGGTGAGGCTGGTAATAAAATACAATAAAATTTAACAGCTTCATCTTGTATTCTCTGAAGCTAATGACAAAGCTTCTAGCTTGTGTACAGGATTAGGTTTTTTGAAGTCATAGAAAACAACAGAAATGTTCTTCAGATATTTTAGTAATTGTCAGCTCTCTTGTAAGGTAAACATGTAATAGTCAACAGGCATAATTTTGTCATTTAAAAGTGATTCAGGATTCCTTTAAAGATTATCATTGTTAGGTTATGTCTTAGTCTTTTTAAGTATTGCTAAAAGTATTTTATAATTGTAGTGTTAACTACTTCAGACCCACCACATCATTTATTATGATGCTCCTTGCTCATTTGATTCGTCATTTTTGTGGGTTTTTTTAAGAAAGCATATTGTGATTTGAGCATACAAATCCTTCAATATATGTAAAAATTACAGACAGGGAAGATTTTAATGTTTTAACTCAATACAGTGTTAGCAGTGTTCATTTGAAAAGCAGATTTCAGGGAAAGGAAGCTCCAAAAGCTTTAATGAAACAGATCATATTGGATTAGCATTTTTCTTGGTGCGTATATAATGATATGAGAAATATTACTATTACTACTGTAAGAAAGATCAATTGATGTGCACACATTTTATTACTAACAGAAAAAATACTGATGTAGTTATTTATACTTGGGATAATAAAATAGATTTCATGAAGAAACCAAGGCAAGTTGTGACTTGGGATTTATCTTAGTTATATTTATGCAATTCACTCCCAGAATCTATTTATACAAACAATTACAAAAGGAGGGAAATATGAGCTGAATAAACATACTTTAGAAGATTGTGGAGGAAAAGCACAAATATAGTTGTCACTGCTGTCTATGATTCCTTATGAACAAACTATCCCTTTTGTTTCTTAGTGTCTCTGGTGTCTCTGTCTCTAGATTGCAAAATACATGCTAATAATTTAATTAGTGAAGGGAAGAAAAAAACCTCACAGTAATCAAGCAAATCAGAATTCCAGTCTTTCACTTTCTTATTATTTACATATTAAAACATAACCATTACACACTAAATTAGTGTTTAGGGAAGCCCAAACACTACAGTTCTGATTTGGCTTTAGCCTGTTTTCATAAAAAATAGTAAAGAGTACTCTTGCAAAAATAAAAAGTTAGATATAGGTCTTAAATTTCTGTGATTGACTGCAAATTTCCGTCAAACTTGCACTGACATCATAAAAGTTTCAGAAAATTTCTTTTGAGCTGTGTAATATCTGATGACATATTAGGGTTTATTGCTTTATTGAAGATAACTATTCAGGTTAACTTTAGAACAGTCTAAGATGCATGTGCTAAATTAAATCCTTTTTCAAGTCAAAATTCAGTGTAATGTCTCTTGATTACCACTGAACACATTTCAGGAGTGTAAGCAAAGTCAGATTTGAGCAGACAGATTTACTTGCTTGCTTTAGGAAGAAGATAGTGAGTCAAACCTCATCCTAAAACAAGTCAAGAAAAATCTTCACTGAAATAGTTACCATTTTTTTATAGGTGCAGGCCTAACTTCTGTGTCCTTAACAGTGTCAAGTCCACAGTATTCTTAAACACTTCAGTAGAATTACTGTATATTTGTATCTGCTTCAGCTGAAAAATATATGGCTTATAATCCATACATAATGAACACAGCACATGACCCTGATGCATTTGGGAAAATAAGTAATGCTTACATTGAATTTGTATCATAGCAAATGTAGGGTGGAGTGGACATCCACTGGTTGAAGTGTATTGGATGTGTGTCTCTGAGAACAACACAAAGCCCCAGCTGCAGCCACTGATTACATTATTGAAGAAAGTCTCCTTGCATTCACTGATTCATTTAAACAAGATGTTTGCTATGTAGATCAAAGAAATCTTTCCTGGTTAAATTATTTCTGATAAATATTTTTACTGACATATTTAGTCTGGATTTTTGTTCTTAGATTAATTTGCAATAATTTATCTTTTGTGCACATTAAATATTTTAAATAATTCAGGCAATGGTTTATGAAAATAAATGTGCTTCATATTCTCTGCCATCCCAATTTGATTCAATGGTTTCTTATTTGTCACACTAGCTAAACACAATTTAGTTTTAGCTGATACTTTCATTTCTAAGCCATTCCCAGCTTCCCAGCCTGCCAAGAAGTTTTGAGCTGAACAGGCAGGTTTTTCAGTGCAAATTCTATTCCTCAGTTCCTGCTACAAAACCAACAAATTTTCATGGAAGCACTTGTTGGAGAAAATATTTGGTTTTCCACGGTGCCACTGCTGGCTTTCTTTTTGTTTCTCTAAAAGTGTTATCTAATTTTGTACTTCTATTGTTCTGTACCTACAGAACGTTTCCCAGACCTGTGTATTTTGTGTTCAGATGATGGTTTGATGAATATCTGAAGTCATGATTCCCATTCAATTATGAGACAGTCAGTTTTAGACATTCTTCAAAAGAAAATGAAGAAGTGAAAAATAACTCAGTGTAACTTTGGAAGAAGGGGAGTTTACTCTGGATGTGTGAGATTTGCTTAATACATTGTTCAGCAGATTTTGCTATCTTTCTTTGTAGGGATTATTTTAAATAAATTTCTGCTAATGGAAAATAAATTCCAGGGCTGGAAAAGATGGCACGCACATATTAATTAAAACATTAGGTATGGCTGAATAACTTAAGAGATTTTGAGGCTGAAGAAACTTAACTGTCTCTCTCATACATGTAGGAGAGATATGAGAGAGATCCAAGTAACACTTCACATGAAATCCCAAGTGCCTACTTAAGCTCTGAACAGTAACAAATATGCATATATAACACCTATGCTTTCCAAGTAGTGAGTCCTACTTTTACAGCTTAATCTCTCTTTTTTAATCCCCCTTATTTTTTTTTAAGTGCTATAGTTAAATTCCTGACATAATGAACTTTATCTTTGAGAACAGCAAGATGACACTTCATCTATTTTGTCACTGCCCTATGAATTCAATTTTGCATGGTAAAGCCAAGAAAAACAATATTTTCCTGTATAATGTCTTCAGTGTATCTCCCTGCTCTATGAGAACTAGACATGCTCTGCCTGAATCAAAACACCCAAGTGGTTCCCAGAATATATCCTGGGAGATGAAGACTGTCCTTGCAGAAGATCTGTTCCTGACTTCTGGTGAAATTTTGGACATTGACCAGTTGTTTGGGGTTTTATTTTGCTGTTTAATGGTAATAAAGCCTTTGATGAGGCCTTTCAATGTGTTGGTTTTCAAAGAGTAGGTCTGTAGATACTGATGAATTCCCAAATGTCCATGAATGCATATACTGTGGTCCAAGTCAAAGTGCATTTGTTATCCAGCAGCACAGAATTCTTCTCAACAATTTTAGAGTGAAACAGGATCAGACTGTGACTGTACTGGTCCTTTCAATGGAAGATGAGGAGCCCATTTGGCAATACTCTTTATCTGATACTTAAAAAACAGGGGATTGTCATAATGAGGGTTCAGGTCAGCCAACGTTCCTGCAGACATACTCTGGACAGGAATTTCATTGCCTGCTTTCAAATACAATTAGTAGTCACTTTGATTTTACTGACACTTGACCACTTGACATTGGAAATGGCAGGACAGGATTCTGAATAAAAGGAATAGAGCTTACTATCTTTTTTTTTTTTTTTTTTAGTAGAAAGGCAGCTATGAAATATAGAGAAAAAAAATAATTTCATACCGTAATGGACTTGTAGACAAAAACTACTTGGGATACTTCATAAAGAGTAGGAACTAGTGCTAAGAATGTAGGCTCCCCACAGGAAAAAAAAAAAAAAGTGTGATTTTATCCATAGGAAATGCAGGGTTTGTTGGTACTTAGATGCTGCAGTCAGTATGTTCAGGACTCAAGGCACAGGTGAATTCCTGGGTCCACAACTGCTCTGATGAGAAGTGTTTATCTTCCATGTTAGAAATGATGGTCCTCACCTCTGTGTTTACATCACAAATCAGAAACAAAAGTGTTTAGACCTGGAATTATAGGTTTTATTTTGTTTTGTGTGTGTCTGTTTTTACCTCTGCTACCTATCCTTTTCTCCAAACTTTACTGGCTTTCTGTCAGCTTCCATTCAGGAGATCAGCCAGTGCTGCTCTCTGCTTGTTTTTCATCTGCCTGGTGAAATACACTCATTCTTCTTGTGCAACAGTACACCTGTAATGGGAGAGTGCAGTAAACATCTCCATGATTCAATCTGCAAGTAGTTCTGGCTCTTGATGTTAGTTGTTGCTAATGCTGATTCTTCTGATAGCTGCAGCCTAGAGACCAGGATGATCACTTGCATTTGATTTCAGGGATAATTCATACTATTAAATAAACATTTAATTGCATTGACCATGCCTGTAAAATAATCTACTGACACAACTATTTTCTGGAAGTATTTGAATTACTAATTCAAATTATAATTTGAAATATTCAGATTAGAATTTGAAATATGTTTTTCCCACTTAGATGATTGACTTTTCTTAACCTTTCTTCTCACCTTATTCTAAAATAAGCAAGCTGTTGTTCTGTCCAAATTATGAAAAATAGACTTTTGAGCACTAGAGACAGATTTAACATATAGATACTCCAAGATAATTTTAACAATGTGATTCTACCTAAGTAGCTAATCTTGTCCTTGAAGAATACTAAGGGCAAAAGCATACTGCAAGAATAATCCCCAATTTCTTAGTAGACACTTTTTATTTTTTAAATAACAGGCATTAAAAAATTTAATTATCTAGCCATGCATTTAAAATATTTTTTCTTTTTTTTTTTTTTAATCAAAGTTTTTATCTTGCTTTAGTGATTAGAAAGGTACTATGCCAACAGAAATTACCTTCATTTGTGATATTCGTAGTAAAGTACCTGGATGATTATGCAGGGCAACATAAGGTGACTTAGTATACAAATCCCAGTAAAAAATGTACAGTAGTATTCATGGTTGTAAGGTCCAGTGATTGGCCTAACAAAAGCTATATGAAAAAGACCACGATGACACCAGGTCCAACATCCACTGGAATTAAGGAATTTTATATCAACCTTAACAATAGATGAGCTGTGTTTACCCAGTTTTGGAAACCAACCTCCTTCCTAGGATCACTGAGCTCCATTCCTTTCCTCTGCATCCCACTCTGGCACTGACAAAAGAGGGCACTGAGGTGTAACTCACCTAAAAGGCAGTAAATTATTAACTGCAGTGTTTTCCTACAAAGAAGTTCACAGCTGCCTCCAGGAGATACAAATCCATTGAATTACGTCGAACTTGGACCAATTAAGACTCAGCTCTAATTCCACTAAAACAAAATTTTTCCTCTAGCTTAAATGTGAGCTGATCCAGAGCTTAAAAGTATAAACTGTAAATGTTGTTCTCTGCATGTGATTGCTTCCAACTGTTCTTTTAACTAGCTCATGTCACAGACAACAATTACTAGTCAAGTTAGTTTAACAGACTGATTTATATTTTCCAAATGAGAATTAGTGCATCTTGTTCAGCATTTTGGTTTTATAGCCAGTTTTAACACTGTGATCTTACTAGTTTGTTCCATTAATCTGGCTAGGGACAGGTACAGAAAAAGTAAAGGAGGATCAAGTTGTGTAGTAATTGGAAGCCCCAGTTAACAGTTTTGGAGTCAGATTCAAACCATTTTCTCTGTCTCTGGATCATGGTTAGAAAACTGTTATGACCATTTTCCACAACTGTCTCGTGTTCTGTTAACAATTAAGCCCTGAACTGTCCTCAAAAATGACTGTGTAAGTCTTATTCATATAAATGAGAGAGTTATTTATGTGAATGAACCATCATTCAAAATGAGGTACATGCTTCCTGGAGATGCTGATATCTATTATTGAGAACTATTCGATGCATATGTAACTTCAAGACATTTCCTAAGTTTAAGTTTGCACTTTTAAACAGACCTGAATGGTCTGCGATTTTTTTGTTCATTTTAGCAAATAAGCCTTGAGTGTTCTCAAGTGCATTTACATTGTATTTGGCTGATGCAAAAGTGAAATACAGTTCCTCTGGAAGATTCAATGACAACAAGTAGGACATATGGTTACCAGGGAAATGGAGCATTTACTTGTCAGATGCTTGGTTGACTTGTGTAATAAATAGCTCACTGAGCATATGAATTGTATCTGGAAAAATGATTAATCCTATAGCACTATTAAGAAAAATTCCAAATCTATTCATATCAATAATAAACCTTACATCACATTTGTTAGTGTCTCCAAAACTAATACAAAATTCAGTAGCATGTAAGTCACTTTGCAGGTCTTGATGCATAGTTGGAAATCAGTGACTGCTTCAATGAAGTTCTGTCTGTGTATATGAGAAAAAATTTCCAAGTATTCAAAGGATTAAAACACAATGAATTTTAAAATACAGTGATCCACACTTTTTTTTTTTTTTTAAAATTTGGAAGTGCTCAGACCTAAAAACACTTAGGAGAGTTCAACAATTCCTGTTAGCCTTGTCTTACATGAGCTCTTTTTTTCTTCCCCTTTCAAAAGTCACCCACCAAAAATCTCTGGTTTACATAAAATTTAATTAGTTTATATCTGCATATTTTGCCATTAGAAAAAAAAAGTAGACCTTTCCATTTGCTCTAAGGAATTTCTGATCGTTTTCAAGTTATATACCTGCAAGTTTTTTCATTGCAAAAAATCATCTTGTGCTTACATCTAACTCTATGTACTACATAAATAACACATATATATATAAATAATTTATATGATGCTATAATATAAATAATCTATAACACTATCCCATCACATGCTGGGGATGAACAGGTCAGGAGCAGCCCTGCCAACAAAGACTTGGGGGTGCTGCTGGGTTTGAGGCTGGACATGACCCAGCCATGTGCACTCACCCCAGAGAGCCAAAGGTGCCCTGGGCTGCATCCAAAGCAGCGTGGCCAGCAGGGGAGGGAGGGGATTCTGCCCCTCTGCTCTGCCCTGGTGAGACCCCACCTGCAGTGCTGCAGCCAGGTCTGGGGTCCCCAGCACAGGAAGGACAGGGATCTGCTGGATCCAGTCCAGAGGAGGGACACAGAGGTTATTAGAGGAATGGAACACCTCTCCTATGAAGAAAGGCTGTGAGAGTTAAATCTGTTCAGCCTGAAAAAGAGAAGACTTGGGTTGACTTAATTATGGCCTTCAAGCACCTGAAAGGAAACTACAAGAAAGACAGAGACTATTTACAAGACCATAAAGTGACAGGACAAGGAAGAATGGCTTCAAAGAGAGTAGGTTTAGATTAGATATTGGGAAAAAGTCCTTTACTGTAAGGGTGATGAGGCACTGGAACAGGTTGCCCAGATAAGCTGTAGATGCCCCATCTCTGGAGGTGTTCAAGGCCAGGTTGGCTGCAGCTCTGAGCAACCTGGTCCAGTGAAAGGTGACCCCACCCACAGCAGATGAATTTGAACCAGATGCTCTTCAAGGTCCCTTCCAACCCAGGCCATTCTGCAATTTTATTTTTACACCCATCTCTGAGCTGAAGAAGGAAAGACAGCTTATGCACAATATGCTATTCAAAGACCAACCAAAAAGATAGAGGGCAAGTTCTTTTTCTTTTATAGAAAGTGCTCTGGGAGCTTTACTGTCCATACAGGCCACTGGCATGTTAAACCTCCAGAAAGTCATTAGTCTTCACGATCTACTCTGCAGCATGATCTATCCTGCTGAGCTACCTTGTTGTTGTAGGACCAGAAGGTAGTGCTTTCAAAAGCACTGGTAAATACCTTTCTGAAGAGACCTCTAAAATACTGAAGGGAAGTTTTCTATTAATAAAGGAACAAAGGGGTGAAATATTCAAGCATATTGATTAGTAGCAAAGCCAGTATGAAAAAGATGGGGTTTTTAAATGTCTATTTCCTTTTCACAAGTAATCTATAATTTTACCTCATAAAAAGATAGTCTTTAATGGCTAAAGTAATTGAAACAGGTTATGTGTTAAAAAGAACCTGTTAGAAAATCTAAACTTCTATATAGGCCTTTCAATCAAAGAGTTTGTGAAGCATCCTACAAAGGCATAGTGAAAAGCGCTACGATGATTTATGTCAATAACTCATGTAAGATTCCCATTAAAGCTTTCACTTAAACAGAGATTGAACTAAGAACATATTCATTCAGAAAACCCCTGTGTACTGAGTAGTTATGAAAAACAAATGAATATCAATTTCCTCGGCAATGTTTTGTTATCTATAGCTATAGGTGTCAAAGAATGCCTGGTGAGCAATAAAGGATATAATATTACATATCTGAATGGCAAGATCAATCTTGAAGAATGATGAACTTTAGTAACCATATCTTTATACAGAGAGTTCAGCTCCAATATATAATAATTCAGTGACTGCAGGTTAGAAGCTGAGATGGAGCAAGTATGCAGCTTAACAGCAAACAGACAACCATGAACTTCTAGAGCTTTTTCCACAACAAAATCCTCATGATCAAAATTCACTGAGACCAACTGTGTTTCCAAATGCATTATATCCTGGAAAAGATTTTTTTAAATTCTTTGTTGAGTCTGAGGGGAAGATTGGTTGCACTTACTGCAGAAATGTCATACTAAGTAGCTGATTTTACCCAAAAAAAAAAAAAAGGAATAACATCCTTGATATTAGGCCAGGAAGCATTTAACAACCAGTCCCTTACTTCAGAGGCCAGCTACTGTAACAACTGCTGTATACCCTGGAGCCACTGTTAGCCCTGCAGGTGGGGTCAAAGGATGGGTCTGAGTACTTGGCAGCTTGATCCTTAGACCTGATTTTTCTCTTTATAGCCTTCATATGGAAAAAGCTAAATTGTATACCAAAGATTGGTGTTTCCAAGAGAGCAGGGCTTTCTTTCTTCCATTCCTCTAAAACATACCTCCTTTATATGGCTGAATTAAGATTAGTCAGTCATGTCGTCAGGTAGCAGAGACCACCAAAAAGTGGACAATTTTTGACATTAAACAGCCCTGGGTCCTCTGTTGAAGCCAAAAAACCTGTGTTGAGCCCAGAAAGAGAAGTTTAACAAACATAACCTATCAGACTAAAGAAGAGAGCCAAGCTCATGTCACAGAAATACTCCTTCCCAGGTGCTGCTGGTTAAACTGTCAGGCATACTGATTTTGCTGACATTTTCTCAGCATTTCAGCTGAAATTGCTTTTTCAGTCCATGCCATTTATTACCCTGTTAAAACTTGAATGCTATTATCAAGCAAAAGAAACCTCTCCTTTTCTGTCAGAGGTGAAGATTGTTTCTCCTCATGATGTTAATTATCAGCCCAGGTTTCACAGAGCATCTTGCAGGGCCTTAATCATTAATTTCAAAGCCATGCAGTAAAAAACATCAAGAATTCTAAGTCATATGTGGATGTTCTGAGCACATTTTCTGGACCATACCTAAGTCATCATAAAGGACTAAAAGGATTTTCATAAGCTAAAATAAGTTTTTCTTTTCCTAGTTGTGCCAAATTTATATTCCCAGGGATAAAGAGGTTCTGATGCTGAAGGTAGCATGCTAATGGGGTTTTTCTTCTAGTTACCACAGACAAAAGCTGTAGTATAATAATTAGTTTAGAGATGCTATTTGGTAGAAAAGCTTCCAAAAGCTGTTGAAAATACAGGAAGAAAAGGAGTGAGTGATAAATTCTGGTTTTCCAGTAATTCCCTGTTAAAAAAGACATTCTTCAGAGTATCAGGTAAGTGCTGGCAGCATCTCTTTGTATCTCTTCACTTCCATATCTTTCTAAAGTAAAATGTAGGTGTTAATCTAAAACCATTAGCAATGTATCATTGGCCATATGTACCAGGCAGCACTTATATGTTGGCAATTCCCCTGTCAGTGTTGTTTTTCTTACTTGCCATGATGCCATGATGATTTTTTGCCTTTTCTTTTATACCCCTGTTATACCTTTTTACAACTTCTGTATTCTTAGTACCTTTTGCCTACATTCTTGGACTTGTTTGTCCAGCTAGGAGACTAAACATTTTAGAAGCTTCCTAGGTAGGGGTTAGTGTGCCCCAGACACCAAGGTCCTCTCCAGAACACATTCTGTAAACTACGATAGAGCCATCCAGAGGAAGGTTCCTTGGGGAGGGGGGAGCTCATTCAAGCCTCTCATTGGGGAATCTTTGATAGATATGCTAATTAGTAAGACCTGTAATGTTATACCAGATCTTTTGGGGGTGGGCATTGCAGTGTGCGTTTTGGTGCATTCGAACTGGACATAGTGCACCTAAGGATCCTTAAAATAAATACCGAGATAAAATCCCTTTTTCCCTTCTAACCACGTTTGATTCTTGATTTTAAGACCAGGAAAAGGCATCAGCCAGCCAAAGTGGCTGCTTGACACTGAATTTTATTAAAACACTGTCTAAAAACTTGAAGTATTCCTTCACCTAGTCCTACTGCACCAAACAGCTATTTCATAACAATGCATAGTTTTAAAAGAGAAGATTTTCAAGTGCAGTGTTACAAATAAATTAGAAAATAAAAATTAAAATTGGGAGCATAGAACACCCCTGTAAAGGTTCTGCTCTGGATCCTCCATTAACAAAAAAAAAAAAAAAGAAAGAAAAAAAGGAAGAAAGTGGCTTCATTTTCCATCCAGCACAGAGCAAATTCCATTGGTTTCTCTCTGCATTCACTGGTGTTTTGCTTTTTATCATTCCCATAGTCAAATACCTCTCTGCTATCCCATTACCCATCTCTCCTCTCATTAGTCAATGGCATGCTGTGAAGCTTCACCACAAGCAAGGGGAAGATGTTAAGTGAGAGTATCTCTCTTTTCCTTCACACATCTGCACACTTCGCTTAACTTTTATTTTTAGATAATCAGATTTTAATCCATTTTCTGGCTGTTGAAAAAGTGTAAGAAAACACTTTTTTCTCTGATCCCGAATCTGCAAACATACCCATGTCTCATGCAGTACAAAACTGCATCAGGAAAAAACATACATGAAGTATTTGAAACCTAGATACTTATTTTCCAATTGTATATTTTCCTGTCTGATTGGATCACTTCTCTTTACTCTAGTGACAGTATTTCTTTACAATTTGGTATGAGAAAAATAAAAGTCGTGTAATTTCCATGTGTCTTGTACACTTGTATGTTTCTGGTATTTGTATGCTAGAATACATTAATACACTACAGTTTGTAGTTAAAATTATCAGAAGACTGTCTTGAAACATGAGGTTCTTTCATTAAAATATGGTGCTGTTTTAAAGCAGATGTAATTTATGGTAAGAATATGGAGATTAGAGGGCTAACTCATTTCATATAAGATTAACAGAGGAAGAAACTGAAAATACATGCAACACTGATATGAAAATGCTAAAAATACAAATATTCAAATTTCTTCTTTTAAATTATAGATCTTCTGATACTTTAACATGCAGAACCTTGTATTGGGTGGCAAGGTTTGGTGGTGGGGGTCTACAGGAGTGGCTTCTGTGAGAAGCTGCCAGAAGCTTCCCCCACGTCTGATGGAGCCAACGCCAGCTGGTGCCAAGATGGACCTGCCAGTGGCCAAGGCTGAGCTCATCAGCAATGGTGGTAGCACCTCTGGGATAACAGAGTTAAGAAGGAAAAGAAGAAAAAAAGATGGCTGTAGCCAAAAAGAGGAGTGAGAATATGCGACAGGAGCTGCCCTGCAGGCACCAAGGTCAGTGCAGAAGGAGGGGCAGGACATGGTCCAGGTGCCCCAGCAGAGATTCCCGTGCAGCCCATGGTAGACCATTGTGAGGCAGCTGTGCCCCTGCAGCAGCTCATGGACGTCCACAGGAGTGCAGAGATCCACCTGCAGCCCATGAAGCAGGTGGGGGCCCAAAGGAGGCTGTGATGCAGTGGGAAGCTCATGCTGGAGCAGGCTCCTGGCACTTGTGGACCCATGGAGAGAGGAGGCCATGCTGAAGCATGTTTGCTGGTAGGACTTGTGACCATGTGGAAGGGACTCTTGCTGGAGCAGTTCTTGAAGAACTGCAGCCTATGGAAAGGACTCATGTTGGAGATGTTCCTGGAGGGCTGCCTCCTGAGGGAGGGACCTTAGGCAGGAGCAGGGGAAGAGTGTGTGGAGTCCTGATGTTCATAACGTCTCAGAGGGGATGGAGCTCACTGGTTTTTGTGTCAGCTGCCTCTGACTTCGGGGATCTTACCTGCTCATCTCAAAATCAGTACACATAAATCCACACTGAGAATTCTGATACCATCTTCCTATTTCTCTGTTTTTTTCCTACAATATAAGCACCATTCATGTCAAAGGCTAGCCACACTTCCATGAGGGGGATGCATTCCCACTATGAGAATAAAATGGCCATATAATGACAATTGAATAGTTACTATCCTGGTATTTACCAGCACCAGAACGTCTGGCCAAGCATTTACAGCAAATGAGTGAAATTATTCTCATCAGTGTTGAAACATATGCTGCCTTTTTTTCCTCCTCTTCTTCAGTAGCCATGCCGAAGGAGCTAAAAGGGTTAAAACTAACATTTCATTCCATTTGTGCAACAGAGAAACCATTTAGCTAAAGAAAATTACAACTAATAATGCTCTGAGCTTTCCAAATTACCTGCAAATGCATTTTGCTGCAGATCTTGTCAAAAATCTCAAGAATTTCAATACCCAGAGGCTGGGCAGGCAGGAGGATGATGGTCTGGGAGGAGAAGGCTTGCCTGGGTAGCCCAGCAGAGCATGATGTATGATACTGCACTCTGCTGATCCTGTTCTGGGAAGAGGGTTGAGTATTACTCACTGTAGGTCTCAGAATAGTGGAAGCTATATTTCTTGAAAGGGCAGATTAACAATCAGAGGACTCTTTATTTCGGTCAGCTTGATGTGAGGGGTTTTTTGATGTTTATCATGCCTGTTTGAAACTTCTGTCAGGCATTTTGGATGCTAAAATAATCTCTGAGGAGGTGGGCTAGTGGTGAAAGAACAAACAGGAAGTGCATGAGAAAGACAAATGGAGATCTCTGTCACATATCACAAAAAGTGCAATAAAAAAGGTGTAAAAATGGGTTTTTAAAAGTCTGCTAATTTTAAATGTTTTCCTACTTCTGGTGGATTTTTCCAATAGCAAGAATATTTTTTTAAAAATTAATTCTTACATAACTGTACATATTTTAAGTGGACCCACTATAAGTATATTTTTTCAAGCTTTCCCCTAGAAATGTTTATTCATATGTAATAAATATAAGAATACTTTAGGAAGTGAATAAAAATGATGAGACATTTTTAACAATATTCTAGTGCTTTCCAGAAATCACAAATAGGGAATTAGAAGTAGAAAACCCTATGGTGTCCATGAGTCCTTGATGTAAAGTGAACATTGGACAGCATTATTTATTGTCTCTACCATAGTTTAGTCCCTCATAATATTAGAAGAAATTTAATTTATTACTGACTTATTCAAGCTTTTAGTCTGTTCTTTTGTGTTCTGCTGAGAAAAGATGTTACTGAATACACTTAAATCAAATTACTGTGTATTTTTTAGAGATCTTTGCTTTTTGTTGAACCCAGCAAATAAATTTATAGAAATACTCTATGCTATTGCCTACCTACATAATGCAATGGCATCACAGATCTCATCTTTATTATTGGCAAAAGCATTTAGTTCTTCAGCATTCAAACTTCAATGTTGAAAAAGCTTGCAAAAAATTACATTTCCATAGAAGGGTGAAGGGGCACAAGTGTTTTCTTTTGTCTGTTAGTACTATGATGCATGAGGTGACTGGTTAGATTGCTAAGGTTTATGCCTAACATATATTTAGCCTAATTAGCAAATGAGGTCAGCAATTAGAGAGCAAGGGAATCAGTGCATGAGCCTAGCTATGTCGTAAAGGTTATAAGGAAAAAAAGCACAAACTAAAATCTTTGCATTAGCCTTGAATTGCAGTGATGAATTGCCAGCAAAAAAAAAAAAAAAAAAAAAGACTGCTGCAAAACTTCCTCACAGAGGACAGAAAAGCCATTTGATCAATGGCTTTGATCATTGTAGTGGCTGATCAGCAGGGTAATGACATGGGAAATTACATATTCATTGAACACATCCCACACATCATCTGCTAAACTGGCCTCCATCTGGCAGGTGGGGTGGGCAGGGAAGTGGGGGTGCTCTGCTCTCTCTTGGGGGAGTCACCACAGGCTGCCTCCTTGGTGCCAGCAGAACCTGTGCAAGCAAATAGCACAGACTTGATCCCTACCACTGTTTGAGGTTTTAATCCTCATTTTGCATGGTAGCGTAAAACTTCTCTGGCTCCTCCATCACCTGCAAACTAAGCAGGATAGATGGTCTAAAGCCCTTGAGCCACACATGAGCCTTCATCTTCAGTAATCCTGGAAACACTTCAGAGTATTCTATAATCCAGTTTCTGGACACAAATCACAAAGAGAGGGACATAATAAAAAGGCATAAAAGAGAAGCTGTCTTTAACGAGCACATGGCTCTCTGTCATAACAAATTACCCTGTGATGCTCGTGATTAATTGTGCTGCCACTTGTTGTATGGCAGCACAGTAATGCAAGCCAAATAGGCACAATGCAAGACTGTCTGCAAAATTAGTAAGCTTTTTAAATGTAATATTCATCACTGTCTGCCAGATGTGGCAATCCTTCGACATATATGTGATCTTGCCTGCAGTGTCCTGAATTCAAATGGATCATATAGAGTCCTGGTTCAGTGCAGGGCCAATGAACCTATGCAAGCTGATGAGCCAGAAGGTGCTCCAAATTAAAATGAATTTGTGCCAATCTCTCTTGAGCTATTTGTGATATTATTGTGTTCCACTCTGCCTCTTTTTAAGATATTCTGTCACCATGCTTTTCCATGTGTGTCATCTTCTTTTACTCATTGCATACATTTTCTTGCAATTGAGGTATTTTTTCTTTCTTGCACCCAGTACTTATATTTTCCACCTGTTTCCAGATTACTAATGTGGTGCTATTAAAACTGAGTCACGGTAGCACCACAGAAACCCCAGTTCAGAGAGTCCAAATTCTTTGTTGAAATCACAGTATCAGTTATGTGTGAAGATTGCAGATCAGCCCCAGGTATTCTGCTTCTTGGGCTTACAGCATGATCACTCTGTATCAGGTAATAAGCTATTGAGATATATATTAAGAAAAGCATATAATCTGAACAAAAAAGTTTCTAAACTCCCACATCATGCTGCCTATTAATAGCTCATCACCTACTGTCTTCGATTATGTTGCTTTTAATTATTTTTCAAGGGAAATTTCTCAAATTTTTCAGAGATTTTTTCAGAGGTAAATCTAAAAATTAGGTCCATGATGGCAAGTTATATTTCTGGAATGTTATTAGGTATGCAGATAGCCTTTGAAGATTTGGGCTTTGATATTTACTGAGCTTTGATCTCCCTGGGGTGTTACCACAGGAAGGACAACTCAGACAAACTGTGCTTTTGAGAAATTCTCTTTCTAACATTAAGGGAGGCTATAACCTCAGGTTCTGGAGCAGACCTAAATATTTTTGCTCTCCAACCCGACTAACTGCACAATCACTGAACATTTTTTCCACTCCCTGGAAGAGCAGGTCAGTAACAGAGTGATGTGGGTTTGTCTGAGCGCTGTAGGCACTGTGCAGCTCTGCTGAAAGTCTCACCATCTGCTTTAACACAACTGTGTCTGCAGACCTAGGAGAGGAAGGTTTTCACTGGTCTATTCCACAGAAGAATATGGTGTTTTCAATGAGTAAACTGCAAAAAATCAGGGCAAAAGAGTTTGCAGAGTTGTATAGTACAGCAAACTAGGACTGGCTTACATGGACCAGAGAGATCATGGTCTATCTAAAAGTGATTCAACTTGTAATTCTTCTGTCAGTAAAAATGATATCAAGGACTATGTTTTTCTGCTCAAATCATTTATTGAAAAAATCTATGTATAGAGAGAGGTTTAGAACAATTTTTTGCAGCTCAGAAGTTTATCTGAGATGAAAGAGATGGGTTTTCAGAAGAAACACTGGAGCTCTGCTTCTGGAAGGAAATGCATTATTTAACTTATTAATGGAGGGCATAAAAGCACTAAGTGAAAAAGCAGCAAAGAGAAAATTTAGGACAAATAGTTGTAAAAATAGTCACCCAAGTCCTTTCCTGGATCTCTTTTTTTTTTTCAGTTAACTGGGGGAAGCACTAGTAGTGCAGTAGGAAAATGTTCAGCACTGACAGATGGAGACATGAAAGGATTCATCAGAATTATCTGTGACATCACTTAACTATTTTAATACATGAAAAAGAAAATTCCTTCCTTCTGGAAGCCTTAATTGGACTCCTTTTCCTGAATTTTTTTCCATAATGAATTCTTGAATTATTTGGTTAGTAGATGTCTAGTTTACATATGGACCATGACATTTATAATCTGTGGAAATGCACCAAGGCTCACTCCAGTTCATATTATTTTTTCTGCAGCTCAGAGCTGTGAAATAAAAAATTATTAATTCTGGATACATGATATATTGTGTAAGTTAGGAAAGAACCCACCCATGCCAGTGTTCCACTGCTAAGGGAAACAATGAAATGTGTGTTTAAGAAATCCAAGCCTGTTTTGGAGCTTAAGCGTTTGACCCATTCCACATTACTCCCAAGGCAAGAAAGTAAAAGCTCAGTGTTATGAATATAGCAGCCCACCTTTTATTTAATGAAAATGAAAGAGAAAAAAAGTAATTCTGTCTTTCTAATGCACGATGAAGAAGCAAGCAACATTTTTATAAAAGAATTCATTAGCCAGGCCACGGCTTTCAACCCAGAAACAGGACATGCAGGTTCACTTGTCTTAAGAGGCTGTAAGTGCATACTTCTCTTCTCAGAAAGTTGTCTTACCCCTTGGCAAAAGGCTGCTCTGAGACTTGAGGGATACTGCTTTCCTCACCTGCTGAAAATCTAACAGAGCAAAAACTTCAGGTTACTCTGGGCCAAAAAAATGCAACAGACTGTTGACTGGATATTCATTTGAAAGAATAGGAGAGTTGGGCTTCAGCCAGGCTTGATCATTCATTTTATGCAACTTACTCTTCATTATTAACTGCTGAAATAGTGTTTCAGAACAAAGTCTGTATGTAGGACCCAGAAAAAGCTGCAGGCTGCCATCCTGCTGTGTCTCTTTTTCTCTGTGAATCCTGGCTTCTGTCCTGAACTGTGGGGAGGAAAAGGAAAGATTCACAACCATGTCAAAACTGAAATGCTTTTGGGTGTCCGGGGAAGGGGGCTGAAAAAGCACATCAGGAACAAGAGGTATCTCTGGAGCCTGTGCGTTGCAGGGGTAGTTTGTAGCTGACTGAGAAGTGTGACCAAATCTTGTAGAGGGTTCATAAGCCTTGTCTTGGATATGTATGAGTTACATTTGACTTAATTCTAATCTGGTCATGATTTTAAAATGCTTCTTAGCCAAGGTAAGAGACCTTGCAAATAGATGTGACATAATTCAGAGTGCATTTTTTATAATTTTTTTAAAAAACCTTATTGAATAATATCTTACCTGGAGCTCTCTATTGAAGTGTTTGCCCAAAACTATTAATATTCATTTACCCTTAAACATCCTTATTCCAAGATTAGCTAGATCCCAAGATGCAAATGAGCACACTTCACTGAAATGTTTTATATTCTCCCACACAACTCCTACACACATTTTCATAAAACTGGTTTGCATCACTCTTGGGCTATCTTCAAGGACCACATCCTGTCAGTTTTGCTCAGGTTCGTGACGCCTCACTATGCAAAAAGTGGCATTAATTTTGAGTGCTTCCTTTTCTCACACCTCTCCTGAGCTACAAAATCACAGTCTTTCAGCAACATACTTGAGGCTGACAGCAATTAAATCTGAGAAGTTCTGCCAATAATCCTTCATTCCTAAAAGTGTGCTGACTTCACTGTGAGGTGGGATGTACTGTCAGGCTGTGCACAGCCCAGAGCAGGAGACAGCCTGTCTGGCAGTCGTCCAGTGCCTCACCACCTCAGGTTGAGTTACTGTTTCCTTATCTTGCGTGTAAAAATTAGTTTCTTCATGTGATATACCATGTTCAGGCACTGCAGTGATGAACACCAAGGAAATGCATTATGGAAAAAAATGCGTATGTGAGTGGAACAGCAGCTGTTGCCAGACCTTCTATCTGTGTCTGGGTTTTGCTGCTACTGGAGGGAAGCAATGCAGAAGGTCCCATTATGCAATGCAGAGCCGTAGGTTATGTAAATCAGATGCAGTAAAACTTGACACCAAGAAAAGCATAACTTTGACCCTGTTCCAAATAGATTATTAAACACCACAGTAATTTTCCCTATAGCACTGAAGTCTGAATCAATCCTAATATGGACATCATTTACCCTAGTGTGACTCTATTGATTTGACACAGTTTTGCATCAATGGGGGCAGAAAAGGGTCATGAAATTAGCTGTAGGTGACTTGGTAGTGTATAATCCACTCTTAAATGCTAAGTATAAATGACTAATTTCATGTTGGTTAAGAAACCTTCACTCCTTTTTTAAAATGAAAAGCATTTTATTGGTATTTAATATGCCTCAAAAGAAGGTTATTCTTTACTCAGATGCCCAGCAATGGCTTTAGTTTGCAGTGATTATGGCTAATACGTCTAATCCTGTTAGAGAAACAGGGGGCTCATTGGAGTTCATTAGCACGAGAAACTAAATGCTATCTAATGCCACAATATAAATGTACTGCATTTGGAACAGCCCCTAAGATACTGTTTTATTGCGCAGTCATCTGATTCATACCTAATCTGAAGCAAGGAAAATGCAAGGATGAGCCCTGACATTTTCTTCTTGTTTATAATTATCCTCTTTCAGATTCCTTGTGATTATATTGATTAAAGTTTTCTTTCAGTTTGTCTGTAGCTGAAACACCTTTCTCAATTATAGAAGTTGACTTTATTCTGTCATTTCCTTCTGTCGTAAGCATATATTTAATGTTTGTTTATAAGGATGAAAGTGAATTTTATTACAATGCAATCACTGACAGAGCTATTAAAAACTGAATTTTCTCTCAGCATTTTCCTGACATTGCTGAATTTGGATTCTCTGAACCCAAGAGATAGAGCTTTTCTTGTAAATAAATTTTTTCACATTTCTTTTACCAAACAAGAATGTACAGATGCAGATATATACAATTTCTATGATTTTAAAAAGTCACGTCCCAAAATTTTAAATATTTTTTAATAGATAACAGGCAGAAGATATAGACAGTCATGAGCTATCTTATGATAAGACTTAGGTTAAAAATCAAATCTGTATGTAGTGTGACCTTTAAGTAGAGACAGGGATGACAGAGAAAGAATAGAAAGGTCTTTCCCAGGTGAAAAGCAGCAATATTTTGACAGATTTTACCATGAAGCACAAAAATATGTTAAGTTCCTGGCTTTCCTTCTCCAGAGATTTTGAGACTGTGGTACCAGCCATGGCTGTAACAATACTAAATCCTCAGTAAGTATGGTCTGAGAGGAGGACAGCCAGCCAAATACAGAAAATGAGGAGAGAACACCACTTTCCCCTCAAAGCCCACGTTGACTCCTTCACTAAACACTCGAGCATGTTCCTTCTGTTTGAGGCTGACAGATTCCTTGACCCAGCCAAACCCAACGTCCAGCTGTGCCTCAGAGAGGATGTGTGGAAGTGGTATCAGGGTTTCTAGCGCAGTCTGGCCCTGCAGAAGCTGCAGCCCTGTGGCTCCTGTTCTTCCAGCACATGCAGGGCTGGGCTGCCCAAGCACGGCCCGGTGCCCCGGCAAACGCTCTGCTCCGCCCGTTCGGTCTGAGTCTCTTTGCTTCTCTTTGCCTTTCTTAAATATGGGGTTAACATATGAAATAACAACCCTACTAAGAAACACCCAGGAAACAGGCAATTCTGTGAAATCGAAGGTTTGGTGCTGCTCCATTTGACTGAGAAATGTGCTGCTGTCTGATCCTTCTGGCTCTGAGCAAGACACCGCAGTTCAGCTCGCAAAACCCAAGATGTATTGCTGTAGACACCCCCTTCCCCCAGCGAGGGAAACAGAACGGATCCCATAAATTCTGTATGCACACCCTGACTGCCAAACCTCTTTTAAGGTTTCCTTGTTCAGCCTGTCTTCAACAGGCTATGTCTAAAATACCTCCTACTTTACCAACAGGGTTCTGCTATCCCATATGATCATTAAGAAAGGTAAACATTTATTATTTTAAACAAGTTCTCCTTTAATTCATACATATTCGTTAAAAACTAAAAACATAGAGTATATTAATAAAATCATTATAAGTGGTGGTGTTCTGTCCTTCAACAACTTTTCTGCAAATAATGAGGACAGGAAATAAATTTGTTTAATTTCATAAACCTGTACTTGCAGGAAGTTACAGTCCCTGTGTTCCTGTGTTATACCACATTAAAGTTAATTTCTTGAATTCACTATGCCAACACATATTCATTTTGCAGCTTCCTAATATTTTAAAATCCAAAATTGCATTGTTAGGTGCCTATTCACATTTTAATTCTGAGACCTACAAAAATAAGTTCTTTTGTTTACAAGTCAACAATTCTGATATTACATTTCCAGCCATCATATTTTCTAATAAAATTATGGAATTGCCATCAGTAAGCCAATATACATATATATTTCACATACAGAATATTTCCATCTCTAATGTAATCTATATTTTTCATTACTGAAAAGGATCTGTATTTGTTTCCTAAATATAGGTAAGCCTTTCTGTTTTACCTAACATTATCTAATTATACATAATGAAAAACTGCATATAACAAGCATTTTTTTTAACTTGTGACTTAATTGAGTTTACTTTTAATAAATAAATCCATTCCCAAGGCTTTTTTAGGTTCACATCAGATTTCTGTTTCTCACGGAAAGAAGGAGGGTAAGCAAGGTGGAAAGTTTTTTCCCTCACTTCCTAAGTTCCATGTATTTTGTCTCTGAAAAAAACTTGGAGGAAGCAGTTACAAGGAAAGGGAAGCTTTGAAACTTTGAGTCACAGAGCAAAGAGAAGAAGGATCTGGGGTCCTTCTGCAATTGCCTGAGGTCTCCTGAGAAGTTAGGGCTAAAGGGCTTCTGGAAGAATGCCAGTGTCTTTCCCCTGCCTCCCCTAGGGATGTTGCTGTTGTCAATAACATGTGAACAGAAAATGATACAAGGACCTTTACTTTCTCATGTCAGTTCCTGTCATGGGAATTTCCTCAAAAAATAGAAAAAACATAATTCCCTGAAAATTTAATTCAGAGCTGAAGTCCTGTATTATTCAGGTTCATGATTCATTCCTCATTCTCTGAAAGAAAATTAAAGCAAAAAAGGGAATGGGCTGAAATTATCGATTGTAAAGGCCATAAGTGGGTTTTGGACTGGAAAAAAATGCTCAAACACTGACAATCCTTAAAAATACATCAAGAAATTTGATCATGAGCTTAGCTGCCAAAATGCCATCACCACTTAATGCCTTTGCTTCTTCATCATACTTTGCCATTTGAATAACTGTGCTTGCATTTCCAGTCCTTATCTTGCCTAGACCTTTGATGCATATTGCACTTCCTATTTTAACTTTCCTAATCAAAATAACTTCACAACTCTCCAAACCCTCCTACACTACTGAGCCCATTTCCATCCTCTGATTTTTTTCTGCCTCACTTTCCCAATGCAAGTTGTATAAATTCGTTCTTAAACTTTGGAGATACATTTCTGATGGGTGGATTTTTTTAAGGTTCTAATGATTCCTTTCATTTTCCAAGACTGCCCCCTCTTTTTTTTTTTTTCATGTGGTACTGCTTTGGCTGTTGGAATGCTGTACGTAATTGTGCTTTTCCTGTACTTTTCCACATACATTTAGTGCTTAAAGAATGATTAAAAAAAGTAAAATAATGAACCTGCCAATTTGAGTAATCACAAATGCTTGTGCCTCCAGTCAAAGGAAGGAAGGTTATTCACTCAAAGGCAAAATACTACATTACCAAGCTCAGAGAGAAAAGCATTGTTTTAAATATTGCACGGTAAGGAAAGAAAGAAGAATGCTCAGGTGCTGATACACTTTGGCTGAACAATGTTAACAAACATGCATATTCCAAAAATCCTCCATAATACAGTACAGAAACAGTCCTTAAACCTACCATTAATCCAGGAGGAATAAAAAACTGCAATAATCCTTGAAATTTTAACCTGTGCTTTGTCTGGTTAGGGTCTGTCTTTTTTTGTTTAAGGTTTTCATCTTAGGTTCACAGGTGCTCAGTGTAAAAAAATGTAAGACATGCAATTCAGTTTTATATTAATGTATTATCTTGTGCTTAAGACATTCACTAAGACTTTGTTCTTTAGCCATTATTTTAGATAGATGTTATGCAGGGTTTTTTTCTAAGCTATTAGTGCTCCACAGGGGTTCATGTTGAAAGGGTATTCTCTGTTGTCATATGGCTAAATCACATTTAGAAGATAACACAAGTATCAATCTTAATAAGAGGGCAACATTCTGCATTGTTCAGGTCAGCTGCAACAGTTATTACATTTTTGGCAAGGCTTGGAAATTTTTATGGTTTTTATTGATCTCCCTTCTGGTCTGAGTTGCTGTTCAATAGCTGAATTACTAACCTAGTTATTTCATTATAAAAAGAGATAAATGATACTGCTTTTAGACCTACAGTGCCTTATTTCAGATTATGGGTTCCCAACACAGATTTAGTCAATACTGGTTTGAGCTAAAGGATATTCCTTCTTTGTGAGGGACACATCAGCTGCTTTGAATGTAGAGTCACAGAATGGACATATATGCTGTTTGTGTTTGCCAGCAAAGGTCAGAAGGCAAGTATTAGCATTCAAGAACATTGAGTAGTTTGGAAGCTGCCTGGAGGATATGTCTAGCAACTTAAGGCTCAAAATCCTGCCTCCATCTGTCTACTGCCAAAGCGCAGTAAAATATGCCTATGCTCCTTATGCTACCACTCAGAAATGTCAAGATAGTCACCTTTCAGCATGAATCAGAAAGAATCACTTCTGAAAACAAGCAAAGTAATCTTCTGGTTTTCTCCTGTGAGCAGAGGTCTGTACCATAAGAATAACATGCAAATTTCATAAATCTAGGCACCTAACAGAACAGCTAGAAACTGCTTAAATGTCAGGGGGAGGTGTCATATTGACAACATCCTTCTCAGTCATGACCCAGCTATACCATTGTTTGAGCACACACCCTAGTGTCTTAGAGTGAAAACATTATCAATATACCTAATTCTTCTGATGCACTGTTGTTTTCTCAGTTTCTCAGTCAGTATATGCAGGACTTGATTCTGGTTTTGACTCTGAAAAGGTCCAGATTCCTGTAAGTGTTGCAATAATTTGTGTAATTTTCCTTATCTCTTCCTGGCTATGTGAGATCAGAAGAGGAAAGAAATTAACAGAATGGATGAAGGCACTTCTTAAGCAATAAAAGTGAGTCCAAAGGTAATGAAAGGGCTCTTTGGGCACATTCAATCAGTGTTATGGCAATGACACAACACTGACCAGTAATGACCTCTCTGCTGCCACTACTGATGGTCCAACGTTATCAGTTTGTAATTATAAGTACTGAAAAGAACATCAAAGGTCTTCTCAAGCCCATCAGGTAAGTGAGAAAAAACAGTAAAAAACAGCCCTTTATCAGAGTTATATGTAGTCGTAAAAGCCTCCATAGCTACGGGACACAAATACTTGCAGACAACTACTCCTATTTTGCTTTCAAATGATGAAGAGCTTAGGAGAACTGAATA
The DNA here is from genome assembly GCF_017639235.1 of Corvus kubaryi. NCBI lineage: Eukaryota > Metazoa > Chordata > Aves > Passeriformes > Corvidae > Corvus > Corvus kubaryi. The sequence continues at coordinate 8,734,637 of NW_024582059.1, forward strand.
GCTCTGCTGTAATTTCTATGCCCAGCAAAATAATTTATTCAGCAGTTAAGTAAAGGTACAGCTGCAAGGTATCCTACTTTCTTGACCATGGCAACAACCAGTAACAGGAGTCTACTTTTCATGATTTTCTCCAGGTCTTATCTCTTTGCCACTTCTAGTGCCCTAAACCATGCACTGTTTTCCTTATTTTTTAACAGTTACCTGCAGCATACCTATTTTTTAAACAGAGATGGGAACAGAATAATTTTTTTCTGACCTACAAAGATCGCAGGAGACAATAAACATTCAGTTCCTGAATGCAATCTTTTCAACAGTACAATTTACCACTTGCATCATTTAAAAATAAATATAGTTGCCACAGACCCACATATGAAAATCAGAGTGAAATACCCAGATGGAACCACATATGCTGACATTTTCCTGCGTCATCATCAAATCAATCTTGGTTAAGCACGCAAAATGAAGAACCTCATCTTCAACAAGGATTATGTTGTACTTATTGTCTACAAACATGAAATAAATGATTGATTACCTGTCCAGTGTTCTGAGCTCCTGCAACCTCTTTTTTAAAGTAAAATCAGAGCAAACAAGACTTAACACCTCAGTCAGAATATGTGTCTATTATTCTGCACTGCTGTGATTGGCTGCTGGTCCCTTTGTGAGGCCTTCAGTTAAAGTAGGTCCCATCTTCTCCTTACATATGCAACAGAATTACTCAACCCTTTTGACACCCTCTGGTCTGTATGTGGTTTTGTGGAACAGAAGTTTTCTCTCCACTGCAGACCATACTCAAAGAATACTTTTTCTTAACCTTCTTTTAGGGTTGGTCTGCAGTATAGTTGCAAACACAGCACTGATTTACTCAAGCAAACTTCCAAGAATGAGAATTTTGAGCTGCATTTTGCTTGCCTGTATTTTGCCTGCTGCATGGACCAAAGCTAGCATGAATCTGTCAACACTGCAGTCTGCCATGGAGGACAGAAAGAGCCAATACAATGAGCAAATTGAATTAGTTTAGGATTTGACAAAGCAGTTACACTACAACTACCATTATGCCTATCTATTCTCTATTGGAACAGAAATCTTATAATTGGCCATCCCAGAATCACCCATCCTTTCCGCAGCCACCAGAACCTGTGACAGACTAAGAATGTCATCACATGTTGGACAGCTGAGCAATGGGAAGGGTCCTGAAGGGCTTGAATTGAAAGGACCTGTCCACTTTGGAATCTAGCATTTTTCCCACTGGCCCTGCTGCCTCATCCTGTTCCACAGCTACAGGTCTGTGCGGTCCTTCGTGTGTCCATGGCGTATTACCCAGCACTGCAGCAGCACTTGTCAGAACTTGAGCTGTTTCACTGCCATGAAGTTGTTACCTTCTCATACAGCCATTCTGGCCTCATGTATGTTCTGAGGGAATATCACCTGGATTTAAAATCAAAATCAGTCTACACCAAAGTAATTACAGAGGAAGTACATTATTTCTTTTGGCACAGCTATGCTCAGATTTTCTTCTGCAAGGCCATTTCCCTCTTAGGTTGGCATGACAGGGAATAGTGAAAACATGGAGAGCATCTCATTATACAACTCTGTGGGCCACCTACACACCGAGGAAACTATCATATAATGCTGTACATAACATTCAACATATAAAGTGAAAAAAGTTACACTGAAATACCTTTTTTTTTCCTTTTTCCTCATAAGCAATTTAGCTGGATGGTACTAGGTGATCAGCTGATACAGGTGCAGCCTGATGAATAGCTGGGAATGGAAATGATATTTTTTTCTGAGACCATTCTATCTTTAACATTCCACAGATTGTTTCAAACTCCTAAGGTTTTGATTGAAATAAATCACACATGTATTTAAAGTATGTCCTTTACTGCCACAGCAATCATTGGACTTTCAAGCCTTCAGCATAAGAAATTAGGCATGCAGCAGAAGAGTTAGCTTAAATTTAAGAAGAAATGCTGTATTTCCATCAGGCAATTTTCCCCTGTGCATTCTCCAAACTGATTTTATCTTTTCAGGAAGGAATAGCTCAATGCTTAATTAACATTTATTACTTAGGATTAGTATTAAGGATTACAACTGACTAGTGTATTTCTGAAGTCTTTGGAAGCCCACCAGTTCACTTTTAATAAATAGCAGTAGGAAATATGGCAATATATGGTTGCTTGTACATCAGTATCCCCCGGGATCAGCATTCCCTTGTATGTAAGAGTTACTGATTAGAAAACCTTCCTTGTCACGTGGCTTAGCCAGGTTCTTTATCTGACTGGGTTCAAATCCACATAATCTGTGAATTTTAAAGTCCTAAACACCCAGCTAGCTATAAATGAGGATTATTTACCACTCCTTTGTAGTACTACCAAAGTAAAATAAAATCAGTCCCAAAGAAGGAAGACAGATCATGATTCCATGGTTCAAGAGTAAGAGTAAAACCAGACACTGGGAGATCTAACTTTATTCTCTGCTCTGAGAACTAATTAGACACCATTTATCCAAGTGTTACATAAAGGAAGAAGAATTAAATTCACACATCAGTAGAGCCTTGAAAAGAAAGTTACATATCTGTGAAGGAATGCTCCAATTTCATATTCTTTCTGATAAGAACATTCACCAAATTTATATCTGCATTTTACAGTTATCATTTTCTTCTTCCCTTTTCAGTATGCAATGTCTATTCTTTGTACTGTGAGACTGTTCTCTCTAGCTAGACTAATCCAGAGAAAAGGAGGAAAAAAATCAAGAGAGAGATTCGTTGACCAAAAGTTGAATGTGAACATTTTTATGTACAACAGCTTCTGGCAATATACACCTGTTTGTCAGTTCTCCCACGCCTGCCTTTCTCTGAGATGCCATAACTCTAAACATTAAAGAGGCCTTTGATTGAGAAAACTATTTACAGAGAGCATTCTACCCCATGCCTGCAGATTTTCTTGCCATTTCAACACATACTCTTCCATCCAGGTTCTACAGAGGTTTTATCATTGTAACAGCAAAGTACAAATAGAAATTCCCAGAAGATAAAAGGTCACTGTATTTTAACATGAAAAGAATTGCATTTTGAAATCTTTACAGAGATAGAAGAAAACAAAAAATTATTAAAGGAATAATATAACTGGTGACAAAGTTAAAAGTTTGAAAAGCATGACTTGTCTCCACCTCCTTCGAGGAAAATGGGGCTGCCAGATGAATTGATACCAACATTCAGATGAATTAGCCACTCCAAAATATATCCAAACTAATTTAAATCAAATTCTCCTGTGGCCATGATGTTCCTCCTCTAGAAAAACCTATAAAGTGAATCAAAGAGTTAATTATAAGGCTGTAGACACATCATCAGAAAACCTGTCTTGCAATCTATTTGCAAAGTCCAGAATCAATTACAGTAATAGAATGCAAAAGCTAAGTGCTAATCATATTAACTTGAATAAACTAAAGGCACATATACCTGAACCTACTACAGAAAATACAAAATAAGGTTATACTTAGAAAAATACCATCTTAATATGTATTGTGGGAAAAAAAATTGGCACCAGGGAATTATTTTCTTTATTTTTCTGTGAAAATATTTAGGGGCCATAGCACAATTCTAAAGAAAGAAAATTATCTTTGCAGAATTTAGAGGCAAAGAAAGGAGTTATTCATTCAGCTCTAATGCATACAGAGCTGAAGATCAACTGAAGGTATTGGTCAAACCCAAATGTCCAGCAAATCCAGTTACTTGGTTCTCCCATATATGTTGGCTATTAACCACACTGAGAAGCAAAACCCATCAATAGAAATCACTGTAGCTTCATAATTTTTTTTCATTTTGCTCATATTTTTTAGTGGTAAAAGGATGAGGGTAATAGTAAATAGATATATGGTACAGGGGATTGATCTTCGCTTTCTACCACCAAAGTGGTTCTCCTTACATTCATCCAGCTCTGATTGATGTTCAGATATCATTGATTAAGGTAAGAAACTTCACAAGTTAATAATAGCTCTCTGTTTGCATTTTGTCTTTCATTGTTACACCAAAAAAAAGATATTCCAGTGCTCCAGTGGTTCTCTTTCCTACCATTTAACCAGGACCCAAATGATGGAGTTATGCAATGATCTCTTGGTTTATTGCTAACACTTGTAGCTATTCATGAGAGCAAAGTATTTAATCTACTTACCCATCACTAATTATTATTTAATGGTAAATGCATATCAACAGAAACTCTTGTATCTGTGCTCTTTCCAGCTGTATGAATAGCTGCCTAATTTCTGCTTAGCTACGTTTCAGTATTTCATTCCCCGAAACCTATCTATCCATTTACCTTTAATTTGAAAGTCTTTATTTAAAGAGATCAAGGGGAGAAAAATCACCCTTTGAATTCCACAAAAAAAAAAAAAAATTCATCTGGCTGTTCCAAAAGTACATTATTTAAAAATAGAACTACTGTAGTTAAACTGAATTAGGGAAGATCTCTACTTGAAAGGGACTTAAATACACCTAAAAGTTTTCAGGAGCTCTGGCTCTCTGAAAAGGCTACTTTCTTAGGTTCATACAAGGCTGATGCAGAGACTGTTACCTTCTTTATGTTACTAATGTGCCTAATGGAATGAGAAATTTGAATATTGTTCTAAGAGGTGACATTAAAAAATTTTAGATTTTTATAAATTGCTTATCAATAGAATGTGATGTGATGGTAGGGTTTTAACAGAATAAATATAGCTCTAAATTCATGGGGGTTTGTTCTCCCACTATTCTATATGCAGTTTTAGTTATTCATAATAATAGGGTATCTCAAAAAATAATTTACTACATGTAAGTGAAAATGTATTAGAATCACGATCAAACTAATGGTAGAAATGTACTCCTAAAATATATATATATGGCAACATATTAATTTTAATTGCTTGTTAGTTTTATAGCTAGAGAGTTAATAAGAGTTCAGTAGTAGCTACTTTTGTGGTGCTGAATAAAAAATGGTACAGCCTAGATAACTGTTCATATAAATTAACAGGATAAAATGGTGACTATTTTAACAGAGCAGTTGAAATTAAAGTTGTTTGAAAAAGACATGACTATGAGACCAAAAACCCCATATTATTGGATGCCTGGCCTCCTGAAGTAATTTTTGCCCAATTCAGTATGTTTCTGCTACTGTTGCTACATGACAATGTGACTGAAATCCCAGCAAAAATATTCTAATCTCTCAAAAGGCAACAGTATCAAATTCTTCAGAGTTTATTAAATTCTGCTACTCATTTCTACTAATGTGCAAGTGTTATCTTTGTGATCGTGCACTAAGTACAGAACAAGCATGACACTGCAATTAAGAACTTAACCTCCTACTTCATCCACAGATGCTGAAAGGCAGGCAATTTATTCTCAAACTGATTTTCACTTGAAAAGGAGCAGTAGAAGAATATCCAAGCCTGGTGAATAATGAAAGTTGCACTCTTTGGGAGTAGGAGATTCTTAGGGGAAATGAACTAAAAGGAAGGAAAGGCAGAAAGTGGAGTAAATGCACAGAACAGGAGCAAAGATTAGAAGGACCAGAGTAAAATAAAAGTTGAAGTTGGCAGAAACCACAGTGAAGAATTATGCTGTTACTAAAAGCACATCACCACAGGCAAAAGCAATACATTCAAGGGTAAGTTTCCCAAAATCTAGATAACAATTTACATGTTTCTCTCTGACTGGCTCCACAGTCCTGCAGTCTTCTAGAGAGACTACAGAAAAGACGGATGGATATACCAAATGGATTCCATTCTGTCTCAGTCTGATTTTTAAATTTCACAAGAAATTATCAATTTATGAGGAAATGAAAGTGTCTGCTCTCAGCTGTTTGTTCATTCACACTCGGTTGCATGGCACAAATATCTGATTGATGTGCACCATTATTCCTACACTTTGCAGGACTCTATACATGACTGTTTTGACTTCCCTTGAAAAGTAAAGTACTGTATCAAATGGAAGCAATGACTTCCTCACCATATAGAATGTGAGTTAAAACATAGATTGAATTAAAATATATGATAACACAACATAAAGTGACCTAAGGAAGCATTTGAAAATGGAAAAAGATAGATTGAAAGCTCCATTCTCAGGTCAGCATTCTTTATAATGCAAACATTATCAGAGCGCCTCCTGGACATATTGCTGCAAAGCGGCTACCAAGACATAGCAAGACCAAAGCTGCACAACAAATAAGTGCCAATGAGAAGACCAAAATCCACTTGCCTAAAAATCTGAATGCCTGGGGCATCCCTCAGACTGCACAGTCCCCCAGAATGAGTCACACTGCACTCGTTCTTTCCTCAAAGACAGTTACTTAAAAATTTGACAGACAAATTCTTATAAGGGGAAACACATTAAGAGAAAGCAGCCCTGGATTTGGAGGTTTTGCTGGAGATATACTTTTGGCTACAAATTTCCAGTATAAATCACATCTCTTCTCTATGAGTCTGATGCCTTAATTGTTAAGACCACTCATTTTATTTCCCTGACAGCATCTGAGGCATTGTAAGTGATCTGGTACTGCTTTAGTCACATCAAGTAAGTAATAAATTACCCATGACAGTCAGGGGAGATCTCAGGATCTCCTATTCCTCAACCTCCAGCACATTCCTGGGCCAAAAAAAGCGTGTTGGTAGACTCCCAGAAGAGCAGGATTATCTTTTTGTTGCTCTCTTCTAATGGTGCCCTTTTAAACAAGGTCACATTCCTAAATCAAGCATAAAGCCTGACTGGGAGACAATCTGAGTGCCTGACAGTTCTACATGACATACAGTACATAGCCAACACATGGAGCCAGTGCACAGATCATAGGCAAAGCAGCAAACTCAGGAGAAATTTGCTGAGTATGCGGGTACTCCACGACCCACTGGCAGCAGGAGGAATTCAAGATCTTAATCAAATTTTAAGTTATTTGTAGGAGAGCACTCTTTGCATTATGCTTCACCAAAGTTTTTACTGATGAAACAAATGGGCATTTCTAAATGATAGTTACATTTATGCTTTAAGAGGAATCATCTTTAAATGCACACTTTGTGTCTTTGCAAAGAAATAGAACACTGCAAATGTTACAAAACAGGTATAAGCAGCCACATAAAAGGACAAATTTCAGAGTATACTAAAAATTACTACATACAACAAAATTGTTTGGCATTGTTCTCCAGAGTTCCAAATTCCAAACAGGGACTGTAAACAACTCTGTTGCTGCCTCTTTGAAAATATGCTGGTGTACATCAGTCTTGTTATTAACCTTCATGAGCTGCCTTGGGACTTAATCCAAAATTTCGTCTCAAAGAATCCCATACAAAGTTATGAGTAAAATAAGCATGTATGATGGAAGTTCTTTTACAGCCTCACAGAATTTCCCACTAGAGACTTACCATTCCAAACATATGGAAATTAAGAGTGAACACAACCAGCAACATAGACTATGACAAACAAAATATGGCATTCTTTCATTCTTAAAGGTAGTACTGATATCAGAGTAACATACATCCACAAAGTAAACTTAACCCTCTTCATTTTTCTCAGCTTTTCAATCTGTAAAAAATCTCTTTCAGTATTCAACTGAATAGAAAAAGAAAAAAGAATTAATGACCCTGTCCTGTTCAGCACATTACATTCTTGACAGTTACCAACTATAGAGGATGCACTTCTGTGCTTACTAGGAGTTAATCATGCTCACTGCTAAAAGCAGCTTGTAAACAACCTCAAAATGCATTGGTTATATATTCCTAATTTCAAGTTTGAAGGCACCATTTAACAATTTACATCAGCCTCTTTCCTTGATCTGTCAGAAAGCTCTGATTACTGGATACCTTGCTGTCCTTCCTCAGAAAACACGCTAGGGTGGATACACTGCAGCTTCAGGAATAACAACAAATTCAGGTACCAGTAATAAAATACCTTTAATCTCTAATTTATTTTGTCTCTTTAATTTCCCAGAGTAATATTGATGATTCAGAGCAGATCCACTGCAAAATGGATTGAAAAAGGTGATCTGCCTGTCTAGTTGGAAAAAATATTTTACTTTCAGAAGTTGTTGCCATAGGACAGAGAAAATAGCTACCCAGCTATTCATCATGCATCAAAAGTGCCTGTCATATGTCCTTAGTATTGCTGTCTCCCACCCACTTCTTACTTCTTCTTTTATTCAATTCACAGATGCGTGAGAGTCCTGTAAAGCATATTTTGTGTCTAGACCACTGTTGAAAAATTTCTCTGTGCCACCTTTGCAAAGAAGAATCTGTATCACGGTGACAGCTGAACATGTATCAACTTTTTGAAAAAAACCCAACAACTTTAGTGCTGTCGAAGTGTTAGTTTATCAAATTAGAGCTTTCAATATCAATTTTGCACTTTTAAGACTCATTCACGTAATTCTTTTTTCAGTTTTTACATGTGACAAGAGCAAAGTTTCTAATCTAAAAAAACTTTGAACAGCTTTTGCTTGAGCTTTTAACATGAGAAGCATAACTATTTCTGACCCTTTGAATGTAGGAACGGCTAAGTAAGAACACTGCAGAGACTGCAGAAAATGCTAAAGGGCTGATTGCATGCTACCTGATAGTGCTCTTACACCCAGTGCCTCCACTCCTCGTTGTGGTGTAGCACATGGGCATCTCACTCTTCTCCCTTTCAGGTAGAGTTGTGGTGGCAGAGGTTTACCCTCACCAAATGCATTAAAAAAACAGATGTCTTCAGAATATAGGTGAAACAACAGGAATATTCAGTGCTATCACAGCTACTTGGTTGGATATTAATTCCTGATGACAAGAACATAGACATTTACTCAAAAAAATCTGAAAAAAGTTGCAAAAGTAAAGAGCAAAAGAAACTAGAGAAATGTTCAAGTGTATCTAAATCTCCAAAAATAAAAGCAGCATAAAATTCAGAAATTAGAAAGCTAAAGACTTACAAGTCCAATAAACATAATTTCTGATGAGTGTAGCCATTTTATTTTCCTTAAAACAAAAAATCTACATGGCTCCACCATGAATTTTGTCTACCAAAACCTGACCTCCGTCTGCTGCAACTAAAAATGGACAGAACACACAGAGATAAAACATTGTGTGATTTCATCTCCATTCAATTGCATTCATATACACTTAGGTATATGGATGTGAACAGTACTTCAGAAGTATATAGGAACACAAAAGCAAACACATTAAGAAGACTTGCAGAATAAAGATATTTTGTTACATGAAAAGAGTTTAACTTAACGCAAGACTTTGCACCTCAGGTGTTCATTTTATAGCTGGCTGCTTTTTTTTAAATGTCCTGTTACCTTGTTCTTGGTTGCTTTCCCTATGAATCCAGTAAAATCATTCCATTAACTAAACACACAAAAGTGTTATTATTATTACTATTGAGTTCTAAGTACTTAACAGATATGATCTAAAAGAAACGGGTTAGTTTTTGTGTATCATGTGACTGCATTGACATTTTAGGTGGCTGAAGCACATAGGAAGGCAGAAAAGTAAACATACAGATCAATAAAGATTTTTATCTAGTATTCAAAGAAACGTCTCACAGGTACAGTAAACAAAATCTATATTGCATTTACTAACATCTTCTCTCAGGAATCATTTCAATGGCATAAATTATACCTAATTATACATGCCCAGTCTACTTAATACATTAGCTCCACTGATACCATAGAATGAGAGTCTGCAGCTCTGACAGCTGGTATCCTAGCTTGATCTTATCCCTGTGAACCCCTCTGTTGATCAGCAGGTTCCATCTGACCCTGGGTTTCCTCACTGGGTCTGATCCTGACCAGTGGATTGACTTCCCATGTTGACTGGGGACCTGCCTCTTCACTGCAGACTTGCCTGATGCCCTGGGCTGGGGCTGGTGCCCCCTGTGCTGCTGCCCTTCTCAGGGAGCCCCCACTGCACCTTGCTGCATCAGGACACTTCCATGGCCTTCAGATACCTCCTCCTCCCCAGATGAAGGGGCTGAGGCTGCCCAACTTGATTGACACCCATGACAATCGTGCATTGGCCCGGTAGTCACTGTAATGCACATCTTCCCAGTCCCCATCCCGGTAGGGTTGCTTTCTTGCCAGCCTGATTGACAGTCAGGGAGATCGGATGGGCCATGTAGCCAAAGATAGAGTCTAGGGCTGACAGCTCTGAAATGGTTCCATTTGACGATGCAGCAACTTGGACATGTTTGTCAGTAACTCTGAATGCAAGCAGAAAGGGCAAAAATTCCTCAAAGCAATATTTGAAGAAATTTTAAAGAAATGTCCTGTTCTCCAAGATGCTTTGGTAAAAATTGGATCTCCTTTAAAAAAAAAAAAAACAAAACCTGTCTCTATGCATATTCTGAATATGCTGAGTCTGGAAATAAAAATAGCTGTTTGATGTTTTGTGATCTCATTTGCCCTGCAACAGCATCACAGCTAGAAGACTGAACTAAATTTTTGTGCATCTTCCTGAGGATTTTTTCCCTACACCTAATCACTTACATCTGCTGTCAGAGAATGGATGAATAATAGAGAGTTTGTTGCACAGCTGCCACTGATGCTCTAATTTGGCTTCTAGTAATGGTGAGGATGAACAAGATGGAAAGAAGTCAGCTTGACTCTGAGAGCTCACACTGGGTCACTAAGAAAGAATTGCAGGAAGAAAATTATGTATAGTATCTTTGATCCATTAAGAGCTTAGCCTCATGGTCAACATTAAACATATGTGGAACTTCTCTGCCTTGTAACTTTGCATGTTTTATATATAAACTTGAGAAGGAAGAAAAACATACAGAGGTTATCCATTTTCTGTATTATAGCATTTAAAAAATTAATGTACTCTTAGGAAATACAAAGAAATTAAACTGCACAAGAATGCAGTTGCCTGTTTGCAATTATCTTATTGACTACACATCAGCTTTGAAAAATTTCCATTTTTTCCTATATAGAAGGGACATCAAAAGAATTCAACTCTCCAGATAGGTCTACTCTGTGTTGAATGTTTTGAATTCAGCTCAGAAACCAGTACATGGTTCCTCAAAGATTACCTGAAACACTAGATTTTATTTTTGGTTTTCAAACTCCCAATCTTATTTTGAGAGTCTAAAACTTATAAGGTCAGGTAAAGAAGCATCTTCTCAATTACAATATAAACTTTTCCCTGCCAGTGATGCTAATTTGCCATCAACCGAATACTGGTTTGAATTTAAAACACGTTTTCCTTCCATAGCTGGAATTTTTTCAAAGCCATTACATAAGAAATCCAGATATTCCTCAGGACCAACCTGGAGGGAAAAGTGAGCACTGCCAAGATGCTGACTATGGTTATAGCACCTTGCTGACAACCATCTCCTATATGCATTTACCAGGATATACCAAAAAGCCAGGTGACACTAGCAATAATATTTTAGATTGAATGAAATAATCAAGACATATCCCAGGCTTTAAGAGATAATGTGGATACTCTTAGAATGTAGTAGAAATAAATTACTGCTTCCAGCTGCAAAAGACACTCATTTCTATAGGTAATTTTTCATTTCTTCTGTAATTAGCTAAGATCACAGACTAAACATCTAGTTGAGTATTTTCCTTCTCAAAATGCTTGGCATGGGATGGGAGATATGAGTGAGATGGAAACATGGGACTCAGGGAGATGGTCCAGCCTCACATTATCAGAAGTTTAATTAGTTAATAGCCTATGTTATGTCCTAGTTCTGTGCAGTAGTTGTTAATCACAGAAATCTACTTCCTGTGCTATATGTAGTGATCCCACTGCCTCTATCAGGAGCTCCACAGCATTGCAGAAGTTCTGAGAGCTTTATGTTGGACGTGTGGGGTGATAAAAGCTCTCTTAAATTTGTCTGCCCTGGTTTCAAAGCAGCCCTGCAGTAGCTGGGAGAAATCTGCAGTAATTTAAGGACATTCTCTTGAGCATTCTCTTCAACAGTCTGAAATCTAGGATGTCACATTTTACACCCTCTAGACAATCCTTCTGTTTCGTAGCATGATCCAGCCACTCTTGGTACAACTTTACTTCAATGCAAGAATAATATTTTAAAGATGCTGTTTATATAAGTATTTTTTTAGAAAAATAAAAATATTTAGGTAGTGAAAAAAAAATCTGCAAAATTCCCACTGTAACTAGAAAGTACCTAAGAAGCCACTGTAAGAAAATCTAAGTGATTCAACAAATGTTTTAAGTGGAAAAATTAACATTAGAGTAAAAATTCCTATTGGGAGGCATTCTTAAAGTCTTGCTCTATGAATTATAGTGGGATACTCTCTGTAATTGTAAGGAACATTAACCATAAGGAACCTAATCATTAGCAGAAGAACACGAGTGTTGGGTTTTTCAGTTATTCAAATCAGAAACTGATTACTCCCAAAGTTTCTGAGCAATTTACTCTAATACTAAGAACATTTGCATAATAGTCAAATTTTAAAAAAAATTCAATGTCTTTCAAGATGTAATCTCCCCTTTTACAAATGCCAGCTCTGTTCCTAATGTGTGCACATTGTTTCATCTAAGCAGAAATGCCATGATAAATGTACTGAAATACAACTTTTCTGATAGAGAGAAGAGCAAAAAGAAATTGTTTGGACATACTTATATTTTTGTCAAATAAAAGTGTCACAGAGAAACTGTATGAGAAATGCTGACTAATTCTTTTAAACTACAGCTGAAATGACAGTTTAAATCATTATACTTGTCAAGCTATACTAACAAAAAGACATTAATACTACTTCTTAATTTGTTCTAAGGGTGAAGATAAGTAAATGAAGCTGAAGAAGTTGATTTTATTAGAGCATTATATTTGGAAGCAATCATATAGTTATAAATCATAATTTTCCAAACAACAGAGGTCAAAAAGCAATTCTCTTACAACAAGGAACATCAGTTCATTTAAGCAAAATTGCTTTTATCTGATTGCAAGGTTTCTTTCATGTCCAGGTGACATACACAGTCTTTAGAAATGCATTTCCAGCAGACAGAAGAAAAAACTTACTATGCATATGTTAAAATAATCATTATTATTGGTAGGAATAAAAACCTATGTAAAAACAGCCTAATGATTTTGAACAGTTCCACTCACTCTCCTGTCTTCACTTCAGTCTTCTGCCTACATCCAGGTCCAGGATTGGTAGGAGCTGGTCAGAAGGCATGTACATTTATTAGGGCAGATGAGGAAAACTGCATTAAAACACTTAAAATTTTTTTCTTATGCTTCTACTTGAAACAAATTCAATAATGTATTTCTACTATAGTCCTGACTCCTCTTGCAAACAATGTAGAACCAAGGCTATTACTCGAATCAAAGAATTTGACAAGAAATTGCTTAACTTTTAGCCAACCCCTAAGTGTCTTATTGTTCTCAATCATGAGGATTTAGGAGTACACATTCAGAATCAGTTTCTTTGCTTCTTTGAGGTTTCCCCCATCTTCTACTTTGTTTTGAGTTCCATATGTGGTTCTAGAAGAGAATATTTCATGAAGAATCAGCTTTAAATGGATTCCCTGGTTTTAGCAGGAATTTTTGCTCCAGTTCAGTTAATGGTTCTACATGGTTAATGTTTTGCTAGGAACACTTAACAAAATTCCTTAAGCATAAATGACATCATATGTAAATGAGTATACTTTAATGCAAATTGAGTTTGTATATGTGAGAAGATGAACATCTATAGCCATAGTTTGTTATAACATAACGTTTCTCTGATTTCTGCTTATTTTTACTATAGTAACCTTTAAAAGTATAGGCAAATCTATGTATTTTTACAGCTTAATTAAATGCAGGGTATGCTCATAATAACAAAATCTAAAGTTCCCATCTAAGCTTTGATTTGAACTTTATGATAATTTTGGACCAAAAAAAGTGCAAGTTTCCTTCCCATAGAAGGAAAAACTGACAATGTGTGAGAAGACCCTTCCACTGGACTAACTACATGAATCAGCTGTTAGGGTAAGAAATCCCTGGTAGGAACATTTTTATAGAGCCATTCGGAGTACCCTCACTGCAAGGAGAAGTGCATTTTTGACAAGTGTGAATAAAATCTGGAATTGAATGAAAAGTGAAATATAAATCTGTATCAGTGTGCTGGGATGCAATGGGACACATAGGCTAATATCTTTTGCAGCATCAAACAAAATAAATCAGTACATCCACCTTTCTTACGAGCTTTGGTTTTTATGTTTGTCATCATCTTTCTCTAGTTACTGTATAGTAGCAATGAGAGACTGCTGCATATATCAGAATGATAAGTGGCCTCAGTATGATGATTTAAATGCCCTGTTTCTCAAGGTTGTTACATAAAGCCATTTCCCCCCCTTTTCTTAAGATCAAAAAGGAATTCATGTTTTATCACATCAAAAGACACTGATGAAGGAATGAAGTGAACTTGGAGTTTTCCTCTAATTACAAAGTATACAAGCTGTCATCTTATTAAATAATTAATGTCTGAGTGATAATCACAATGTGAAGTGACCTAATATCTATTATTCACAATCCTGACTTATCTTAGTAAGCATTGTTTGCTCACTGAAAACTTGCTTATTTATTTATTTATTGAAGAAAATCTTAAATGTAATCTGTGTGTGGCTTTTTTTCTGTAAAACTGTATTTTTCCTTTCTATCTATTTCAGCTCTCAAAGGCTTTCTAGACCTTAGTCCATGTACTTTTGAATCATATGCACATTCATTACTCCCATTTGGGAAACAGTATTGGAAGTGCCCCAGACCATTCTGGAGCATTTCAATGTTGGAGCAGCAAGTCAAGTCTAATTTTAGCCAAAAAAACCCCTTAACAACAGAAATTAAAGTAAAAACTGCATTTCTGAGAAAGACAGACAGGGCTGGATGGCTTCTGTCCTTCCATTTGTATGCCTTCATTGCAGTGCTTGGACAGACGAGTTGTAGGCCAGGCCTACTCAGTGTGTTCTTGAAGACAAGACAGCTGCTACCCTTAACAAGGATATGAAAATCCATGAACCTCTCTTCTTGAAGGAATTAGCTGATGAAAATTATGCTTCTTCAAATGCAGGAATTTTCTCATTCATTCAAAAGTTTTGTTGAATGGGGGAAAAAAATGATGCATGTAGGAGCTTTCATTAGAAAGCTGCCCATGTGATGCATTTGTGCTGGCACTAAGATGCAGCTGCCAGAGACTGGTTTTGCTACTGAAAGAAGTTTTTGGAAATTATACGTATTAATACAGCTTTTAAGTATACATAACATTTCCTTAGGACTGTGAAACATCCCCCAAACTCCTACAGTAAGTCATAGGTTGCAAAGTGTTATTCCAAAGGCATAAAAGAACAGAAATAGGTAAAGGTAAATTTAATTAAAATAAGCTCACCTATTCTTCAATTTATGGGGGTATAGGGAGATGGTGGTTTTCGTATTGCAGTTTAAAATTAAAGAGACAACTTTCATGGATACATTCAGCTAGCAATACAATATGGAGGCAAATCTTCCACAGTGTACTTGTCAGCACATCACTTATATATATAGCAAATTCCAGAAACAATAATCACCCATGGTCTCTTCACTGTGCAAAACTTTACCATTCCTTTTGTGAGCACATTTTTAAACAGACTGCAGTGACAGGAGGTGCTCAGCATCCTTCTCCTTTCTCTGAATTCATGCTAGGCGCCCACCAACATCCTTTGCATTTAAATAACACAACTGCAGGTCTCACTCACTCCTGACTGAACACTCAACATGATTTCCTTTGCCTTTTCAGCAGTCACTGCACTGGCAGCATAAAAGAAAATCAGAAATTTGAAAGACTATTTTGCTTCTTCATCCAGATCATTGCTGTTTATTCAGCATAGTCAATGTTCTGTGGTTCATGTGGATGGATGAACAGGAATGGCCCATGGCAACACATGAGAGCTACAAATAGGATCAAGACATTTTTATGATTGCTGGGCTCATATCATTTTCACGGTACAGATTTGGGAGGCTGTTTTATCTGCTTAGTACTGTATGCTCTGGACATTGATTTTTACATTGAAGCATTCGGAAATGCAGTTTAACCAGCCTTTGGGCATTTATCATTGACAACAGTTTGTGAGACAGGCAACTTATTGATCTGTTAATTGAACAATTATTGCCCCATCTTTATCACATGTGTCCTGATAGAACCACTTTTACTCTGTGACCCAAAATCCTGTTTTGAAGATCTCAGAATCTGCAAAGAAAACAAGAATCTCCCCCCCCCCCGGGGGGGGAAGGGCGGGAAAGACCGCCGGAAAAGCAAAAAAGAAAAAGAAAAAGATGTATACTCTTCAACAGAAGCTTTGTATATTACATAAACTGACCTAGAAACACAGCAAAAGCCATTGCTTTAAGTATGAAATCCCTGCTGTACAAAGATTCATCAGAATCATCAAAAATGATGATGAGACTTCCTTCCTGACCTTTTCTATAGGGGTGAGTTTCATTTCAGGGCCAGTGCAGTGACATTCTATATACCTGTGGAAGAGCACTTTGACAACAAGACTTAAAAATTATAACCAGATCTGGCTTTATGCTGATATTGCTAACCCATATGTTTTTTTATTTCTATCAAAGTTCTGAAAGGTTTTTATATCTGAATTGTTTGTTTGGACTGTGGAAGAATAGTTGACCTTTTCATTTTGCTCCTTTTCTCTTGCTCTACCTGCCTCTCCAGTGAACTATTTCATATAATTCCTCCTTAAAAAATGAGGGCAAGATTGTGTCTGCTTGTGATGTCTCACTAGCAAACTGGGAGGATCACTACCAATCTCTGACACCTCACTTCATCCGTACCTGAGGAAGGAGCAACTGGTTTTGACTGTTACCTGAAGCTGATGGAAAACTTTATAATTCCTTAATCACTCTCAAAATCTTCTGAACTGAAAATGCCAATGTAATGCATAATTCATGCCAGTGAACTTCCATATTCTCTGATTTCTAAACTGTAATTCACTTCTGGCAGAACTAGAGGTTTTAAATACTTTCTTATTCTACTTCCCTCCTCCCACCATTTTCTTCTGCTTTAAATATTAAAATGTGAAGAGAGAGATGATACTAAAAGGAAGAATCATATTGGATTCAAGGTAGACAAATCAAAAAGAAATGTCTGCATTTATGCACATTTGAGACAGGTTCTCAGTTAGGATGAAAATCAGCTTAGTTCCATAAATTTATACCAGGACGTACAGGTAGGTTATACAAGGCAACAGACCTCTCTCCCTGTCTATACTCTCTGTCGTTAAAGTTACATTAAAGATTTGCATTAAATGAAGAATTTTAGAATTTTTAATGAGCATTTAAAGTCATCAGATGGTACCAGAAGGTATAATCCTACTGACTGTATGGACAGATGTAGTCAGTCAGTTTTGGAGAAGGGAGTATTACTAAAGAAGTTAGGCAGTATGAACAGGACTTTCTCTCTGTACTCCATTTCCATTTGGAGCTAATTCAATAAATGAGGCAGATCTGTGTCGTTTGATCATTGTTGTCCAGCTGAAAACCTAGAAGGACAAAATTTCTGTGTGCCATTCTGAGTACACGCAGTCTAGGACAGGGAGACATAAAACAAGGGTGCTACTCAGTGAACGAAACTTCCCAGATGCACCAGAGTTAGTATGAAACAGGTTTCTCTTCAGTTTTCCAGTTTATGGTGGTGTAACCAGGAAGCTGTCCCTAGTCACCAGTGACAGCAGGGGAATATATCCCTCTCTGAGTCTGTCGTTGGAGAGGCATCTCTTTTTCATTAGTGCGACACCTGAAGGCCGGGGTCCTGTTCCTCACTGAAGGACTTTAGGTTAAGCAAGGTAAATATATATTCCTCTACATGCATAAGCAAAAATTAGTCATGATTTTAAATGAACTATTCATTAGACTATCTAAGAGTTACAAGGGTTTCAGTGAGATAGGATTAGACTCTAGGTAGGTATGATTTGGGGAAATGAATTCTACAGAAGCAAGCATGGTTATGTTTCTGTTACAAACAGTAAGAGAAAAACTATCAAATTCAGAAAATTTGCTTATTAAAATTGGGTAGACAGAATCCAGTAAAAGAGAAATGGATTAATTTATCAAACACACTAACAAAAGACAACAGTGATACGAGTGTTATAGAGTATCAGTATATACAACTTTTTTCCAAAAATTCAAATGTGAAGACATTTTATATTCAGTACTAAAGTCTTAGACAAACCTATTTATCTTCTAAAATACAACTAGGATGAATATATGAACTGTGAGATGAGATTATTTACATTGTAAGTGTTCAAATGCTCCCATGTCAATACAGAGAGAATTAAATCTACAGACTTCCACTAGCACTGAAATGCTTTTCATTATGACATTGGAAAAGAAAACCATGAGTTGTTGTTCAGGAAACTCAGCTTACAGTCTATGAAAAAATGTTACAAACTACTCAGATAACTGGGATCTAACTGAAAATGAAGTCACTAAAAGAGCTTCAGTTCTTTTTATTGTAGGGGGAAGTGGGAAATTCAAGCTCCACAGAAGACTGCAAAAATGAGTCACTCCAGATGGAGTATATTGCATTCCTAATTAAAGAGCACACACAGTACTTCACGATTTTAGTGCTCTTAAACAATCTCACTGGACATAAACATTATGCTAATGTCTGTTGTGGGGAAAACCACTTCTGACAGTGACAGTATGTGTTTGGGTGGATAGCAATAGCACCACTTCATGAAATAGTTTTCTTTTCAAATAGGAGATAGTTCTCCTAATTCTTTGGTTTCCAGAGAAATCCAAAGCATCTGCTGAGATGCTGCTAGATATGAATTAAGATGTGAAACAATATCATGCACATCAAAGTAACTCACCTATTTTAAGGTGAACTTGAAAGCAAAAAAGACTGTAATTACACACTTTGATTTTATTGCTTAAAAGCAGAACCAGGTGATGCTTAGAGAACCCAAAGAGGAATAGCAAAGAACATATAAAAGTCTCTCTTTAAAATGCATTTCCACGGTGATATATACTACTTTGAACTTTATCTTCTTAGTAGAGACAATATCTCAGCAAAAATCTGCCATTCACCTAATTTCTTCTAAATGTACAATGATATGAATCAGCAGTAACAATAAAATTGATTGGCTCGTTCAACCCAATTCAGGATCTGGAGAGTGACGAATATTCTTTCTTAACCTGGTTTCAGTTCTGGTTTACACCTTTTGTCAAATGGTAAAATGTATCAGATTTCAAGACAAATTTTGTGAGTAAAATGAATATAGACTTACCTGTCATGCTATTACTTCTCCAGTAAAAAAAACTCTTGCATATCCTGTCATGTAGGCGAATTCACTCCATGAAGTGTTCTGCTGTACACAAGGACTTAAAGCCACCATTTAATACCAAGAATTTCAATCAACTGAAACACGATCTATGTAATTCAAAATGTAAGAGTACTAACAAATATGATGATGTTCAATTATGGTTAACAAATATGATGCTATTTTAATTATGGTTAAATAGACTTTTAAAATCAAATCATTAACACATTTTCTTAAAAGGCAAACTGCAGGAAGTACAATGCACTATTGTTGGAAGCATTTTGGCATTACCAAGTGCTAAGAAGTCAGACAACCACCCAAAGGAGCAGGCTGAAACACCATTTGCATCCATTAAGATTTCATCTGTTTCATTTAAGAAAATTGTTTCATTTAAGAAAATTTCTCACTGACCTGATTGTAAGAAGCTAATTTTGCCTTGAGAGCAACTAGACTAGACTGCTAAAGAATGGCAGTGCATGTGTAGTGTAGTATGTGGGGGAAAAGCTTAAGAAGACTAGACCAAAGAGATGTTAAGCATCAGAGAACAGCCTAAACCAGGTCTGCAAAGAATAGAGGTTGCAAATGTTTAGAGTTAGGAGATTGGCCATGATACTGGGCCAGCGGAAAAGGTCTTTGATGGAATCGTGGGCTGATGCAAGAGTCTGAGCCAAGACACCAGCTTAGAAGGAGAAGTGACAGAAGAGTTGGCAGCTGTTACTCTCCATTTTTGCCTCCAGAATTTAAATCCAAGACTCCTCTGACTTACCATTCTTTTGGCATTGCTAAACACTTTTCAAATCCATGGGCAAAACATTTGTTCACCAACAATGATCTGTCAGTTCAAGCACAGAATTCACCACTGTGCCTCTTGCCTCCTCTTCATGGATCAAGTATCACCAGGGACATTCAGGATGGCAGAAAAGCAAGGTTGGGAAGGACACCCAGCCCCAGCTCTGGTTCCTAGAAAATAACACATGCTGTCCTAGAAGATTATTCTTAAGCTTGAAAAGTCAAGGTCTCAGAAGTAGGGTGGTTCATGCAAGCCTAATTTAGCCATTTAAGCAATGCAAAAGTCATTAACTGCAAGATCACAGACTATATTTATCCATAAGGCATCGTAATCAGAGCAGAAAGTAGACCTGCTCTAAGGATGAATCAAAGATGTGTGATGAAGGAGCCTGCTTGCAAGACTTTTACTTGTTGCAGAGTTTGGAAAGAAAGAAATAATTAAACAGGAATACAAAAGATGGTCTCATACTTTAGACAGCAAACTTATTCTGGGGAACTGGATCCTACCTTTGTTTTCTCTGAGTGTTCACAGTCACCCATACAAGTCAGTACCCAGAAGTTTCCAGCAGACCTGAAGTTAGTTCAGGCAGCTTTTGAACTACACATATAGATAGATCCAGTCTATATGCCTTAGGACCTGCATCTATATAATGGAATTAATATAATCCTTGTCCCCATACACAAAGTTCCACAGTGAATTAGGTGCACCACTATGGTAATACAGGAGAACATCTGAATAAATTTCCAATTCTCCCTTCAGAAAGTCTTTGAACAATGTGTAGTCAACAAGGAATGGCACCGCACACTGTACAACATTCACAAAATATTGAATTAAGGTCGTAAGGGCAACATTTATTCTGACATTTCCTACATTATGAGTTCTGGTCTCTGCAATCTTAATGTTCCTTTAATATTGTTTCTCAGGATAATGCTTTTATAAAAATGAAATCTAAGTACCCATCCATATAATAAAATTTTATTACTTTGTAAACGTCAAAGTCAAAAGAAGTACTGGGATTTCTGAAGCAGCTAGCTAGTAGTTTCTAAAGTGAAATATACATAGCTCTCTTGAGTATCTTAAACTAAGGAAGAAACTCCATACTCATATAAAATTTCATTAAGGCTTCATGGAACCATCTATGAATACAGGTTGGAATTAAAAGAGAAGACTATCACTTACATTGCCCTCAGATTTTAGAAATATGATTATGTCTTCTATTGTACACAGGTGGTATAACCTATTCATTCATCCTATGATGTTCTCTTTATCTGCATTAGGCTCAAATATGAATACATACATTTTCTATGACTCTCATCATGCTCAATCATTGATTTCAATGAGAACAAAGTTTAAAATATTTACATACAGCTCTAGTAGAAAATTTTACTTGTAGTCCTGTCTCAATACAGCTATGCTGGTGATGATCGTATAAAAATGAAGGGATGAAACAGCTTTTGCATTTTTTGCAGTACCATTAACATTACCGGAAAAGTAATAACTTTCAAGGATTCTGGCTGTTTCATCATCAGCTGAACTTAATTTGCCCTTCTGCTAATTTGCAGTGCTTAAAAACCTATCAAATGACACTTCTAATCAACAGCGTACTCTGTGATTATAAACTGATTAAACTCTATGATCTCTCACTGCCTTGTAAATACTTCTGCCACCTTTTCCAACAGAAATTATTCAGAATTATTTCCTATGCATGTATACTGTGTTGTTTTATTGAGCTAAGTTTCAACTCCTAAAGTCAGCTGCAATTGTCAGTTTATTGTCATTATCTAGGCAGTAGAGGAGTTATTTTTGTTAATGTTTCTGTATTTACTAAAGCAGATAGTATGAATGAGGCTGGCCTAAAAAGAGCAAATAGAGATGCCTGTTTTTTTAACAAATGCTTCTTAAAGCTCTGTACCAGTGTAATAGTACTCCTAGGCTTCCAATTGCCTGTTCACTGAACCTGGGGCAAGCTATCAGAAGTGAAAGCATCTGCAGACATCTCTCTTAAAACCAGCTGGGACAGAGTCTTTTCAGACAATTATTTGAATGACAGACTCATTTGGATAGCTTTTACCTTATTCAGAGGTGATTTAGTCTGGCCCTTTGGTGACCTTTGACAACGAGTATCATGGAATGGTTGAGTTTGAGAGGGACCTCTGGAGACCATCTTGTTCGACCTCTGCTCAGATTTGGGTTGGCTGAAGTCCACTCAGACTTTTAATGCCTCCAAGGATGGAGATTCCTTGTGCCAGTGTTCACAGTAAAAAGGCCTTACTTACATTTAAGTGGAATTGCAAATGGATCTCAATGGAGTGTTATGGGTCTCAATACTTCTGAGAACAAAAAATGTCTCAGGCTACTTGTCTGTTGCTCAAACTCAGGAAAGCATGTAGCTATGTCCTTTGCTTTAAACTTATTGGGTTTTTTAATTAATGGAAGTTCAACAGAAGGTGGGATTTTCAAAAATCTCAGTAGATGTCTATCCCATTTTTAGGTACATAGCATATTCAAAGAAACCCAGCCTCTACCAACTTTTAAAACAGAAACATCTGCCTCTATGTGGTGCAGTGTAACTTTCACATTCATGTTCATTTGTTGCAGGCTGATTTAGTATGTAGCCAGATGATAAAAGTATGCATCTCCTTAATTAATGGATTCAAGCATTTAAGTCAAGAAGACATTCAGGAAGAAATGCTCATTTCTGAACACAATTTTTGGAATATCACTTTTGTAATGCAAATCTGAGAATAAGCAGATTGAAGGTCAAGTTCTGAATGTAATTATGGTCACTATAAATAATCCATGAAGAATATTAATTTGAAGCAAAGGATGTTAATTTCTCATTTAATTTTAAAATTTCCTATTTGGCCATATTCTATAAAATTTTTCTTTCGTTTCAAAGAAAATGGATCAAAAAATCCCTTTGTAAAAATAATTTTGAAAATGGATGGTTTAGGCTTTTTTTCTTGCTGCTGTGCCTCTATTTCTGCAATTATTTTTCCTTACATGTGTGTGCTTTCCCATGATACAAAAGGTATTCCAGTTTAGGAAACATAATCCAAGAAGGAAACAAACAATTTACTCAAAACCAATGTCAGGTTGTAAAACATTTCAAATCACTAATGTTGTAGTGAACTTTCAGGCAGTACATGGGTTATATTCTTTAAAGATACTGTAAAATGCTAAGAAATTGTAATCTATACTGCCAAAACTACTGCAGAAGGAAAGATAGAATACACAGACGATTCACAATATCTCTTACTGAATTTTAGATTTGTGTGTACCCTATCTGCCTTCCTTTCTACACAACTGCTATCAAAATAGAGGTCACAAATATTTGCATTGTAAAGGAGCGCTTGAAACATTTGGAGAGTGGCAAAATACAGAATAAGTGGAACAAGACTTCTTCTATCCCAGCCCTTCCACCTCTGCCTTCCCTTTTCACTCCCTCAGGGGTCCATCTGGACTGAGATGACTGATTACTGTATGCTATTTATTTGATTATTCACTGGCCACGCAAACATTCATTCCCTCTTCCCTCCACCGTAAATGTGTTCTGCAATCAAAAAATTAAATATTTCACTTTCTGAGTTAATACTCGTGGGTTTGGGGTTTTTTCCCCCTAGTTAAAACTGTCTTTTTAGGGCTGTTTTTGCAATAACCCAGCCCAAAATCTCACAATAATACTGTACAAGATATTAAAGTTCTTGTGGAAATATTGCTTTACTTACTTTAAACTTATCAGCAGAAATGCTTTATCAGTTTAGCAAATCTGTACTCTTACAGTATCTCTCATAAAACCTCAATTTTTCAGGATTCTCTACTATTTGATGCTAGAAAAAAAATCCAGAATAACTGTTCTCATGTTTTAATTCTTTTGGATATCCCAGAATGGATCCCAGGGGACATCTTATGCCAGCTTTCTGACAGTCACTTGGCACAGCAGTAAACTCTCATTGGTTTCTGAATAAAACATGTGCCTATCCTGTAGTTCTCAAGCACTCCACATTATGTCAAGTACTTCAAATTTAATGGAGAATGTTAACTACATTCTGCCTGTTTGCCAGGGCTTCAGCTAGTTAAGATTTTAATTAAATTTTGAGGATCTATTTATTTATTTATTTATTTATTTATATTCCAGTGGAAGTCACCCTTTAGAAATCCCCTTTTCTGAAAACAGCACTGTTTACAGTCTGTATGGGGCTGAGGAAAATAGGGTGACTGCCTTCTAATAACACAACACAGGAAAAACCAGCACCCAATGCTGAATGGAAAGAAGAATCAGATGGATGGGAAAGAGAAATGGGGACAGGAACAAAAAAAGTATTGATTTTCTTTTTCAGACTATGCCCATAGATACGAGGTCTGTAGCCAAATATTCAAGACTTACAATTACCAGCTTAACTATAAAAAAAGAAGATTTTTTGAACTGCAATTCACAATCATTTTATTGTAACTGCAAAGCAGAATGTCCCTCAAGGTCTCCTGACCTTTGGCAACACCTCAGAAATTCAGTTCTTCACAACAAGAGTTACTGGACATCACTAATGGAACTATGAAAGCACATGGAGTGATCTGACATGAATGCAAATGACTGAGTCAAAGCATAGGAGAGACAGGATTTAGGATGTTTAATTCATTCTTACAGACTCCTTAGGGTTTTTAAGCCTTTGCACAGTAAACTCCTCACAAAGGTATACAAAACTGGGTGTGGTTTGTGTTAGTGTGTTGGATTTCTTTGAAGGAGGAAATGCAGGTGGAGAGGGACAGAGTGAATGGCCCTTGCTAGGACAAAGAGAACTTGAGAGACTTGACTGATGCTGGCAGCAGTAGAATACAGAGGACAGACATTGTGAAGGTTGCTTGGAGTAAAGACAGTGAAAGTGGGGGGTCATATAAGTTGACATCTTTCTTCATACCAGCAAGCAGGTATCTCAGGTAAAGGAAATACCTGAACCCTTAGACCCTCAGTAGCTCGCAGCAATGCAATACAACTTCATTAAATAATCAGATGGTAGCAAAAAGATTAAGTGCTAACTAAGGACATGACATTCAAAAGCTGGTTTTGAATTAAGTTTTGTTTGTTTTCTTCTTAAAAATTAGACACACATATATAACCATGTAAACAAAGCGTAAGAGTTAGGGAGTTGTCTTTAGAGATGAGCTAATTTCTGTTGCGGTGGCAATATCCACTTTACACCCCCATGTTGCTTTGAAAGCGGTCCCTCCGTAAACCTCTGTGCTAGAAAGTTCTCCCTTTACCAAGATTCCACTGGGTACTGACTCTCTCCCCCCTCCCATCCCTTTTCCCATTGGCCCCTGTTATGTCACTCACCCTTGCCTCTGCCCCCTAGCCCTCATTGGCTTCTGATGCTGTGCCCGCCTCTGGGAACCTTCAGGATAAAACCAGGCACGCGTTTTGTTTTTGGTTCTTTGTCCCTGCTTCCTTCGAGTGTGTTGGTTTCATTAAACACCTCGTAATTGCATGCAGAGAACCCCTCTCACCTCTTTGTCTCCAGTTCATGCACAGACTGTGGGTGTGAGCGGCTGTTCACGACCACCTGTGAAGGTGAGATCGTGTGCATGTGTAGGTGCTGGCAGAGCGCTGCCTGAGCAGCATGAGGGACCCTGTGGAATATACGTGGCATTGGTTCACCGAAGCCCTCTTCCATAAATTTCTCCATTCTGCAAGCTGGAAGGTTATTGCCTAGATTGCTCTTATTCCCCGAAGTTTCTTTTGTCCTTAGACCTGCACAGTCATGCTCAGACCTTTTCAGACTGTACTCAAATCCTCTTTTATAGGAATCTGTTTGGTAGGACTCTGAAGGAATCAGTTTCTTCTCCAGTTCTGTGTTCACATTGTGCATCACTATGATCTGAGAGTATCAGACAACTTGGACAAGACCCCTTATTCCCCACATTACTTACTCTACATCTAGGCTCAAAAGACCCTCTCAGACATGCAGAAGACTTAGCCAAAGATAATGGAAAAGAGTAAATACAAGCAACAAATGTTCCAGTATTCAGTAAATCATTAAATTAGTCAGTTACATTGTACAGGGTGAATTAGATTACTTACAGTGCTATGTATTAAGAGTAACCTCACTAAGAATTAAGCCTATTTTAATACTGATCTTAAATAAGTATAAAAACACATTTCCTCTGCTCATGTATCACTGATGTGTCCTGGACAGAACAAAAGATTTTCTTGTTATGGATTATTTCAAGGTTGAATATTTTCTCTCTGTTTCAACAAGAGGGGTTTTACTTGCATGTGACTTTAATTCTCATCTGTCATTTCCTACAAATGAAAACATGAAAAACAGAATGCAAGACACCCACATAGACAAAAGTAATGAGGTTATCCAGAGTAGGACATGTCCTGGAGTTTGAAGCACTAGTCTAAAAGGAAAAAGGGTGTGTTTCAGTTTGTTGCTCTGAATGAAGCAAGGCCCCAGACCTAAGCCTCAGGCCTCAGTATGATAAAAACCATTAGGAGCTATTTACTTCTCTGTCACGTTTCCTCTCCAGTCCATTCTTACCTTATTTTGCAGAAGTGCCATCCTTTATCTGGGACATGGTCCTAAGGGGAAGATTCTCAGTTAACGTTTTTATCAGTGGTTTAGGTTAAATTGAAGCAGAATTAAACCCAAGCAAAAGCCTCATTTTGTTCCTGGTCCTTTTTCATTACTACTAACTACTAAAAAAACAAGCCTGCACATTCTAGTCCCCATAGAGATAAAGATACTCTTCTACAGACAGAGATCAAAACAGATTGCTCCCTGCTTGAAGTACGTGGAACCAGGCAGAGTTGTAACTCAGTCATGATTCCCTTCCTGACCTACTCCCTGGGTATTAGAGCAGTGCATAACCCACTTTCAGGCCATATA
Organism: Corvus kubaryi; assembly: GCF_017639235.1. Taxonomy (NCBI): domain Eukaryota; kingdom Metazoa; phylum Chordata; class Aves; order Passeriformes; family Corvidae; genus Corvus; species Corvus kubaryi. The sequence continues at coordinate 8,761,565 of NW_024582059.1, forward strand.
AATACAGCATATCATTGTTAATAATTGCTATGGGCCTTTGTGATTTCTTCTGTCATTTTATAAATACAAGCAAACCTACAGCTCTGATAACTGAATCAGCATTTATGACTTTGATGCTATTTCTAGTATAATACGTACCATGGCCTCTTGGTACTGCTTCGATCCTACAAAATGCAGCAGTATTTCTTTTTCCTTGTTGTGCATGTATAAAATACTGGAGAGCTGGCTTTCAGCAAGCATAAAGGTTATTCAGACACTGAAAGGCACTTTCTGAAAGAAGATTGTTTGAAACATTCTTTAATGTGAAGAGTGATACCAATAAGATGAAGTTTTTTTGTAAATTTCAAGGGACATAAGCCTAAAGTTAAGTCCTTGAATATTTTCAGTTTCACAAAAAATTCACCTCCAGAAATTGCTAGAAAGTAACAATAGTCTAAATTTTGCAGTTTTCTTCAATAAGTATTTGGATTTCAAACTGCTGCAAAATAAATGTTTTCTAATAGAAAGGTGCAAGTAAATTACTAGAGGGCCCATTGGCTACTACTTCTTTTGTCAGTGCTATTTTTTTACAGTGATGAAAAAATTATATTAATAGGTTTCTATTTAACTTTGTAGATGACTCTGGAAAATAAGAAAGGAAGGAGAAAGGACTGGTGCTGCTTGAATGCCATGATCCAAACAGATACATCCCATTACAATTAAATATGTGATAATATATGTGAAAAATGAACAATTCAACTATTTTTATAGAATGAACGTCTCAAAAAACAGTCCCTCACAAATGACTTGTGGGTCATTGTAAAGTGAGCTGCCTCAGTGTAAACTCTTCCTACACTGTCTTTTCTAGATAAGCAATTGTTTGCAGTGTTATGAAGAGGTGTCAAATAGAAGTAGGAAAGCATTTGTGTCTCTGTACATGGCACTAGCAAATATCAGTGCTAGAATGAATGTTTGAATGGCCCGGGAAAACAAGTAAACATTCAGAAAGAGCAAAAGAGAAGCCTGTAATTATTAAGAGATTATAAAACAAACCTGTGATATCAGGCTGATCAGGCTTAACTATTCCGTTTATTAAAGAGGCCAAAACATGACTCAAACACAGTACATAGTTATTTGCACAGGAAAAGCCATTACAGGAAAGACTTAACAAGACTCAATGGCTGCAGAAAAAGCAGAGAAATCCAGCCTGGAAATAACGCTGAGGTATATATAAGCAAGTTTTAAACCAGTCTGTTGCAGGTGGTCCTAAACCCAGTTGTACGGCTCCTCTCAGACAAGATTGTGCATCTTACTAAAAGATGTGCTCATCAAGCTTTCACAGTGCTCTCCAAATCTGAAATAGGTTACTACATGAGTATCTGTAACCTTACCATTTAAGGAATATTTATGTTTCACAGACTGTTTCAATTTGTCAATTCCTTTGAGCAATAAGGATGTATAAAAGCTTAAGTATCAGTCGGCTAACAGGAGAGCATTGATTTTTCCCCATTTTGATATTTCTTGTTAAAATTTCTGACAAATAAGAACCCTAAGCAGTAAAGTATACTTTCACTACTTAGAACACATAAACTATATGAAAAACTATTCATTATACATTAATTATATATTAATTAATTATATAAGTAGAAAAAGAATATTTTTTTTAATTTCCTAGAGTGTTGGCCATGTTATTATTTTTCATCTGCTCTTCAGTGTACAATCTGCTCTAACTCCCAGCAGCAACATCTCTGAAAGAAAGTTGCTCCTCAGGTAGTGATCTGAACTTCCTGACAACAATGATTACTATTTCATCTCCAGCCACATATTGTTTCATATCCCTCACATTTTTCTTTAAAGGAAAATTCTCAAGTGCATTATCATTCAAAAAAATCATTATTCCTTCCCCAAGATCTTACTGGATTCTTTTCCCAGCACTGCGGTTTCCCCAGCTGCCGGACTTTAGGTTTTCCTCCATCCTGCATCTGGCAACCCCCTCACTTGTTATACTTAAGTCCTTTTGCAGTCAATAAACAAGACTTCTTTTTCTTTCCCTCAATTTTTTGAAGTAATTTCTCAGAGCATCGCTAACAGAGAAACAATCTGAATGGAGGTGGACAGAGTTCAGTGAGGAGATGTGGGCTTAGACTTTGCCTCCAGACAGAAGGACCTGGTGTCTGGGAGCAGGTTGGGTAAGAGGAACATCTTCTGTCATTGAAGCTGCTTCAGTACTGAGGTGAGTGTTTTAGCAACAGAGTTATTTTAGTTTGGGTAGGGAATCAGGGAATACCTATTTTGACTACAGAGTTTTTGGCAGACTGGCTCATTACTTGCAGTCTGACACCAGAATTTGATTTTTTTTTTTTTACAAGAACCAATTGGAAGTGCTAGAGAGAGGTGTCAAATGAACAAATGTTTTAAAACTGTCAGAGGCTCATAAATTATGGAGCAAGGTATCACTGAGGACCTGAATAGTAACGTCTCAAGTTGTATTATTGATTCTGCACTTCCCCAGATTGGAAAAAAAACCCTAAAACAAGTAGCAGCTGCCATGTGTAGGTTTGTCTGCACACACAGTTTCCCTAGCTAAGTTCCCAATGGCATGTTAAAATGAATACAGGTTATCTCTATTCATATTCAAGCATTTTTGCCTGCAAGAATATATAATGGTTTTGAAGTCAGATTTGACAATAGTTAGGACATGCTATGCAAATAATGTCGAGCCTACTTCCACTGACTGTAGTGGAAAAGGCTTAATTTGAAATTGTTTATACTAAGCTTCCCTACTGAACAAAAGCTAAACATGCAATAAATAAATGTTCCTGTGAAAGGTGAACAACTGACAGAAAAGAAGTTTTAAGTTACATCTGTCAATAACAAAAGGACATACAAAAAGAAACAAATAAAGCTCTAGATATAAACAGGATTTAAAAAATTCCATAAGGCAACAAAAGAGACCTGTGTTGATGAAATGAGTAATTACTGCCAATGACTCAGATGCTAATGATAGAGACTGTCTCTAAGGCATAGGAACACATCTAGGCCAAAATAACTTTCTGCTTCCTCTTATCACACCAAACTAGCAGTAAGAGATGTTCCTTAGTGATCCTTCAGAAAGTAGAAAATAAGAATCTGAGGGAGAAGAGCAATTTTGGATTGAAATAAAACCTTTGACAAGGACTACAGTTGTTGTTCTGAAGAATATGTGGATTGGATCAGACTGTAAAATTTTCTTTTGTTGCTTTAAATCAATGTCTTAAAGAACATTCTGAATATTGCACAAGTTCATATTATTTGGCCTGGATAATTTTATGTTTTATATATGGATAGGAAAGAAATCCTACAACCTGAGATCATGTTGTATAGGCCAACATCTCAAAGCCTGATTGAGTACTAAGCAAGAATTAAAGAGGAACTGAAGAAACAATACAAGTGGACAGATACTTGTGATTATATACAGAACTAGTTTTCTTTTCCCTTGTTTATACAGTGACCAAGACTGTCAGTCTATCAAAAACAACTTTAATGTTCTGTGTGACAGAAGCTTAAAAGCATCTCTGCTCATGAGGCATGGCAAAAGTATTCAAGCACATATGATTGTGTTTGTGAACGGTGTCTAGTGAGAAACCCTGCAAGTATTTTCAAATAGTCCATGATAAACACTTCATTCACTGTTAAGCATAAAGATCATTTGAGCTAAACATTTTATTTGGTTTGTTTCCAAGTACTGTCCCTTTTTCTTCATTTTTGCTTGCCATCAGGAAAGAATAGAAACTTGGTTATACTTGGGTTTTCATTGTGATTTTAAAGACTGCTGTTCCCTGAAGCAGTGAGCCCCAATAGTTATTATGTTAAAGCACAAGATACTACTTTTTCGTGCAACCAGTCATAGCATTGTGATACTCTTCACCCCTTAGAAAAGGAAGGAGCAACTCTCTTACAGATAATCCATTATCAAAATCAATGATCCCAAGACCCCCAGAACACACATAACTGGTACTGTCTATGTCAATAAGTTGCCATTCATTACCTTTCTCCAATCATTAAGATGAGCACCAAACATGCCCAGTCAGTGCAATCAGTCAACCACCTTTCCCAAGTAAGTAATTACCTCACTGCAAATTTTTTAAGAATGGAAGAGCCGCTGCAAAATGGAAGAGCCCTCTGAGTTATTTCAGTGTTGCCCATCCTTTTCTGTCATAACTGCTGACATAGAAAAGTATTCAAATGACAAATTCTGAAACTGGGAAAATACAAACCAGAACTTCAGCTGAGTATTTTACATAGATCTTGTCATTTACTTGGCCAACTGACAGTATAATGGTAGCACATTTTAAAGCTAGAAGGCTTGACTGCTTTTCCTAGATTGCAGCCGCCCAAGATTTGCTTTTGGTATGTCTGTGTGCAAGGAATTTGGGTTTCAGGGTCTTACAAACTCTTCAGAAGTCCCAGCACAGCACAGCTTGGTGCTGAGATGAAGTGCTGTCTTAGCCCTAAAATGAAAGCCTCACTACAGCAGTGCAGTGCACAAGCTGTGCTCTCCACAGGCTGTCTTTGGTCCCAGAGTGACACTGCTTGTCACCTGTGCAACTGTGGTGGCCCTGTGGTGCTTTGTCTACCCTGGGTAAGGATGTAAAAAATGTTTGATTTTATAGTAGCGGTCCACTGTAAGGAAGAAATCGATAACCACTGAACTGCTAGTTTATCTGCCTCCTGTAAATTTAGTAGATAGCATCACTGTAACATTCCTCATTTTCTATGGCATCCTAAATATGGTTGTATTACTTTCTAGATAATACAGATGGAGATAAAACACTCACAGAGAACACACTCAGGATAACCAATACAAAAATGGGTAGAAAATTGCTGATCCAAAGCCCTTATGAAATATAACAACTTTGAATGTCTGTTCAGGTAGCACATACACAGTAAGGGAAAATCATGAGCTTCAGGTTTCGATTTTAATGAGATCTACTTCAATATTTTATTACAATTACTGTTGCAAGGACTCCTTTATGGCACAACATTCTTCCAGGAGAATTAGAGCTTCATCAGCCATATTGCAGAAGATAGGCATTTTATGGAGTATCTTCTTTAACACATTTTGAAAACAATTGTAATTGATGCTAATAACAGCAAGACATGATTATTTTTTTCCTTTAGAGTGATGGACTCTTCCTATAATGTTGATATCTAAATGTACTATGTAAAATCAAAAGGAAGGTCATCAAAATACAGAGCAACAAACCTAAATGGAATAAGACTAATTTTGACTTAATTAAATTGGGGCAGAGGGGAGAAAATCACATCTTCATGAGATTTGTTGTGAAAACAGATCTGCATGAAAGAACTATAATAATTAAGGTCTAAGTATAGGACACTCTTTAGCTTTATACTGCCTCTCTAGGCCATATTGCCACAAATAGTAGATATTTAGAAGGACAAAGCATTTTTTTCCTGTCCGACTGAAGACACAAGGTTTGGTAGTGGCTTTACTAGAATCAGTAGTTTAAGGTCAAAAGCTTCTATTTGAAGTTCTCAAACAATCAAATGACACTCGTCAAAATGCATGGATTAAAGCACTTCACCAGGAAAATCCTCAATCCATTTTTTAGAACTTGTCATTAATCTATTTTCTATGCAGATTTTGAATTCTGCCAGCTACAGTTCATGTCAAACTAAATTTGGATTTTACTATCTAAATGTCAAAAGAATTTTAAGAGCTATTCATTTTTCTTGTATTAAGTGGTGTTTTGTGAGATATCCCCTGCCAAATAGTATTCTGTGAGTTGTTACAGGTGGGGGCTATTTTCATTCCTTTTGTGAGTGAGCCTGTCTTGTGATCAAGAATGCAGGCTACATTTCTAGGAAGATGTTTTCAGCCAAGCATCTCAAAATACACAGACAGAGGTTCTACTTTGGTTGTATGCTTTGGTGCAGTTGAGAAATCCAGAAAAAGATATTCCATCTAAAAACAGCAGGAGCAAGAACATGAAAGGCATCTGAAGTAACACATTTGTATGGTTGTGTTGCCTCTCCCCAGTCCATGTCTCGGTCTCCCCGTGCTGGTGGCCATGAATGCCTTTAATTGCTCCCTTAATGTACTATCAAAATTGCCATCAAATTACTTTCTTGTTATCAGCCTTAAAGCAGACATGAGTTTACACAGGACCCAAACAATTCCCTTACAGAATCAGAATCTATAAGTTGAGGCAAAACAAAGAAAACCTCTAACACGTCTTTGTGTCACTGAAGGCTTTTACCATAGCTTGGTTCCTACAGCAGTAAACTTAGCCTTTTCACAAGCACTCAATCCACTCTTGAAATGATTGAGAGAGTTGTTTTCTTCTTTTTTTTTTTTTCAGTTTGAAAAGGAAGTTGCTCCTGGCCTGAAACCTTACAAGCCAAGGTTCAGCTCAAAACATATTTTATGGCTGAGTTACTGCAAGCCATTTAAATTAAGGATTTATAATGGAAATGCTGACACAACCTAAACTCTAGCTGTTTGAATGGCACCACTATAATTATATGAGAATTTAATGATTTCAGCTGCAGCTGAACTGACAAGCAGCGCAACCAAATAAACACCAGCATTTATACAGGCCTTGAGTGAGAAAAAGCATAGTAGCAGACCTAGGTAAGCACGCTCATAGGAACCTGATGGAAATTTTCATAGGAAAAAAAATCGGGAATATTCCAGGCTATAAATAAATACCACCTTAATTTCCTTTAGAGTGAAAAAGAATAGAGTCACAATGCAATTACAGAGTCCTCCTCTCCCTTTATATAAAAAGCATGTGAGACCATCCGGAGAAACACAGGATGTGTTAAACTACAGACTGACGAGTGACTCATCAATAAGATAAAAATAGATTTAAACTGAGAAACGAGCTGAGAGAAATGGGCTTAGCAGTGAGTAGCAGGCAGGGAAAAAGGGAAAGATTAAGAAAGCTAAAGAAGGAATTTGGAAGTACTGTTACAGAACATGAATTTCATTTCTAGCATCAGCATCCTTTTCTATATCATATCGTAACTCGAGTTAAAAAAACTTGCTTAATGAATATTGTGCACTCTTCTTGCAAAAGCAAAGTTCATACACAGGCTTGTGTCCAAAAAAACCCCACCTTTTACATTATGACCAAATTATTAATATCAGTATTTTTCTACTCTCAGATAAAGCTTTTTCTAATAAAAACCAAGTTTCTGATGTTGGATATTTACATTTCAGTTATGTAGTTTTGAATTTGCCAGGTACCGCTTTTGTAATATGTTCCTCTGCGAATTTGCAATCACACCTTCAGGGTAGCATTGAGCATGTGTAATAGTTTCTACAGCAAACTTTCCAGGAGTCTGCTCATATAACAACACCTTCTTGAACAATGCAGTATATCTATTCATATTTCATTAAGCAATGATATTTTCTCCCTTTCATCTTTTTGAAATTTTAATTCTCTCCCAAGGGCTTCATCTGACCCTGACAAGAACTCATGTGCTATCATACCAGGTTTTCATCAGATATCCTGGTCCTCGTAGATCAATGAGAAAGTATACATTTATTAATGATATCCCAGACACTTAAAGGATTTTGTTGAACCCTTCAGATCAGAGAGGTGTACCACTGCTATCAGTGATTGTAGCATTAAACCCATATGTTTTTTATTTACATTATATTGAATGTGGAAAGAAAAGGCATGAAGAATTAACAGACAAAAAACTAAGAGGAAACCCTACTCTTATTTGACCCCCAATAAAAAAAAATCATATTCTTCTCCCACATTTAAAAAGAAACTCTAATTTTAATGGTCATATCCAGAATAATTTAAGATTCTAAAGCTGAAATGTAAGCAAAACCTAGGTATAAGGGCAGAAATGTCTGCATGATAAAAATACCTATGCAAGCTGTCTCCTAACTCTGGAAATCCCTAAATTCTATATTTCTATATAATTAAAGCCCATCAAATCTACTTCTTTTTAGGTTTTGCTCTTCAGTATATAGTATAGAATCTTTTTATTGACCATGTTGACTAGGTTGACATCTGCCTGATGTCTAAATTTAATCAGAATCCTGAAATTAAGTTTCTCTGCTGTCTTCATTGGTTCTAGCCTTTATTAGGAGGGCATTCATTATATTTTGCTATGTGAAATACAGAATAATACATAGAAAAAAATCCCACAACAGGTCTGGAAAGTGGGATTTCATTACCAGTCCAACAGATTTAAACTTCAGGCCATAGAGGCTCCTCTTGCTTCAGCTCACTGGTGCAGTATGCCTTGAATTCTACCCTATGCAGTGGCTTTGGGCTCAACAAATGTGACTGACATGAGAGTAGAAATTTCTGATCATTTATCTCCTGATTTCTTGGACTAATCTAAATCTGAATATCTGAGTGAAAACTAGATCTGATACAGTGAAATTACAGTGGTTTTTAACAGTGAAGACTGTTCAATACCAAATTCCTGGCAGTACAAACTTCACTCAGAAATTGTACTGGGGATAAATGATTTAAAAGGATAAAGAGTTAACTGTTGTCATTTGGTTAAACATGCAGATAGTTAATGGATTAATATCATCACTTCAAAATTAAAATATAATGGCATTTTCATCAGGACTTCACTGCCAGGGATCCAACAGTGGGATAAATAGCAGATAACAGGAGAAAATTAATTACTGATTATGATGAAAAAGTGCAATACTCCTCCTTTTGTTTCATTTTTATTTCAACCTTAAGCAGAAAGGAGGCTCCCCAAAAATAGGAAGATAAACATTGATTCATATATGCTCTCTTGAGCATGCCAGTTAATTTCTCATCCCTGTTTTTTGAACACTTCTGACATAATGGTAAGCTTGTTCAACAAACAAAAAAGAGAAATCCACAAAACTATTTTAGTGAGTCAAGTGGCAACTGATGTTAGTATCTGATTTTAGTCAGAGTGTTCTTGCTATCGTTGTGCATTTAGACTTCATAGCTATCCTATGGTGACTTTTAACCACAGTAGCACTGCAGGGGAGTCAGCATGAAAATCACATGGGTAATTATCAAAGTCAAAATTTGCCTTGAGCACTAGTCCTAATACAGTTTCCTAAGAAAATTTAATTTCCTAATTGTCTTTATCAATTTTTCAAGATATAAAAATTCATATACAAACAGATCAGGGAAGAAAAAGAGACATAACTACTTCAAATTCTGCCTTTATTTAAATTTAACATAAATAGGGAAACAAAACACTTTTGAGTGCACTTACATTTATTTCCAAATATAGGATTATGTAGCCTTTTACTTACTAAGCATTTTCTGTCTCCACTTCCACAATAATTGTGAGAAATGAATCTACAAGTACCAGTACTAATTGATAACATATTTATGGAGTTGGACTTGATGATCCTGATGAATCTCTTCAATTTCAGCATATTCTATGATTGTTTTATTACAAGGAAAATTAACAGAAGCTCATCTCATTTGATAAACAGTAGATGAGATATAATGTGTTGCCATAATTTGATAGCATAGAACAGATTTGCTTTCCTTGATATCCTTCTAAATTATCCTTCCTTTACACAAAAGAAGATAAATTTTCCTGAGTTTAGCCTATTTTAATAAAACTATGGATTCTTTCTTATCACAAGATTGCTTTGTATTATATCGAATATTTTAGATCTTATTATAGATTTATCTAAAATACTGTCCTAATGTATTGTAGGAAAACGTAATAGCAGCAGGACTTAAAATTGCTCAAAACCATTTTCAATAAAAGAAAACTTTTAAAAATTGCTTCCCAAACCATAGAATATATTTCAGAGGAATTTTTACATTAAAATAGTAATATTTACAATACCTTATGCTAAATAGTTCATATAATAAATATTTATAAATATTTAATGCTTAATATTTACCCAGTATTTAATATTTAATTAGATTATTTTTGGTTCAAGTCTGCTGACTATGCAGAAATTTCTGTAATTTTTTTTTACTGGAGTAAATATTTAATTTGGTTTCTTTTTTTACTTTCTTGGATTCTAAGGCTTAAAATGGAAATAGGAAAATAGAAATCTATGGAAATCATAAACCCAAAAATTTACTCATCTCTTTTTTTCATTTAGTTTAATGTTAGGACTGTAAGCAGAAAGTGCCAGTTATCTATGTTTTCACCAGAAATTTTATAGCTAGAATTCTGCTACAAAGAATGTTTAACTTTGCTCAAAATTAAACAGATAGGCTCTTCAGCTCCCTTGAGCTGGATTCAGTAACTCAGTTCTTTACTGGTTTTTGGCCTGCAGGACCTGATACACTAAGTGTGTCCTCAGCACACCTATTCAATCCGGTGTGCTCTAGCACAATGTGAAGAGGACTCTCCTGTTACTTTATGATTAGCACAGCCATTTGGGATGCTTGCCAGAAATGTCCAGGCTCTGGCTGACACCAGCCCACAAGATGGATTCACACGGTCTCATGGCGAGAGTGCTCGTGCTGGGGTGTAGATCCCCTCCCAGTCCCTGGCACAAGGAATAAGTAATATAAATTATTTCAGTATTGGCTGAAGTCACTACTGGAAATGAGGTCTGATCTCAGATGAGTGCCCGAAACACTTCACTATGGATTCTCTCTGGCCCAATGAATTTAATTATTCTGCTCAAAGCTGAGCATGATGTACAAAGGGAGCCCTGTGCCAAATGTGGCTGGAATTTGCTGTTTGCTACACCCTGCAATCTGAGTGCTCACATGCCTTCAAGTAGATACGTGACTGTATCACTGTTCTTCTCCAATCTCTAAGTTTCTCCTTATGTGGAAATCTTGGGTAGGTCTGTTCTTCAGATGCTGAAACCGATGTTCTTGCTGTGTTTTGAAGCCACTGACTTTTTACTTAGATTTTACTCCAATGTTTAAACCACCTTTGCTCTTTATGCACTTGAGGTTACTTTATTTTCCATGGCCTGCAGGGAGCGGTAGTTTAATAAATCAATTCCATATCAAATGTGATTTTAAAGAGAAGAGGAAAAAGAAGAGAGAAGATGAAAGTAATAGTAATAAGATCAAAAAGCTGCATAAACCAGCTATATGTGCTGCTAATGTGTTCTGCTATATTATTTTTATCACTTCAGATTCCCAGGATGCCCATCTGCTTTTGTTGACTAGTTTCTGTTGCATTTCCTGGAAACTGTTCTGAGAAGCCTGAGTGTGAATGACAGTCTTATATATTAACTCGAGGAAATTAGGATAAATGAGTACAATACAGAGTCTCAAGTGTGTTGGTTAAGCAATGCCAAAGAGCAGATTTAAAATGTAGGGCAGTTTACAGTTCTCATGATGCACAGCAGCAAAGCACTCATTAGAATTCTAGCAATGTTTCTGCTTATTTTCAAGAGGTATGTAAGCTGTAAAATGAATGACAGATAAGCTTTGCATCTTGGGAAATGTGTGATTAAATTACAGCAATTTAAGATAAAACACATGAAGAGTTATCATTTTGACATGCTATTTGCTAAAAACATCCTCTCCTATTTACTCTACAATGCTTTAGATGTTTAGTCTGAAATATATGCCTATGTCCCTTATCCAAAAACTTGTGATTCCTATTGGAGAACATGGTACCATTATTCCCTACTTCACTTGTTTTTCAGCATCTCCTCTGTAAAACTGCATCAATTGCCTTTTATAGTGCCATAAGAATTAATCAGAGGGTTTCTTGTTCAGAAGGGTATAACTTCTGAATGCATGAACATAATGCCAAAAGCATAATGCAAACATTTTAAAGGTGGCTGCAAGAACGGTGAGCCTTTCCGGTGAGGATTCTCTACTGTCCGAAAGCGCCCCTGAGCTCATGCTACTACCTCCCATTACTGGGGCACAGACCTTCTTAGCTTTGCTGTCCACTTTCTCAAAACTTGTAGGAATTACAAAACCCTTTTACTGTACCTGTCTACTTTGAAGGTGAAAAAGTGGAAAAAAATTTGCTAATGGGAGAATACCGGAACCATTGCTGAAGCCTTGCTTCCTTAGGCAACCAGCTTTAAAAAAAAAGGAAAAAAAAAATAACAGTGATGTGGAATCAAAGCTTACTTACAAAGAACATAATCAATGTGAGAACTTTGTGGATCTGTTATTTCAGAAAGAATTTCAGAGAATGTGTGCCTTTGTACAAACCCCATGCAAATAAAATGATAGCCATTCTGGTTAACATCAGTTTTACAGATGAAAGCTTGTTGAGTTGCTCTACAGCATTCATTAGTAGACAGTTGACTCAGTTTTCTTTCCACATTCTTGTGTGTGTCCTTTCATCCCTTCCTCTTAATTTTTTTTTCCCAATTCTTCTTTAAATATAAAATCTAGGGACTAGTCCTGCATTTATTTCTAATCTGACTTTCAGCTGCTGGCTCTTTTACTCTTCCTGCCTCCTTTCTGTCTGCACATAAGAGCATGAAAAAGTGATGGACAGAGAAGACATTTATTGCTTATGCTGCAAATAAACCCTTAGTGATCAAGAGGATAACTGTTTTTTAATACTTTAAGACCTATGAGAATGACAGGAAGGCAAAAAGGATCACCTTGTTCAGAAACTACCCAAATCTAAATGTCAGGCTAGCAGATGAGTAAAACACATAAAGCCTGATGAGTGATCATCTTCTGGTTTTAGACAAAGCACAAACTTCCACTACAGCAGAGGATTTTGTATAGCTCTCTGATGTAATCAGATTTAACTTTTGTGAACTTCTGTAAGTTGTTCCATTTAGTCATTTCTTGGAATGTCTGTTATTTAGTCTGTCTCTACTGCTGGAACCCTCTTACCCACTGCTGAAATAGTGAACCCTTTCTAAGTAACTTTTGGTATCGTGATTGCTTCGTAACAGACCCATGCTAAGTGTAGAATTTCTACAAGAAAAAATAATATATTGTTTCAATAAAATAAGATCTCATCCCTACCTAAACATTTCCATGTATTGTAGAAACAGAAAAACCTTCTTCCAGCTCTGCAACTGGTATCTTGACCCTTGCATAAAGCCTGAGTTCAGCAGAGGTAAAGAATTTTCTTCTCAAAATTAGTTCAGAGATGAGAGAAGAAAAGTAGACAATATATTTCAAGAAGTTGGTCAATATTTTAATTTTACTTTTGTCTGATAGAATCAGGCTTAAGTGCTTTAAGAAAAGATCAAACTGGCTTCTGAAAAGATCAAACTGGGTTCTTGAACAGTATGGGCATTTCTGTAACTGTGGTGAGGAATCCCTTACTCCATATCCCAGAATGACACAACTCATGCCCTCAGGCCTCATTTCAGCTTCCTCTCAGGGACAGCTACACAGTGTTAGAATGTGAATATGACATACCTTTGCTTTTTTTGTTTGTTTGTTTTGAGAAAATTTAGAAAGCCCAATTTACTTTTTCTTCACCAGCTGTATCAGAAACCAAACCATGCTGTGCCACCATCCAGGACAGGTGGTCTGTCTTAATACATAAGACATTACAGACCAGGCTGTGGCTTACAGGAATGTCTTTTCAAGGGAGACATCACAGTTCAAACCTGTCTTCCTGAAGGAGATTATCCTGAAGTAAAGGTGGCATAGGTGAAAATGTAAAATGTGTCTCTTTGCTCACCTACATCCACCGCTCCCCAGTTTTTCCCTGAAAGTAGGTTTGCATACAGAAACAGGGAAACAAGAAGAGAAAACTACTGGACCTTTAACACTCATGTTGTAACATCTGTTCAATTAGAGTTATTTTTTATACTTTTTTTGCACTAAATAACCAGTTAAGGAATGTGTTGTTTCCATATCCAAAACTAAATTGAGGAGTACTTTGTAATAGATTATCCTTCCAGTGTGTCTGAAATCTGCTAGTGACATAAAGGTAGAATGTTTTAATTACGAGATTACCTTAACAGAGCAATTAACAAATGCCTCATAAAACATTTATGGAAACCCACTTTTGAGCTTCGGCACTATCATAATTACAAATTTTCACAAGTCCCTAAATGCCTATTTACATAATAGAACATAATGGCTCTCAAGTGGTCATTTAAATCTCCCTCATAAATACCATCCATGTTTAGAAGCTCTTTATGACATGCTTTTGTCTAGATGTCTCAATATGCACGTGAAATGGTTTTATGATGTCATTTATGATATCATCAGTTAATCTAGTTGTTTATTTTGGTGTTTTCTTAATTTTCTCATTTCTGAACGGAAACAGCAGTTATTTTACTTTCCAGGTTTACCTTTTGCACAGGTACTCCAGTCATTTCTTAGGACCTGTAAAACTTAGAAAGAGGCATAGATTATAGGGGAATAAAGTACTGATAATTGCAGTTTCAGAACTTACACCTGATCTGGTGTGGTATGTCAGAAGTAGTTTCAGCTTTTTATGAGTGAGATAGTTATACATAATATAAAATAAAAATTGCTGTAGCTGTAGTGAGTTGATTAAAAGATGCAAAACAAAATTAGGAGGAAGTGCTTTTTAGATAAGTCCTACTTAGTAAAATATAATTTCAGACAGATCAAGATAGTGCTGAGCATTTTTGTGCAGAATTTCTTCTGAAATAAGATGGCAAGGACACATTTGTTTAGGAGCCTAATGAGGGGATGAAGTAGACTGGAATTTTGACCTATTGGAAGATAGGGGTCTAATTCAGTCTGTACTTGAGTAAGAACATAGAGGAGAAGGTAGTACCTAAGATGCTTAGCCTGCACACATAAAACTTATGCTAAATATTTAATCTTAAATATAAAAGAAAGATCCAGCTTCCTCTCAAAAAAAGCCCTGGAAGCAGTGAAGACTACAATATTATTAGTTACCAGTCAGGACAGTTTTGTATATTGGATAGTATTAGATTTTCATAAAATGCTAATATTTTATGTGATTATAAATAACTGTGTCATCATAATGTATCTCCAATTAGGATTTTCTTTTTTATCTTCTTCAGCTTCCCTATATTTATTATAAGATTGTTTAGTGATCTAATCACCCAGAGCTATGATAGTTTACTAAAATGTAGCTAAAGAATGTAATTACGAGGGGAAAGTGACTACCAAAGTTTTAAATTGCTGGTGCCATCTTGAAAAGAGTGTCAGCACTTGCTCAGAACCGTGCTTCGAGTAAGAAGCTCCATTCAACAACAGATGATCTGTATTTCTTTGACTAGTAATTGGTCAAATAGCTGGTATTAGTATCCAGGGACTTCACAGACCACAACTGGACTGAGCATTTGTAAAACATAGCAGTGCTCTGAAAAGCTTTTTAATCTTGCCAGGATATGAGTGACATTCTAAGAAACATCAGAGAGGTAGATAAAAGCTAGAAGCAGAACACCTAACAGTTGTGCATGGAAATCATGGCCATGATGTCAGATGAACACTTAAAACACTGATATCTATTTAACAAAATATAAATGTGAGGTAATTTTCCATTACAGTCATGTTCTATGACAAATAGAAGGAGCCTCATTAGAATGATTTGTTATCAGCTTCTGACTTCAGAACTTGATTCATTCAATCACAGTTTAAAGTGTCATCTACAGGAGTCTACACTGGACAAATTGGTAGAAATAATATAGCAATTACTTTGAAGACTGAACAGCAATACCAGGATTTATGACATTGTCAAGAAGACTAGTCATTAGTAAGCTCGTGAGTTGCTATCTAAAACAATTGCAATAAGCTTTTTTTTTGTCCTGAATTTATCACTGATTACACCTTCTAAAGCTGTGCTGCTGGGACCTCTATATGCAGAGGTTCTGTGTACGAAAGTGAGGGAGACCTAACTGCACATGGAATAATATTTTTTTCTGAGCATCAAAGGCAAAAAGATCTTACCAAGCCTGAATGAACCAGAAAGATTACCAAGTGCTATTTACCATACCCTGACTCAGAGCATTAACAAGTTAGTCTCACTAAGCCATGGATATGAATTCTTCTGTACTTTGACTCAATTGACTTCACAAAAATCACATCAGGAAATGTAGTTTTCTATTAGGTTTTGTTTGTCTGGGTCAGTAAAATATTATTAGCCCAAAATACTAAGGAGACCTGTAGCCAAATACATGTTTAACTACTGCAGAAGTGCTTATATATTTAAATTTAATCAGTTTGTGAGAAAGTTCATATACATGAAAGAAATATCCTCCCATCCCTTTGCACATATAATAATTTTGTCAAAACTAAGTTATCCTGTGCTAGAAATATAATGCATGGGAAAATAATTAAATTATCATTGAAAAATTCCAAGTATTAACAATCAAAAATTTCAAGCTGCTATAGTATTTATCTGTGTGTTTTCAAATCAAGTTACTTTTCTTTAAATTCTTTTCCTAACCACTACACTAGGAATATCAGTACATTTATAGTCCCAGCAAAATGATGCAATTCCTATCATAGGTCGCTTTTTCTGGTTGTAGAAATGGGTTTCAAAATGCTGTAAACTAAATCCTGTCAACAAATTACCAGATAAAATAAAATAGCTGATAGACATTGTATCAGTAAATGGTTACGATTTTGAAGATTTAAAAATTAACTAGAGTTCATAGAGATCATTTAGTGTAAGCTTTTAATTGCCATATGTTTCCACCAGCAGATTTGACTTTGAAAACAGATTTCTTCATCATGTTGTTTTCACAGTGACAATCAAGTGTTGAACATTTTAATATATTCAACCACTCATATTGAAAATATCTACAATCATTAAAATTAAGTTTCATGTTTGTGAGCAATAAAAGTCATACTCAGTCTCTTTTTCCGGTTCAGGAACTGATTCTGATTTCAGAGATCATATTCTGCATTTCCTTAGTAGTTATAAATGCAATTTGATCCCAAATATGATAAACCCTTTAAATTCCCTGACAGCAATCTGTTCCTCTTACTCTCCACAGAGATGAACAAGCCAGCTATTTAAAGTATGCTTAACACTAAAGCTCTGTGGGAGATAAATATTCAATTTTGTGGCAAGTTTTGAGGTTTTCCCTTTGCTTTTGATCCACATTAGTGCAAAGGAATAATTTTTAATACAGTATCAAAGGTGTGATAAAATATCTAAAAAGAACACAGCTATCAAATTTGCCCTTTTTTCCCCCTTTTTTCTTTGCTCTCCAGTCTTTTTCCATTTTTTCAAACATATAAAGCTACCAGAAAGTTCGGGATTTTAAAAAAAATTCCTTCATGTAAATTTTACTGGAGTCATTGTATTTCTGTGAAATATCACATTCAATAAACCCATGTTTCAAAACAATTTCACTTAAACAGAAGGATGCCTGTTATCTCTTGTCATTTCTACACATTTCATCTCACAGAAGGGCGTTACAGCTTATTGCAGAGAACATTATGGCAAAGATGTGGGGTTACAAAAATTCCAGAGTAAAGAGTTCTCCATTGGTACATGTTTGCTCTAATGCCTTTCACAATGCTGTACACAGGACCACGTGCAGCTCTGCAGTGACAAAAAATGTCTCACTCATCATTCAGCTGCTATGTGGAAACTTTTGCAAAATAGCATCTGTGTTTACACAGGCAGACATTCCCAATACATCTGTAGATCCTGCACGTGGCAGTGATCTCTCTCTGCAGATCCTCTGTGCGAGCGCTGCATCTGCCAGACCAAGTGCAAATAAAAATAAAAATAAAAATAATAAAAATAAAAATAAAAAAAAGTCATATTTGGCTACAGGTACTTTCTGAACTTTCAAAACACTACTAACTCTCTGACATGATCTTGAGATGGCAAATGCTAACAAAATTCTTCTCTTGGTTATGAAATTCCAAGCTCCAAACCAAGGATATTCATAGTTTTTCCCTGAGCCAACACAGCTTCCTAAGTCTTCTGAACAAAATCAAATCCATTTATTCAAAATTCTAGATTATCTAAAAGCATAATACTGTGTAGATCTTTAACCACACAACACAGATACATACATGGTTTACACTGTCACTTGCTCTGTTAAACATGATGTTGAAGAAAGAATAAACATCTCTGGACTAGAAGAATTAATTCAGCTCCTGTTAACTTCTCAACATTTTTAGAACGAGACTTAAACTTTTCTGAATCCATATCTTGTCTTCTGCCATTTTAATTTTAAAAGTGACTCTTGATTTGCAGACCTGAGTTTGTTCCATGTTCCAGATGCTCTTTTCTTCAGTCATCTTTCTTTCTTTAGCCTAAAATCTCAGCTCTAGACATGGTAGGTACAGATACACTAAACTACTACCCCTTGCTCTAATTTTTGGCTGCTATCTGGTCTTCCTTTTGACTGTCATGTTTACTAGTCTCCAGTGTTTTTGATGTTTCCTCATTTATACTGCAAGAACAGATTCTGTCCTGACATGGAGGCTCATGCACACCTCGTTTCTGAGCCTGATCATGCACCTCTCTCACTTCTAATTTGGTCATAACACCGGTAAAAGAACAGAAATTATTACCTTGCACTAGAATATTATTCTAAGTAATCTTTCTCCCTAATTATTGAGACTGTATGGTGGTAAACAATGCTTCTATTTTCCTCTTTTCTTTAAACAGTATCCTATATTCTTTGAAGATGTCAAAATGAGCTATGACTACAAATTAGCTCAGAGATTTTGGTGCTAGCTATTGGATTTTTCTTAATACTCAGTCTGCATTTTGTTACTTCAATGCTTACAACAAGGGATTTGTATTAAATTCAGCTCTCTCCTTCTGCACTAAAAATCATGCTCTGTGTCACCACTACCATTTTAAAAGTTAGATTGCAAATTCCTTTTTATTTTCCAGCTAAACATATATTTAAATATTGCATGAACCTGCCCCCTTTCCAGCACCCATTTTATTAAAGCCAGCTGTGAAGTAATTATTGCACATGCTAAAAATGGCATTTGAGAGTAGAACAATGTGAGTTTTGTCCAATTTTGATTCACACACTGAGCTTTGACTAAATATTACATTCCAAGAACTCAGTCTCTTATGAAATGGAGTGTGAACAACTTCAGAAACATAATTTCTGAGAAATGTGGGAATCTAGGTCAAGGACTGATTGTAGCAGAATTTGCTAACATAAAGGGGTATGTTTTTCCTAAATGAACAACGTGCTTTCAAGCACCAATGAAGACAAAATAATGAAGAAAGCACAAGCAAAACAAGTCATTTTGAGAATAAAAACATTAGATGTAAAATTCAAACTATATTGCATATGTAATTTCTTTTTACAGAAGTAAAAGGCTTTGTTTCTTTGGGATTTGTAATCTAGTGACATTCTGACAGAGATGTTGCATATTTCTGATGAATTTCCAAACATTTATATTTTTTGGCTCATTTGGATGTATATTTTTATACCATATGAACTTCTCACATGCATTTGTATAAACACGAGGCGGTTTTTTTAAGCATGAATGATAAATAATTCTCTTCAGGAGTAGCATAGCCTAATTTTGAGTTCTTTATGATTACTCATATATTTTCTAAAAAATAAAATTCATACCTCCAGCAATAAGATTCTAATTGGTTCTGCATTTGCATGCCAATGGATAAAAGTATTTAAAATCCTACAGATATCTACTGCTGGCTACATAGAAGCCAGACACTGCCTGTTAAAAAGTGATTAGAAATTAATATAACTATCCCATGTATTCACAGCTTGACATCTGTAATATGTAAAGAATGATCATTCTTAAAGGGTCCATGCTTGTGAATGCTGTGTTTAATTAATGCCCAAGGGAGAGAGAAAAAAAGGAGGAGGAAAGCACTGCAGCTGAATTTATTCTGGATTTGTAGTGATGTTAAACATTGCATGCCAGTTTTAATGGCATGTATTCATCTAGCTAACACTGTGTCTTACTGAGAACAAATGGTGTTGTCTGCCTTCTGGAGACAGGATTTTGAAGTGAATTTGGGAGTGCAGAGTAGATTTCTATTTTATTTTCTCTACTGATTTATGCTGGGTCTGCCACCACAGGCACCCAAGCTGCTCCTTGTATGCAGGTCAACTTTGCGCACAGGATACACAGAATTCTTGTTTATCTGTAGTGATGTCTTTAGGTGGGTGAGGAGAAGGATGCTGTGCTGCAGCAATCTGTACAAGTCATACCTATCATTTATATTGAGACTGACACTTCCCTTTTTCTTCCTAACTGCTACTGGGATGTGTGAAAAGATGAAATTATGTGTGGTATGAAGACATTACATGCAACAGATACATTTAGAAAGAGCAAATACCTGAGCAAATTAAAGTCAAAGACTGAAATATCCCAAACAATGTTGTAGCATAGGAGGAGATTTGAACATCACTACAGAGGTTAAAAAAAAAAAAAAAACAACACCCAGCAAAATGCTACTGTACCATGAAATAGTGCATTGGTACAGCAGAAAATGCCTTACACATGCCACAAGAATATTACCCACTGCAGCAGTCCCTGGTCAGGCTCTGTTTGGACTGAAGGTTGTAGCTGAAGGAACACAAGATCAGGACAAGAACAGGGTTAGATCCTACCTACCCAGCTGTGGCTGCTGTTTGGTAAACCAACAAAGAAGCCCCAGCTAAAACTGACAGGCCAGGCTTAGTTGTAAGCCAGTCCTCAAGCAGTAGGCATTTTAGGAGAAACAGTCTAGACACATGTCAATAAAATAAACCCAAGAGATCAGGAAACACAGTGTCCCTTACAGCTGCTTCTGTCCTTAACACAAAGGAAATGGCTGTGAAGGCTGGACTTCTTTGCTTGTTATTTTTTCAAAGCTCAACTGCTAATTAAGACTTGGAGAGAACATGAATAACAAAGGCCTTTTTGTCTGAGTGAGAGCTTATTTCATCCAAATAGAAGTCTGGGAAAACACAAAGTACATATTTCTGTTTGCATCAGTGAAAATTTCCATGCTGTCAGTACAGTGATATTATCTCAATCTGCACATAAAAAAAAGTAGCATACACTAAATGTCAGACTGAAGTGTTATGTTATTTAATCTTTATCGTTTAACTGTGAACAACATAAACAAATACCTGCAGATGGGAAAGCACCAGGGAGAGAACAATGCAAGAGGATGAGCACAACCCACCTGACTTGGATCAGGGCATGAAGGTGCTGAGGCTTCTCCAGCTCTGCCCAGCACCTCAGCCATGACACTGGCCACAGGGCAGGGCTCTACCCTTCCCACCAAAAGCTTTACTCCAGTTTTCCCGGCTACAAAGCCAGACAGCAGGAATTCCCTGGCCCTACACATCCCCAGGCTGGGCCCTGTGCTGCCAGCTCTGGTTCTAGGGGAACCTGCACTAACTCTCCCTGCAGCCACCCAGGAGAGGGTCCTGTCCTTCCCAGCAAGGCAGCTCGGAGTGGACACAGCTCTAGGGGAGCATCCAGGGCCCATGGATGGCAGGGCATTCGGGCAGGGATGGCCCAAGGCCAAAGGCAAGGTGGCAGGACCCCTTGCAGCCTTGGGGACCAGCCCTGTGCCTCACCCCATGGCCATCAGCAGGACAGTGCTGCCCACACAGGCTCCACACCCAGAGGGGAGGGACACATGATGTGATAGAAATGACAGTGCAGTGGACAACGAGACATGAGGTGGGAAGCCCTTCAAGCACTGAGATATCCTTCCTCAGCTGACACTCCCTTCATGGATGTCTGGGCCAAAATACCCACTTAGGCACTCAGCAGAGCAGTGGGCACATCTGGAGGACACACTTCCTGCTGACAAATAGATCTTCCTGTCAGTCTGTGGGCAGCTCTAGGCAGCTCAGCATGGAACAAGCCTCAGTGGCTTGGATGAGCTGTGTGACTTTTCACCAGCTGCAGTGGCTGGTCTTATTTTCAGTTTGCCTTCCACATCCATGTTTGTAGGCAGCATGCCAAGGATATTTGTCTTTTACTTGTAGTTTTAAAATGGTTGCATCTGAGCACCATTTAGTCTGAAGAAATGCTGCAGTGTAGTTCTGGGTCCTTCTCTCTGTTTGGGTATATTACAACAATTGTAGGTAAGTTTGTTTTCCATCTTGAGATTGTATTTACGCAACTAAAGGAAGTTCACTCATTTGGATTCTTCTAAACTAGTTTCAGATTTCTGCTGCAGGAGTAACACGAGGATAGCATGTGGTAACGCTCAGCTTCAGGCAAATTATCTGAGTCAGGGCATCTGATAAAATACCTGCGTGCGTCTTCACCAAAGCTCCCTCCCACAGACTGCAGCCTGCACTGAGCTCCCCGTTACTGACGATTCGCTCGTTGTCTTCATAAGCTGCACTTGTATCTCGGCTGCAGTATAAAAATATCCTCCAAGTCAGCTTTCAGAAACCATCTGCTTCCTGCAGAGGAGAAGTAGTACTTGGGACCAGGATTCTTGAGAGCAGCTATTTTCACTCTGTGAGGACTACTTCAGTTAACAGGCTGCTGTAGCCATCTTGACCTTATCAAAAAAGGTAGACTTTTGGTCCAATTTCTCATTCACCAAGAAGGCCGACTCGTAGACCCTGACATCTGTGGTGTGGCAGAGAGTCATGTGATACATTCAAACTCTAAAGCTGATGGTCACTCGAAAGAATTGAAGAATGCTGTTTGTGGCAGGAGAAAAAGGATTCCAGACCATGTCACTTCAACACATTTGAAGCCTCAATCATCTTAGGGCTGATGATTAACTGACAATTAACTGTGATATCATGAATTTATACTGGCCAGCTAGATCTAGCAGTTTCCCTCATATCAGTAACAAAACAATGTCTCTGTAGCGCCTGAAGAAAGGGAGACTTATCACTGTAAGCAGGAAAAAATGTTTCGACAGCCACTTAGAAAATAGAGCTGATATCTACATTTAATTTCTGAAAGTCTCAGCAGTGATGTCACCCTCAAACTATTGTAGCATAGTAGCAATAATTTATGCAAGCATAATACAATTGAACCTTTTCTACAATCATATTAAATATTTTCTGAATTAAATATTGATCTGTGTTAGAAATTAATAACTTTTCAGCATTTTTTGGAGGAAGATTTCCTCCTTTATTCACCAGGATAAACCTGGTGAATATCTACCTTGCATAGAGGTACTACATCAGGAGATGGCAAAGCCTCACTGAAGTCCTGGGTTGCTTTTTTTTCAGTAAGGCTTAATAGAACGGGCAGAAATAAGAAAACAGGATAGAAAAGTATATATTTTCTCTGTGGGACCTGAAAAAATAACCTAATGCTTGAAATTTCATAGATTTTTTTAAAACTCTTCATGAAAAAGCAACGCGACATCTGTGATATTCTACTTAGTCTAAGAAAACTATGAATATTTTTCTTAAAAGAGGCTATTTTATTTCTCTTTTATGAGAGTCTTGCTACAATTCCTAATGCAGCACTGACTGACCATTCACGAGAAGGAAACCATTCCAAATCTGCAGAATCTGTCTTTTTCCCTATGCAACCACTCTGTTCTCTAGGCTAAAAAAGAAGTAGGACAAGCAACTATACCACTGAGACTCAGAGTCAGGCTCTCTGACTCAAAATCGTTATTAGGAAGCATAGGCTAATAGCACTTCCTAGAGACCTTGGGAGGTGAGCTAGGATTTGTACAATAGCTGTGTACAGGTAAGGGACCCTATTCACCCTCTGTCATACCAACCAGTATCTCAAAAGAACAATATAGTGATTGTGGGTTATATGTGTAGCCTTTTAAATCTACTTTTTTTTTGCTTTTCTGCATTCTTCTGAGGCATAAATGTCACTTTCTTTATGGTTCATTGACTTTCAGGGCCAAAAATACAGCAATCTGAGGTGGCATAACACAACTAAGTATGGTACAACAGACATCTATACTGCAAAACTATTTTTTGAGATCAAAACAGTTTAATAATTGAGTATTTTTCTTCAAAGTTCCAAAGGAAAACAATCTCATTTTCAGTGCATGAAATTTTTCTTTACATTAAAAAAAAAATTAAAAATCAGAAAAATAAAAGTAATTTTTAAAGGATGAAATGGCATTTGGCTTTGACCATCTAATAATAAAGTTCATTTAAAGGGCAGATAATGATTTAATGGATTGGTTTAAGGTCAACTGCCATTTTTTAAGTCTTCCCAAAGAGATAGGTTACAAATATGTATTATTGTCTCTAGGAGGTTTTATGAACGTGCAACTACATTCTTACATGCTAATATCTACTAACCTATTTAGGGGAAGCATATCTTGAACAGATGACAGGAATTTCTGAGAATTCGAGGATAAAAGGATCCAGTATTTGCCCTCTTGTTAGAAAGGAGCAGTTTAAGTGACTATTCTCGAACAAAATCTCTCAGAAAGGGAACATACAGGGCAGAAATTAATTTTTATTAACTTCTATGTTTTGCCTTTTTCACTGTTTCTGCTGTAAGAATGTCAATGCAGTTGATTTCTGGAAAAGGGGCAATTTGACTGATTAAACCAGGATGCTGCACTTTAAATATTCAACTGGTTACCACGGCAACAGTTTTACTTTGACACACAGCTTATCTTGTTTTAAGGAGTGCAGCCTGTTGTTATGGCAATTTGGAGCACCACTATTTTTTCCCACACACAGAAAATAAAACAGTAGTTAAAATGGGTTCAATAATTAAAAATCTAAGCCTGATGTAGTATCATGTAGAATGCTGTAGTTTATCGAATTTAACAAGTGAAATTGACCAAACAGAGAAAGAAAGAAAGAAAGTTCATGAAGAGATAAGGATAAAGGATTACAATTTTACCCCTTAAAAGAAAAGTACATTGTAGAGGCATTTTTAATGATGAAAATTCACTGTTTTCTGCTCTCATGAAGAAACACATTATTTTGTCTTGCTGATTTCTTCAGAAGCAAAAATCTAAATAAATGGATACAGAAGAACCAGTGCAAATTACCCCCTGAAGCTCTTAGCATTGCAAGCAGAATGAATATTCTAACTGAAATTTCATAAACAGTAAAACTAAATGATCAGAGTTCTGACCTAAAATAAACATGTTTCAAAAAAGAATAATTTTTAAGAAGCTAAATGTACACACTACTCCCTACTGATACACACACTTTGCATGACATGCTAAGTAATCATGCACAAGCCTATGCATTTTAAATAAGAATGAAATCTAAATGCCTTTTCCTAAAGGCATATTGGATGAGTCCCTACACTTTAATCTTCAGAAAAACTCAGTTCATGTTTAAGCAAGAATTAGGATTGTCCTATGAGTAGAGGATAGAGCTGGGGGACATCCAGCCACCTGGAACCTTAAAAAAAAAAAAAAAAGAAAATCAGGAAGAAACTTTGATCCAGTCATCCAGTCTCTAAAGAAGTAGTAGAAAAAGTCTTTGCACTAAGCAAGCTTAGTTAGGATCTGCCTGGTGCACTTAAAGTTTAAGAGTGCAGTGGGGGATTTTTTAGTCTTTTTTGAGTTGTAATACATATGGATATTTCAATATCTACAAGATTTGTACTGGGGTAGTTGGTGGAGGTTCTCAGCATCCCTATCACTATTTCATTTTTTACTGTGACAAAGTAATTACTTAGTATATAAGACCTATCAACTTAATTTTGAATTTCCTCTTTTATTTTGTCTATAAATAAGCAAACAAACTTTCATAGGTGTGGTGTCTCTAAAGATTTTTACAAAAAGTATTCTACCCAAAACGTATAAGTAGAAATTACATACATGATGCACTCACTTCCTGAATATCTATTTTGGGAAAAAGGCATGAAAATAAGGATTTTAGATCAAATATGAATGCTGTGCCTCAGGTCTCTCTCTTTGTCTGTAGAATGGCATCAAAGTTGCTTTGAGTTTTCAATTAGTTTCTTTAAAACAGTTATTGTCTTGCTGTAATGTCTTCTCTACTTTCTTCTATGCCTTTTTTTCCACCTCTGATAACTACAAGTTTACCAACTCTTAGTCCTGGTCTTGTCCCCATTCCAGCAGTGTCTATGAATTTAATTTCCTTCTGAGCTTGTATCTTTGAGAGCTTCATTCCCTCCAGAATTTTGCCTCCTTATTCCTGTTTCTCAGTTTTTAAATCTTAACTCATGATACATGAAGACAGATGTGATTTCAGACATTCTTTTCTCTTCCTTTAAGAAAATCCTACTGCTGCTTTTGTTATGGAGAACATGAATTTGAAAAGTCTTTTCCTGTACTTCATATACCCACAGAAAGGATGGGGGAAAAAACAATCTGAAGCAGTACAACATTAAGCTGGATGCAGCTTACAATATAAAATACATATGGCTGGCAATGAGAAAGGTAGCAGAGGCAGCTAAATGTCTTTTGACTCTTATTTTATGGGTGACTGCAGACGTATGAGGGGCAGATGTTTTCCATTTTGCCTAAGGCAACACAAATCTGTGAGCTGGCAGTGAACTTGTACACGAGAGAATAAAACAGTGATCAGCTCATACAAGACATCAGCTCTAAGTGTTTGGTGGTTTTTAGCCATCTACAGCCTGTGAAGGAGAGGGTTGCCATTTACTACTCTGTTCACGTAGAGAGCAGAAACCCAGACTCGGAGGTGAGGCCCCTCCAGAGATACCTCTGAGCAGCTGGTTTGTGACTTGCCCAGGGCCTTGCAGAGGAGCAGTGGCAAAGGGTGGGACTGTCAGCCAGGAGCTGCCTGGGATCTACCCACCAGCAGGCCCCCAGCTGACAAGCTCTTCAAGAGAGGGTTTTCCTGGCCTTCCAGTCAGTGGAAATTCAATGTTAAAAAACTGGTTTGAATTATAGACATGCAGCACCTTCCAATAGTTATGTGAGCAGATGGGAATGCAGTTTATATTGAACATCTGAGAATTTCATCTTATTGTTAAATGTATTAAACAGCAGCTTCTCAGTTTCAGATTATTTCTTTAAGCTACTTGGATGTCAGCCTCATGCATTCCTAATTGGAAGATTTCAGCAATATGACTATTCTCTCTGAAATTAGATTTGATTATTACTTATGTTTCTTGATTGTTATCACTGCCTTTCCACTTTCGTTTCCTGGGTTTTTATTAGTCCTGTTCTTTTCTCTTTTCATGCCCTGTCTTTTCTGTATTTCTTTGTTTTTCATTTCTTTAGAAAAAAAAATTGGGAATTTAACACTCCACAGATAAGATTATTAAAATGCCATTTAGTAGGATAGTAATAGGAGATTAACAGGTGATAACAGTGAAGAAACTAATCTTACTTGTTGGTTCAATAAACAGTCAATTTCTGCTAAATTTGAGAATAATCTCCACCCAGCCTACCTATGATTTCTCGGTACATCCATTGTAGATGAAATCAGTAGATATAATTTGTATCTTAAAATTTTTTCTCATTTAGCTTTTACAAGGACATACAGTCAAACAATATCTGCACTATTTGTTCAAGCTAAGCAAAAAGAAAAAAAAAAAGGCAGAAGTTTTCCAATAGAAAAACCAATACTTTAGCTCTGAATTTTTCTTATGCCCACATCTTTAGATCACTACAACTGACTACAACTTTCCATTTATAGATTACTGTTACCATTATCACATTCTCTAACACTGTCACAAATGCTTAACTTACTATTACGTCTGAATGCCCCCAGCAATTTCACTGAATAAAATCCAATTGCAGAAGGAATGATGGTGAACATGATAGAGAGATACAGCAAATTGAAATGGCATTTCAAAATTTTGCTAGATCCTTTCTACTCAGGCCAGTCTAATTACTCAGCTTGTTCTCATTACCTCCTTTGATATAAGTATTTGACGGTTTGCTGCTGTGCACATTATCACATATGGAGCTGGCAGCACTTTGCAGTTGCTTTATAAAGAATCATTTCCAGAAGGAGGGAAAAAAGCAACACTGGGTGGACTTAAGTTGGACACCATAGGAGTTTGGTCCTATGTCTCACTTTTGTAGTTTACTATGTGGGCATGGAAAAGTAAATTTGACAAAATCATCAAACTGTTGAGTTTCTTTTTCAAGGACAGGAGGCCATCACTGCTGTTACTCACTCTGAGTCAGCAATAATAGCAGTGAGACTTGGGATCAATCTAGAAAAGTATTTCCAGTAATAGTTTCACTTGTTTATTGAGCAGACTATTTTTTTAATAGCAGGACATTAGAGATGGTTCAGCTTGCAAACAGTATGTGGGCCAGAACTAGTGAAGTAAGTGGGAACAGCTTTTAACTACACTAGAAACCTGCACCATCAGCTGAACACGTCAGCTGAATCTTTGGAACAACAGTGCAATGTGCCTGCAGCTTCATCTGTACCTATACAGTAGAACAGAGTGATTCTCCAGAGCTGCTTGACTTCTGTGTCTCTGGTGCTAACATAATGTTTCTTGTTATTGATTTCTACTTCCCTCTTTCCCAGCATCCCTTAGCACAGCTTCCTAATATCCTCCAGAGGATGCTAATATCTTTACTCAGTCATCCTCAGTTTCCTTCATGCTTCATAATCATCCACAGGATGTGGTAGGAAAGGTTGCAGAGCTGCTAGCCTATAGGATTCTGTGCACATGTAGAATCAAAGGGATGCCAAAGCACCAAAAAAAGCAAGAAAATAAGTCTCCCTTCCTCTGAAGAAATCGACGTTTGGAAATTTTGCAGCCTGGAAGGAGTTACACAGAATTAGTGGTGTGGTTCAGAAAGGAGAAAAGAAAAGATGAAAATAATTTTGAAATTGCTGTTTCCTTTTATTGAATTTGATATATTAGCATTCAGAGTTTTATCAAAAAATAAACACTTGCCCAAATCCATTGTTAGAGGAACTGACTTCACAAGAAAGCCCTCCTTGAAAAAACTAGTCAGTTGCCAGTGGGAAACTTGACAGCATTGATAGTGATGAAATTTCATGGAAAGACCAAAAGAGGACAAACCCAAGAATAGAAGAGATATTCTATCCTGTTACTGGCTGACAGTGACTGTGCATGTCCTCCCTTCTCCCTCTGTTTATCTGAACATGTACATTTTGGGTTTGGGGATTGCCTGTGTTTGGACACTTTTTTTTCTCCCCATCAAAGCCAAAGTGGAAGAGACCTGATGAAAGCAGCTGGCCTTCTGCAAAGTTAGATGTAACTTATTTATTTAAAGATTTAACAGAGTTAGGAAATGAGAATGCATAACCATCAGATACTTTGCTTACATAACCTCAGATTTACTTTTTTCTTTGTCAGCAAAGTTTGAGTTAGGAAAGAGACTGAGAAAATTCAACTCAATCCTATGAGCAAGTGGAGAGAATTTACTCTGTTCAAGGGCAAGAAAGTTTGTGAAGCCACAGTGACATGACACCAGTGTCTGGCATGCTAAACTAACGTTGTGGTTTTGGCCTTAAAGTTTGTCTGTCTCTGGCCATCTGCATGTGTTTAAATGCATGAAACTGCAGTCCATTTAAACTTAATCTTGTCCACCTCTGAAAATAATACCCCTACTGGGTTTGCATGGCCTGGTTTTTGGTAGCAGGGGGCCTACAGAGGTGGCTTCGGTCAGAAGCTGCTAGAAGCTTCCCCCCATGTCTGGCAGAGCCAGTCCCTGGTAGCTCCAGGACAGACTTGCCACTGGCCAAGGCTCAGCCGGTTGGAAATGTCTGTGATAACATATTTAAGAAGGCAAAAACCAGATGTAACTGCAGCCAGAGAAGAGTGAGACTATGAGAGAGGAACAACTCTGAAGACACCAAGGTCAGTGAAGAAAGAGAGGGAGGGAGTGCTCCAGGTTCTGGAGCTGAGAAGGAGGGAGAGGTGGGGAGAAGGTGTTGTTAAGGTCTTGTTTTACTTCTCATTATCATTCTCTGATTTTGTTAGTAATAAATTCAATTAATATCTCCAATTTGAGGTTTGCCCATGACAGTATCTGGTGAGTGATCTCTCCCCTGTCCAGCTGAGGAGGGGAGTGATAGAGTGGCTTTGGTGGGTGTCTGGCATCCAGCCAGGGTCAACCCACTACAATACCATTGTCCAAGGAGTTTAATATATGTGAGTAATAGTTATGAGAATACAGAATTTAAAGCATTAAATACAAAGCAAAGCTTGACAAAGAGAGCTTGAAGCACCAGGAAAAATTATGCTGAAATTCTTTCCAGTTTGCAGAGAAAACATCAGAGAGGAACATGGGCCCCCAAAAAAACAAAACAAAACAAAACAAAACAAACAAACAAAAAAAAAAAAAAACCCAAAACAAAACCAACCAAACAAAACCAACTCTTTCTCTTTCCATAAATAAATTCTTTGTCAAGCTTCAAAGTTTATCAGCACACAAAATAGAAATAATCTTTATGATAAAATCAGATGGGGAAAGGGAGAAAGAGAAATTCTCTTCGTGTATTAATGTCTGAAGTGCAAGCTCCAGATTAAACATTTACAGTCACTGACATTTATTCCCTTAGTGTCTTCAGTCTTTTAAAGATGTTACTATCTTCCTTTCCCATCCTTCTTCTCCCCTTATCTCTCCCAGAGCTTACCTCCACAGGAGTGATGCACAATACTTTTTATCTCCTCACCAACATTTCTCAAATTCAATTGCTTAGCTTTACATTGCAGAAAGGGCAAACTCCAAGAGAGCTGCAAGACAGCATGCTTCAGCAGCCAAGAAATGTCTGGGTGCCTAATTTTGCAAACTCTTCTGTGGAGAGAAAAACATTAAATAAAAAGTAAAAATGGGGTTGGGTGTGTTTGAGAACTTACACTGCTGTAGGAAGATTCATTGGAATATGTCTTCCAGTGCCTTAATTTCTCATTTTCTGGTTACACATGATTAATAACAGGCCTTGTTCTATCCACAGTCAAGTCTCTAGCAAAATTTTCACAAAACCTAGTAGAAGTAAAATTATGCCATTGCTTCATTTAAAGAAAAATTTGTATAAAATTAATACTTCCTTTCATATTTGAGCTACTCTTTACCACCTACATCTTTTAGTGAATTTATCCTTTAAAAAATGCAGTGCAATTTGGTGGTATGTTGTAAGATAATTCCTTTGAATGTTTATTGACATTAGGTTTTGTGCACAACCACAAAGGAAACACTAAATGACGTTACCCTCCTGCTGCTCCATCTCTGCCACTCTTATTATGGGAAATTGCATGGCAGTCTGAGATCTGAAGGCTTTGGTTACCTCTATTTCCATGTTGGCACTGCCAGATTGGGGTTTGACACCTCAATTAATATTTGCAAAAGTAGTTATATATTTTCAGGGTTGACTTTTTTCTTATATATTGCAGGCTGAATTTGCTCATGGCACCATTTTGAGAAAGTACATTCAAATGGGAGATTCACAGATGTTATTTTTATTTCATGTTTTCTTTCTTCAGCATTATAAAGTGTCTGAACCTATTTTGTCTTAAATATGAACAAAAGAGCCTTTCTATACCAGAAATTACACTGTGCTAAAGCTTTCTTCTGTGCTCACTTTTGATAATTCAACATGGAATTTTAGGTAGGTCTCTCTCCTTTGCAACTGTGCTTTACACAGTGTGGTGCTGCCTCAAGGCACGTAAATTAATGCAGAATGAGTTAGCACAGACATGAGAACTAATATATGATAAATTACACTGGGTTTTACTTGGAGGTAACATAGCAATAATGCTTCAGATAGTCAAGCCACCAGGGATGCTACTCATGACACAGCATTCTGATATAGGGATATATGTTTCGTTTCCTCAGATTAGATTCCCAGCCTTAGGGAAATAAATGAATGTTGTTAAAAGGATTAAAAAATATTGCAAATAGCTTTTGTTTTCTCAATGCTGTCTCAATCACTTTTGAAACAAATTAAAGAAATTTAATAAAGTAAGCTTGATACAAGTTTAAGTAGGGCATACCTGGGAGTTCTTAAATGGCTATTGGTTTCAAGCAATGGAGGCATCTCTTTTAACAAACGTAAAACTGAACATAATGTGTTAGTCAAAAGCTGGGCTAAGAACACACAATGGGGATATCTCTAGGTTTTGTCAGATTTGTGTTCTCCTGCAGTATTTATAATTGTTCCAGTGGAAGTAGAGCAAGACAAATGCTCTCCTCCTGAGAGTTTCACTTGGACATACCCTTAGAATGGACGGTGGACACCTCATTGTCTTCCATATTCCAGCATTAGGATGTACAAATACAAATGAACTGAAAATTATTTGTATTGCTTTCAGAAAGAATGGAAGCACAGCTACAACATGTCTGTCTATTAACTAACTCAGAGAGGTAATTTAAGTATATCAGCTCTCTAAAATTGTCCTGACTGGATTAGTTCTTTTGGAAGAAAAAAAATCAGAGTTAGAATGAAAACTACAGTCCTCCCACAACTAGAACATTAGCGTTAAAAATCAGAAATTCTGGTCACTGAATCAAATATGTGATTTACCCTAGCCAGAATATAAAAGAAACACGTTAGAACAAATATTGCAACTTAAATTGCTTTGCTATATTTATTCCCCACAGCCTTGTGCCTATAACTTTGGACTAGTAAAGGGTTTCTGAAAGAATAAAGTGGTAGTGACAATAATAAAAAAAATGGTTTTCAACTCAAGATAAGATATTCATTAATTTCTATTAGTTTAAAAAAGCGAGAGACTTTTTTCTGCTGTGTTTTTCAAATATATTTCAGAATTTTTCTCAAAGGCTTTTTTAGGCATTTTTTCACCAAATTTCAAATACACGTGTACGCTAATGACATCTGTTTACCATGATAATAGATTTATTAATTTTCATATGTCAAAAATAACTGGAATGAGTAAATATCCGAATCTAATGTGTTCATATCTTTTATTGAAACTGGATTTCTTGAAAATTTTCTTCAGGAAGTCAGCTAACACTGAGGTTTTTCTCCTAAATAACTAGCAAAGCATTCCAGCAAAGGAGAATTCAGACAGCCAAATAAAGGTAAGTAAGAAAGAGACATGGCTGTCAAAGTCCTTGGGGACAGTCTCAAATGGCAGCCCACATACTGCCCTTTGGGTTAGACTTCTTCCAGCCATAGAAAATAGTATTTATTTAAAGTAATTTTTTTTTTATTTAAAACCCACTTCTAATGGACTGCATTTCATCTTTTCACTAGTCTCTATGAATGCAATGTATTATTTATGTATCATGTAATTTATGTTTTGTTTTTAAAGCGAGGTTTAATTCATTCTCATCTCCTTGGGAAAAAAAAGCAGCTGTACAGTGTATACTGAGGTTTCTACTTTAAATATCCTGGAGGGTACAAGCATGCCCTTTTTCTCAGAGTGCCTGTATAGTGTTAATCATAGTTAATTCACTTAACAGGAACATGAATAGCCAAGTGTATTTTCTTCTTCAAAAATTCTACCATAGTCCCATTATTAATTAATGCAGTATTATCTGGTAATAGCTGTCACTTCCTTGACTGGACATCATATCACCTACCCTGGATTAGAATAATACAGCAATCTGTAATGAGAGTCATATCTGACAGAAAGAAGATGTGCTTGGCCATTTTTTTTCATACTCAGACTATTTTGAAGGATCCTTTGCCAAAATGTGATCTTCGAAAGAATTCAGAGAGTTTTTTGTTCAGAGCCAGAGAGTCGTTCGTTCCACAACAAAATTCATCTGCTAGTTTTAATTCCTGTGTATTTTTGTGATTTCAGCCTCTCTTCCTGTTTGAACCTCAGGCAAGTAACATCACTTGCAGTAGTCTTCAGCTGCATCGCCTTCAATCATGGGCACTTGTCACTAGCTGCTCTGTCAGAAGTTTAATAACCAAGCTAGAGAAAGTCCTACAACAAAGAGCTTCTAGGTAACTCAGCAGAGAACAACCATAGCTGTAATTACAGCTGGAGAGATCACAAAAGGGTAAGGTGGCCTCCTGCAGCATTTGACACAAGTTAAATTACAAACAGATGCTATGCTACTCCTTTGAATATTTGTAATGGTCAAACTAATATTCCATCCATTTTGCAAGAAATACTTTTCCCCCAATGGAGAGGGTAGTCTCCTAAAAATTCAGTTTCTTCCAAAAGGAAAGCCCCGTTCCACTCAAATTCAGACTGGACAGAGCAGTCAAAAATATACAGAGGCAGAACAATTGCTGGCAGTATTTTAAAGGTAGTGTTGAATAAACTTAAGATACAAGATAAAACCCAAACATCCACACACAATCAAAGTCTGACTGTGTTTGACCTCTATTTCCCCATCCTAAGCCAACTAGCATCTCTTTTGAGATAAAGGGAACATTGGGAATGGGATAACAGGAACTTTGGCAGATTACATGCTAGAAGCCTGGTGTTGATCTGCAGACAGTAAATGGAGGAGGGAACCTGCCTGACGCCTTTTTCTCCTTCTCTGAATCCCCAGATAAACCTCTGGGAGCCAGACTGTGGCCTGGGGCTGTGAGGAGCACGAACAAGCTGTCCTCTTCCTGAGAGTGGAAAAGGTGAACTGCTCAGCTGGTTGTATGGGGAATAGCAAAATCTTGCTCTTTCCATTCATTTTGATGCTGTTTTGTATACCAACATTTGAATTTTAAAATGAAGTTTTCTAATTTGTATGTAAGCTCTGCACTGTGAATTACATGCAATGCTTGTAAGATTGTGATGGGATTATTGACACTTTATGCAACTGAGAAATCCTGCAGATCCTTTGAAGGAAGCTACATGAACCAACAGATTTGGCAAGGATAAAGGGCGAAGAGGCTCAGCAGATGTCATAAGGACAGAGATGTATATGCTTTCAAAATTCATTTCCACATAAATATGATCTAACAGATGCAAGAGCAGACTCTAATATACAGCTCTGCTCTCCAAGTAACCATCTCTGCCAGTGCACTAAAACTAGTCCTGCTGTGCATTAGGAATTATGTCAGTTCATGTTGGTGAAAAGTTTTATACTCTACAGCCTTGGCAAAACCAACACAATATAAGCCTGAATGAGCTGCTGTACCATTCCCTATCTTATATCAATAGAGGTGTTTAGTCTACTTAAGCATGTCAGTGCCAAATACATTAAGGTAATTGCATTGTGGACCTAACAAAAGGGCATCATTTCACTTGCAGCATTTTTGTGACAAGTGATAATGTGCAACATGGAAAGAAGCCAAGAGTTTCTAATAGCCAGGATTGAGTTTGCTGAGCTGCATTAGGGGGGGTGAAGGAAATCTGTGGTTGTAAACATTATTATTTTCTATGACAAAAGAAATGCATACTCTTAAATGTAGTTGGCCTTACTGAGGTTTTCATTGTGTTGACTACATGAGTAGGAAGTAAAGCTAGCAGAGGCAATAAGGGTCTCCTAATGAGCAGAATTTAAAAGTCAAATAGGATCTTCAGTTTTCTCAAACAAGTTTGAACTAATTCCCTCAGAGGGCCTGAAGACAAGCCACCACACTGGTCCCCAGGATTCCTTGGTGACAGAGGAGAGATCTACCCTGCTACATTATACAAGGCATTGTCTCCTCTGTTCCTGACTGAAGGTGACATGCTAAGGAGTGGGATGGGGGGCACCCCAGAGACCCCATTAACCACTCACTAGACCCCAGAAATCTGCTGCATTGGCACACTGCTGACTCCCTCAGTAGAGCAGGCAATGTGCCAATCTGAAATTGTGTTGTCTCTGCACCAAGTTCTGCTTCTGCATAAGCTTCTGCAACAGTTGCATCCATGAAACTGGAGAATAAATATAGAACTGGCTTTTAAAACTGAAATTCAACAGCCAAGCAGCTGACATCATTATTTATTGTGAGCAGAATCCCCAAGACTGATCTCCTTAAGTTTCTGCCAGGGAATTTAAATGCCACATGTAAAAATAAGTAATGTTTTAGCTTTGCTGATTCTGGCCAGAACTGGTTGCCACTACAGTGAAATAGATCATTCTATCAGTTGTGTGAAACCTGTCAAAGCTCACAGTGAGGTGCAGAATTAATGATCTGACCACTTAAGGTCCAGCAGAGGCATTTCTGTATTCCAGAAAGCCTTTTAAATCATCAGATTCGACACAAGGACAATGAAATTCATGAAGAGCTAGTTGCTCTCTCCAATTTATCCCAAGTCCTTCACTGCCATATTGAGGTAATATGAATCAGTGTTTCATATTTGTAATGTATCAGGGAGGTTTGATTTGACAGGATGCAAGATACAGCTCTGCTACAATTACATACTCCATTCAGCAGTAGTCAAATGGTTAATTAGAATACAAAACTACTAAACTGTTTCTTTGCTGTTCGAATGTGTTTTATTGAATTTGCTATTAAGAACTTTTCTGAGGGCCCATTGACAATGAGAGTCTCTCTTAGCTCCCAGAGACTGAACAATTTTCTAATATCTGGTAATAAAAACTATTTTCTAAACCTTTGTTGCGACTTCCCTTTTCCATCTCTGGTGGAAATAAAGGATCAGCTACTTCTCAGAGTACCTACCATGTCTATCTCAGGCAGCTCTGGAGTTCATATCCCTGAAGGGAAATGTTTTAGCTGAGCTAAACATCTAGGGATGACCACTTCTTGTACACAAACCACTAGCAGGCTTTTTCCATACTGCACATCTACTCCTTCACTTATAATACTTAATTACTAACTATGACTACTACATTTTTATTGTATGCCCTTGCTGCTATGGTAATGGTATTCAGTGGATGCCAGAATCCCGTTATGATTACTTCCATTTTGTTTTTCAAGGGCATCTGATGCTTTGGGAGGGTATTTTTTATGAAGGTATGATCACTTTATGTAAATGTATGCTGAGTTACACAATACATGATGTCAGGTAAAGAATAGCACAGAGAGAAAGAAACAAGAATAGTTACTATTATACAATACCTGTCTGCTCCAGCTGACATCTGGACAATCAAGAAGGAATGATTTTCCCCATAGGCAATAGCAATTTTGCCCGTGATAATGTAATCTCCAGAGGATAGGGATAAAGTTAACCCAACTCTACATGTAACATCCAGGAGAACAGAAGTAACTTTGAAGAAGGCCCTAAGCTTAAATTTTAATTTTTTTTGTTTAACTTGACTGAAAATGAGGTTGTACCCCAAAGGACACAAAATATGCTACAGGACACGATTAAAGAGGAAACGTGCTGAGAGTCATACACACGGATTTCTAATGTCAAATTCTTGAATACAAAACTCAACCCTCTGGAAAGAGGAGAATTAAATTTATGACAAGAAATTTTTCTTAAGTTCTTTTCTGAAGATCCTTTAACTAGCTAGCCTGTTTATTATGCTTTTGGACTTGTAGTACCTTGGCTAATGGAGCTTTAAGCTCACTTTTCTTCTGATCATTTAGCTTTTACTAAATTGTTTGAGTTTTTATATGCTGATTGGGGAAGGAGAACAGGATAAATGAAAACAAAAGTACAAATGTAAAGACAGAAAACTGCAAGAAGAAGCTTGCATGATGGAGCACTGCCACGGCTTTCTGCATCTGTATTACGGAGATAATTGTGTGGATCAGAAATCCTTTGAACACCTGTGTACCCATCAGGTTTTGAAAGCTGATAATGGTTATAATGTGTGATCTTTAGAAACAATAAAATGCTTTGTAGAACTCACGGAGAACTTTTTGTTATTTTGTTGTGTTGTATCTGAACTAAAACAAAACCTATGAATAAAAGGCAAACAACCACGTACAAAATTGTGATTCCAGGATTGCCATGGAGATTAAATTCCATGAGGCAATAGCTGTCTACTCAGAACACAGCTTCTAGTCCTGCAAAATCTTCAAGATGAAAGCATTTCAAATGAAGTCAATTTACCTGTCTAGCATTTTATGCACAAGGCTCAAGTAAGCAACAGAATTCTTGTGTTCATTGTGTGTTTCAAAAAAATTACTGTAGATAAATAAAATCAAATATTTTTAAATATGGTGAAAGCTCATCTAAGATTTATTTTATTAAAATATGGTTGGTTTTGACTCCTTCTCTTTGAGTATAAAACCAAACCATCAAAATATATATGGAAATGAAAGTTCTATCAGAAAAGAGTTTTAGGATTGATGACTAGGATTGGCTAGTTAGCAACTTAAATACATCTAAAGGGAGACGGACTTAAGATCCATGAAAGCCCATCTACTACCACAGAAAAGCATTTCTACAATCAGCCAAAACATGTAAACAAAAAACTGATCTGGCAAACCCAGTTACCTGTTTCTAACAGAGTGTGTTGGAAACACAAAGTTGTTGTTTTCTGTCATTCTGCATAAATTTTATGCAAATATCATAGAATGTTTAAATAAAAAAATTCAAAAGGACCCTACAGTAGAAACATTCCTCTGAAAACTTATTCCACCATCCACTGTACAGGGGCAGTAAGAAGGAAAGAAAGCTGAAACTGGAAAACTATCCAGTAATGGAGGTAAGGGGATGAAACATCACAGAGGAGAAAAAAATTACAGTTCCCTGTTCCTACCCTGATATCGCAAAACTCTGGTCAGGAGCAATATTTGGAATAAAGTCACAGAAGCCATTAGGCAGCCTCACAAATCCTAGCTGGGATGCTAGGGCAGCTGAAAGAAATCTTCTCTGGTAAGTATGATATTGACTTTGTTTTTAACTTTTTGCACTATTTTTTTCTACTATGAAAGCCTATGTTGTAAATACCATTTTAATTTAAATCTGGCTTAGACTTGAAGTTGCTGATCTAATTCAACAAAGCCATTTATCTTAGAAGCAGACTGAAAAAAGATATTATTGGAACAGGATTCTAAAGAGTTACAGAGTAAGTCTCTGCTGAAACTGCACAAGATGACATGAGAGCTGATAGTCAGAAGTTCAGGAAAATGTGGGCTTTCAATAGTCAGGAAAGCTCTCTGGCATCATGACAAGACTGAAGGTCCTTACGGATTTCATAGCAAAGGTGCTTGGACAGGCCTACAGCTGTTGCAAATATTGCTTTAATAAAATGAGCCAAGACGCTCCATCACTGAAGACTCTGTGCCAACTTCTTCAAAATCTTAAATTCAAAATACTACTTTTCTTGGCATAAGCACAAAAACTGGCAGAACAAGAAGAAAAATTGCTAAATAGTTTTTAAAAAATGTACTAGTACCCCTCAAATTAAATACCATAATTCATCTGGGAAAATTATGTGTAACTCCAGACATCCCCAAAGGACTGTTAATTTCTGAGAGATTCAAGATGAGACCCTAGCTCAAAACTATAAACCAGATGCAAAATTATTTTTGAATGTTCACGTTCCCTTTTGCAGAGTTTGCTTTCTAATAAATACTCTAGTAAATACTGTAAATAAATAAATTAGTTATTTACAATAAATAAATAATGACATCCAGAGTCACTTACACCTAGTTAGGGATATGTACTCACCATTAGTACAGGAGATATATGTAACTGGTTTAATTCCCCTTGTCCATTTAAAGACCACCTACTTGAACAAACAGATATAAATATTCATTAATTGTTTATAGGTCTCATTTTCTGAGATGGGCCTTTAGTTGCCGACAAGGTCACTCAGCTTTCTTGACTATTATTAGTTAGTTTTTTATCTTCAATATGGTCTCCCTTATTAACCAATCTATTAATCTAACTGTCCTTTTCAGATAATGTACTACCTTCATACCCATTTCCCTTACCAGCAAAATTAATTTTGCTCCATTGAAGCAACCACATAAATCTTACACTGTAATGTGAGATAAGATATAAAAATGCAGCCATGAAAATTTAGGTATGGACTCATTTCTGATAATGTGACACATGATTTTGAGGAAATTTGGAAGCCATGACTGCATCTGTGCAGTAGGTCTGCAGCTCAAAGTTGCTGGTGCTGGCAATCTGACACCAGCGCTGTAACAATAACCCTGATTTTAATGCATGTTAGTGGTCAGAGTGCATCCTTTCAGTTTCTATTCAACAGGAGGTAATCTATCTCATATTCTCCAAAATCATTCCACAGTGTGAACCAAAGATGAATAAATAGGGATGATCAGGAGATTCCCGTCTCTCTCCCTTCTGGTGCAGATGCATCCTGACTTGCAGGAACTTTGCAGAGTTCTCTCAATTCTTTACTTAAAATTACAAAATAGCCATTTCATTGTTACCAAAAGAACAACAGTTCTGTTCAGCCTCATAGGTGGGAAGGAAATTGCCACTGGTGTTTTGGAGCAATGGAATAATGGGGTGATTATACTGATAGTGGAAGCAGAGATTTTGCAGAGGGTGCAAAGACAAGAGACCAGACGAGTTCAGTAGATCTCTGCGTACGTGCAAGTTAGCTGTCAAGAGAGAAGTTTATATTTGAAAAACAAGGTATTCAGAAAGTGACATTGACATTTGTTGGCTGCAATGCTATCAGAGGAGCTACCTGCAAGCTAATCACCACATGGGATAATAGATCATTGTGAAGCTGAGCTGTGATACTTTTAAATGACCTCACAAAGCTGAGATTCACTTGCTTGTAGTTACAACACACAGCACAAAGACTGTTAGACTAAAGCAGTTATTCTGTCTCCTTGTGGAATCATGATTATTTGATAGACTGGTTTATTTGACATGAGTGGTTTTCAATTAAAAGAAACAATCACATTGACTGACATTAATTGCTCTTATGTTCTTCAGC
Organism: Corvus kubaryi; assembly: GCF_017639235.1. Lineage (NCBI taxonomy): Eukaryota > Metazoa > Chordata > Aves > Passeriformes > Corvidae > Corvus > Corvus kubaryi. Next base: position 8,801,906 of record NW_024582059.1, read on the forward strand.
TAATAATCTTCACATCCCACAGCAGCCTTTCTGATTATTTTGCTTGACCTTGATATCAAACTAAGCATCCTACAGCTCCTCAGGTCATCCTTTTGCATTCCTAGCCACCATTGCAGCTTTTCCAACTTCTACTTAACAGCAATTTTGTCATATTACAAAGTATATTAAATGCTGGCTTCAGCAGTTCAAAGGGCTCACCATCAAGCTGTAGTAATATTTTTCACTAGTGACTTTCCCATAGGCAAGCAGTGCTGAATATGCAGAATAAACTGCATATATGAAGTCTGGAACATGAAGTGGAAAAGGACAAAGTGACCAGGTTAGTCCTCAAAAATTTAGGTTGAGACAGACAAGAGAATAATATCTGCTTTTACAAAACTTCACTTCTTTTTCTAAGCACACTGGAAAATTGAAGTCAATAAAGCTTTAAAATACTTTGACAAATACTTTGGCAAATCTGTTTGTGGAAGATGGAATATTTGTCTGCACATTATATAAATATCCATTGTGGTCAACTATTAGTATCTGAATTAAAACAAGAAGGAAAAATCCTAAATATTCTTCATCTGCCTAAGGGGAAAGATTTTCTAATGGATTATGCACAATACAAATTTCACTTCTGAAACTTTTAACATAAACTCTTTTAAACTCTTTTGAGAGATGTCTACTTTATAGACATCTTTATAGAGACAAAGATTTTAAAGAGTTTAAAAAAATTGCCTTCTAGCAAAAATAAGAAAAATGTCAGTACACGTGGCTTTATTTAAGAGAAAGCAAGGGTTTCTAAATGTTTTCTGGAGGCATTTCAAAGTTATTTTCCAAATATGCAAAGGAGATACTCATGTGTAAATTGTTAGCAGTGTAAGACACATTGCTACAACAGCAGGGATACTTGATACTGTGGAATTCACACATCAGTGAATTACATTACAAGTGTAGGAAGAAAGTGGAGCTTTGAAATCCTGAGGGCAAAGGCCCTTTATATTGACTTGTGATTTTAAGCAGCTTTGTTTTCAAAAGAGGAACATTCCATAAATGCTGATAAAAAGTGAGAAGGCTTCTATAACTGGACAGTATGCACAGTAAAGATATATCTCAACCATTCTTTTAAAATGCATGTACCTTTTTGTCATTTTTTTTTCCTTTTACATTGATAGCCATCCACAGTGACTCAAGGTTGCTTTACCTCAAAGTACAGATTCTGAAAATTTGCGAGGAAAACTCAACGAGAAGCCCCCATCACTGTTTCTTATAATCCATCCACTGGATACTTTCAGATGTTTTTTCTTTTGCAGAAGAATGAGCACCCTGAATTTCCTTTTCCAAGCAGCTGATTAGAGCCAAGCACTCAGCCTGGACCAGCAGGTGAACAGAGGGTGAAGGATGTTAAACACATAGCTAGTTTGCCTGTCCTTTTGCTGCTGCTCTGGGATCTAAAGAGCCATTGCTGTCACAAAAGCGTCTGCACGGGACCCTTACACAAGGATAAATTTTATTTGATCCCAAATAGACTTTAAAGGCAGTGAAATGCATGTCACTGATCTGCACCCTGGGAATCTGTCCAGTAAAGGCAGGCTGCCTATTTATTAGGCGCTGATTATGTGTCACACACATAGTCACCCAACCTTCAATTATATTAAATAACCTAAAAACAGAGTCTAGTATGGTTCATCTGACTTAGCCTAGGAAGATAAGGATACAAAAGCTTGAATCAGATATAGCCACTCCTTTTAACGGAATGGAGCACATGCTATAAGAATATTTTAAGTAATCATGCTCAAGGAGCTACTTGACTGACAAATACTTCTCAAAGAGAAGGATTATTTTTCCCTATATTCTGGTCAGAGTAATGGTTTTATATTATGCCTTTTATTAATACAGATTTTCACACATTTTTCAATTAGTTTTTAAAGACTCCAAACTGAAATCAAGGCGACAATAATTCCTCCCTCTTTAAAGAGTCAAAGAGCATGTTCTCCCCTCGTCCTGTCCTCACCCTCCTAAGGCAGGCAGGTGTCCAGTGTCACAGGGCAGAGTTCCCAAATTCACTTTCATTTGAAAATTTTTTCCACCAAAAAATTATGTTTCCAGCCCTCACCTAAAGATGATGTTGATTCAGTGTAGTGTCCTGCAATTGTCACTTCATCCAGCTACTTCCAGAACTCCAAAAACCAAATCTGTTTCCAGAGCAGCTTGTGAAAATACCTACTTGGGGCACGGCAATCATACTTTTCAGAAAGGATTAGACATCTTTATGGATTGTTACTGTTTCCAATTAAATCACAGGGGTTTTTATCTCTTACACTGGAATGTCCTTGTGCTATGCTAACTCGCATTAACAGCTGAACTGTGTCCACTTGTCCATATAAAAAGAAATAAAGTCTGAGCACTTGGCTGTTCTGTATCATTTCAACAGCACTTTGCTGCCTTGTCATTACAGACAAAACCATTACAATGACTCTTTTAATGTAACAATAAAATTGTTTCCACTAACAGAATGAGTCAGAAGTCCCTGTTTGATAACGTACCAGCAGATACCAGTTCTTAGTGGCAGGATAAGGTCCCTGATAGGCATGCATGGACACATCTTCTTTCAGTATTAATGGATGTCATGGGGCAAAGTGCCTGAAGAGCATCATTAAAATTTTCCCTTGAGAACAGTTCAAATAATGCTTAAGAAGTCTTGATATGGCAGCCACCTGAAACCACTTTAGCTTCAGAAGCTTTTCTTTCTGGGTTGTTTTGGGGTGCTCAGCACGTATCAGAGATACTTCATGCCATTCCAGCATGCACTCTTAATAGGCCATTTCTTTTTCCTTTGATAATTTTGCTTATACATGAAAGAAAACAGTAGGAACTGTGTCAGAACATTACTCCTGCAAAGTGCCTGGCATAGAAAGGATAATTATGAACAAATCAGAATTGAGGTCTAGTAAATTTTTCTTTAATTTAGTAGTACTTTAAACAACTGCAAACACCTTCTAGTGAGGAACTCTCGTAAGGCGCTGCCCCAATATGTGATTGAAATGCAAAGTTCTGCTGAGCAGTCTCTTGATTTTGGACCTACCTTAGACTCCCTGGCAGTAACTACGCACTGCTATAAAGCCATTTTTTTAAATTCACTGCTGTTTCTTCAGTAATTTTGCAATCTTGGACTACCATTATTTTATCTTAGGTGTGGATTACGTTTGAACAATTGCCAGATGCTCTTCAACATTTGACTTATTGTAGCTGATACAGGGGTTTCTATTGCTCATGCAGAGGACAGAAATCCTCCTCAGTGGCATCTAAGACCACACCTTTGTGATTCTTGCTATGTTATTTATTCATGCCTCACTATGCCCATGTGGAAATCATTGTCAGGTTAATCCTGACCCTAAAAGTATGGCAAAGTGAAACAGCAGAGTCACACTGCCCTTAGAAGGACTCATACAGGTGCATCAGGTAGTGTCCCTGATACAGACTGACTTTGTTCAAATTGAAGTGCAACATTTCCAAGATTGGCTTATAAAATAACAGTCACACTAGAATTAAAAAACAGATAGATTTGTTAATTTAATATTTTCCATAGCTTCCTCTGTCACCTTATCTTTGACCTGAGTAAATGTGTGCTCAACCAAATGTTACAAAGTAACGTTTTTCAATAGGATTAGCTAAACCTGGAATGTGTGAGCAGGTACATTAATGATCTTTAGGAAAACAAACCCATTTAATTCAGAATACCCACTTACCACGTTTTACATGATTTTCAGCCGAGATGTCACTGGGACTGTCTTTAAATCAAACCAAGCTAACAAGAGGAAAGGAAGTAAGTAATAGAAGACATTCAGCAATTATCACACTTTTAACAGCCTTGGGGAATTAAGACCATAAGTTATGCACACTGCAAAAATATCACACTGATATATGTTGTGCAGTTCCTTATTAAATAATTCCCAAGCTATATCAGACCTTATTTCTTAAAAGGATAATTATATTTCTTAGAAAACATAGCAATGCACTTCTGCCATTAGCATCACAGATGGCCAGTGCTTCCCTTGTTCAGCAGCTTCAGAGGAAGATGTGCTGAGGAGGGGTGGGCTCCATGTCAGGAATATTTATGTAGAGTGTTTAAGCATTGCACAGCCCTTCTACTGCAAGCTTCTCTGGCAGTGTTTCAGCATTAATCAACAGTACTTATACCAGAATGGAAAATTCAAAAGTAAAATGCCTTGTTAATACAAATCATCAAACAGAAAAGAAAAAACAACCCCTACGAAGAAATCAAGATCTTCAGAAAGAAAAATGAGAGTGAAGGTTGTCATTTTCTTTCCCTTGAAATGATACTATAAATGATGGTTAAATTAGATTAGATGGATCTCAGTCCATCATTACAAGAAAAATAATATTCCACTTAAAATACAACATATTTTGACTGTTCAGCACAGTAGTTTATAAAAAGAACAATGAATACATAGCTTATTGATGCTATTGCACATAGATATGCAAAATTGTCTTCATATTATAAAAGCAATATCTACCCTAAAGAGATTTTCTTTCTTGTTCACTTACAGAAGGCCAGAACTGCACTCAAAATTATTTGTCTACAGAGTCCAAAACAATATAGCATATTTGACTGCTGAGATGAGCTTAATTTTTTCTTATTTTTCTGTTCTTTTTGTCATTTCAAGAGGTATATATACAGGTGGCCAAAAATTCCCAGTACGGATGAACAGTTCACAAATGAAGAATCTCAAAAATCTTCTCGTTCAAACATACTCACAAGATGATAAGGGGAAACAGAAGAGTAATTTTGTGGGAAAAAAATAGAAGTGTAATAGCTTTTTACAGTAGTAGAGGAAAGATGTGCTAATCGTTCTTCAGACTACTCAAGGGAGAATGCTTTCTGACAGTCCCAGGCTATGCTGCTTCACCAGACTCCTGTTTGTGCCAGAATGAGGGATAAAACCTAGCATTTTCCATTTATAACTTTCCTACAACAGTTCTGATTTCCCATTAGATCATTATAGTGAATAATATTTTTGATCCAGATATACTTTCTTAGAAATTAAAATCACTTATTTCCCCTACAGAATTGCTTGTTCTTAACCTGCCCAAGTGCGAAGCTTACTTAGATGTCATCTTCAGTTCAGTACATGATCCTGCAGAGTTTATGGCATTTGTGCTTTTGAATAAAACATCCTTAGTTTAGGGAGTTTGTCTTGAAAACTGAATGAATTGTGATCTGAATATAACTTTGATTCAAAATTTTGATGTCTAAAACCTGTTTACATCCACAGTTTTCTTCCTGATTCATCTCAGTTCAGCACTAAATAAGGCAAGTTCAGGACAGGGACAGATTCCATACTTATTTTTTACATTAAACAAGGAATGTTGTAGGGTAGTTTTCTTTAGTAAACAAACATAGGGAAAGAGCAGCCATTTGGCTTAGAAGCTGATATTATTAATTAATTCTGAAGAAATCCAGCAAAAGGATAGAAGTGCTCTGAGCAGAATAGGGATGATTTTATGACATATTACCTGTAACCCCTTGCCCACCTTCATCCTCTGGAATTTGATCTGGTGCATAAAGAGGATGCAAAACTTCTCTGCATTCCAAGGAAAGCACTTCAGATGAGAAATACTGCTCCCACCATAGTAGATACTATGGGACCAAATGATTTCAGCTACAGTTTGGGGGCACAGATCTCAACTGGGCAGAGATACCTCCTTTGCTGTCTGGTTTCTGACACCCAAGCTACAGAAAGTGCACGTGATTGTCATGTTTCTATCCATTTCCTTGTGGTTAGCTCTCATTTCAGACACCAGGCCTGTGGTGCTATGTGCATTGCAAGCTGGGGCTTGTTTAAAGGCATACCTAACTTAGGTTAAATGTGTAGCTTGAATTAAGGCATGATTTATGCACTTCTGCCTACTGTACAGGTAATACAAAAAGAAGGATTGCATCGATCTGCTTGAAATGCAGCTGCTACATGGTGTCATGGAAATACGTGTTAAAAGCTTTTGATTCACTTTCTTTTAAACAGTCTCAGTTTCAAGACCTATAACTAATAGGACCACCACGAGACAAGCTTCTCAAACACAATACTATTCTGGAAACTATGGTTGCAACTGCTCACAAGTAAAAGCTTGCAGAAGTTCCTGATTGCTAAAAGCTTTAAATAGATTGGGACTATCAACTTGTTCCATGTGTTCCTCCCAGACATAACACTTTTATGAAGACTTTTTCCCAACTAGAAGAAATCTGGTTTTGGAAGGACCTGATAGGTTACTAGATTTTTCAAAAACTAGCTGAATTTATGTTCCAGATTGGCTGAAATCATAAACTATTTAGATTATTTCATTACTAACTATTCTGTCCCAGCTGTAGTTGGCTTCAGCTGAATACACTGAGGTTGGAAGATTGATCTAACCATTCAAAGCTGTTCACACTTTGATATAGCACATATAAGGCTGGTGGGGCTTCCAAGCAGTTTAGTGATTAACAAAAGTTAATAATGTGAATTGTTAAAAAATTAGAAAGGCAATGAATGATGTGCTGGTTTGAAAGTTATGGGAAATTGCCTCCAGGGATATGTTCACATTATACTTTATCTATTCTCTTTCCAACACTGACCTAGAAAACTAAGGTTCTTGTGCAATTACAGTTTCAGGAGGTGAGGCTTTTGAGAAAACTCTAAATTTTGCAACACTAGTCATGCTGAGGTAAAGACCTACTTGACTCCAGTTAAGTATCATTGTTCCTGAGTACAAAGTAGAACATGAAACAGCAACTTTTTGATTTTACCCAAACCCTTAGCTTCCATTATTTAAAATGTTGCCTGCAAAACCATCCAGCAGAGTTTGCAGAAAGATTGAACGCATTTTTAGTGTGACTTGTCACTTGCATTTGTGATACGGAAATGGTAGTAATATATGGCATCCTGAAAGGAAGAGAGGACTTCACTTGTACAATTTTCTACTTGCATGAGAATGCTCAGCTTGCAGTAGTCCTCCAGAATCTCACTTTAAAATTTCCTTTTTACCCACAATAAATGATATGCTTTTACACAGCCTGGAAAGATTCTTTAGTTTGAAAGCTGCTGTGGAAATTTGCCCCATCCAGGGGTCAAAGGGAATGGAAAAATCCATTTGAGGTTCGCAGCCTCTGGTTGCTGGCTCAAGTGGATGCAGAGGCTGCTACATGATTGACCAGACTGTGCACTGTCACTCAAGTGTTGCCAGCTTAGCCTTTAATAAGGTAGCTTTTAAACAGTTGTCTAAAGCTTAGATACCATGTTGATCTTTTGGCATAGGATGAGTATAAAATAATTTTAAATAGAAAAATAATTTTAAAGCTCTTCTCACTAAGCATCAGACTTGAAAATCTGTACAGTGCGTTTTTAATAGAAGCTAGATTTGGGTTAACTGGTTTTAGTTACTAAAGTATGAAGGCTGTCACATGGGGAAACATCTCCAACAATTATCATGACGCACACAGAAATGTCAGACTACTTATGCTGTTTGCCTCATAGTTTCACAACATTTAAGGCCGGGAAAAAAAATCTAACTCATCTTATTCGACATGTACTTCATAGGTCATTGTATTTCACTGAAACCAATTTTGCTAATTTTCTTTAAACTACCACTTTTCATTCCTCCAAAAATTTTAAATGACAGTTGAAATGTTAAAAAACACAGAGTTTCATAAACATTGCTTGATCAGAAAAACACCAGGCCAGCTCAAAGCACAGCTTATCGACCACTGACAACCCACTTTTACTTCTGATTAAGCCCTACTTCTTGAGAGAAAGGTAAAGAACATTTAGGCAATTGCACAACATCCTGCATGACCCAGGCAGGCAACCCACTGCAGCACAAGTCTTCCATGGTGTCACAGGCACCAGCAATTTGTACAAGTGTCTTTTGATAGAGCTTGTAAAGCTTTAGTGAGGTAATGACAATTAAAATACAGAAAAGCAAGTTGGGGACACAATCCTAGAAGCTGTGCAAATTCCTGATCAAAAATATTACATTAAAGGATACAAAATAATAATATATCTCTGGATATACCCTGATGTGAAGCCTATTTTTGCACACTTTGGTCAGTTGGGAAAGAAATAAACTCCATATTTTTTCATATTGGTCAAATTTCACAGCTGCAACCAGGTCATTCTGCAGAGAAACAAAACCTGATCTTTTTCTGGCAGTTAGTGACAATTTCCTTCTGTGCTGTGGACTGGAGAAGTTTGAGTGTTGCTGAGCATCAGATGGTAGCTGCATTCCTTCACGGCTGTTTCTAAGCTAAGAGGACAGCTCTCCCTTGCTTACCATTATGCCACAGTTAATGTGGGAGAAGGTTTCTGGTTTTCAGAATCCAAAGTGAAAGGATAGGGGTAGAGAGAGAAGCAAAGATCAGGATCAGCAAGAAGGGCTTCTTGTAGCTGTCATTGTGCTCTGCAGAAAGAAACCACATTGTCATTTTTCTGCTGGTTTGTTGCATATTCTAATTTTATTCTTTACTGTTTTCATTGTCATACAAAGAATTTTGCTGTTTTCAGTGTGTTTTTCTCTATATTTCTCTGCATATGTATAATATAGCTGAAAATATAGCAACAGTCTTTCAGTTTCCTTTTTGTCAGAAAAAACTTACTTATTAACAACTTTTGCTTCCTTATAATGTCATTTTCTAAAAAATACAAAAAAGACCTGATTCATAGAGGACCACTCCATTAATACTAATTGGTTTTAAATGACTAGTCTGTTTTAAAGGTTATGTAATTATTAGAATGCTACTTCATTCTCTTGAACTAGAGAGGGAAGACATTTTAACCATGGATAAAACTCAAAACTGGCAAATTCAGCCCAGTAAGTTACTGCTGTATGATTCAATAATTTATGAAACATAAGGAGCACAAAGAAGTGTTGCCAGGCTGCCCAATTTTTCAGTCTGCATTTTGTGTTATGCTATAGAAATTGCAGTCTATCCAATTTCTGATTAGGATAACTTGCTATCATTCCCTATGCCCATGTATAGAGCTTTTTTAGAATTAATAATTAGTAGTTCACTTACATATATTACTTTCTGTATCACAGTGAGCTAAATGAGTTGAAAGACTTTTTTTTCCTGGAATAGGCTGAGGCAAAAATTCATTGCCTCAAATAAGCAATTTCCTTGTTCACAGTTACACAGCATAGCCACGCCATTGCAACGAGTTTAATGTGGCCATTACAGGGCATTTCAGTAGCAGGGCACAAAAACATATTTTTGCACAAGTGTCAACAGTGCTGAAAAATTTTTCAGTCTCTCCTTGTTAGTAAGCATGAGATGGCGCAAACCTTTGCAAGATCTTGCCTGTATCACAGATTTTCATAAGTCATTCTATCGTCAGAGGAATGGTTAAGCAGCCCTTGCAACACAATACTTGTTTACTTGCATAAGAAAACAGCTAAACAAAATCTGAATAAAATGTGATCTCTTCCAAACATGCAGTTTAGCTGCCTTAATAGCTGTCAAAAATTCCACCTGAAAAATATGAGGCATTTGAATAGCCTTCTGGAGCCTATTCTGCCTGCAGCTCTACTATTGGTGGTGCATGCACAAGATGCATTGTGTGCCACATTAGCAGCAACTTTACATCTCAGATTCAGACACCAATCTTGCCAATCAGCTTCAGCTTCCTCTTCCTAAGAATGAACAGTATATGCTATATCTGAAGCAAATCTTAGTAGTGTTCTCATGGCTGAGCAAATATCAAACAACATAATATCTCTTGAAAAATTAAACAAATAAAGCTATGTTTAGATATCTTCTGAAACAATGATATTTTTCTCTCCTAATCTTTAATATATTTTACCATACATTAAGTACTGTGTCCAGTCCCGGGCCCCCCACTTCAAGAAGGATGCTGAGGTGCTGGAGCATGTCCAGAGAAGGGCAGTGGAGTTGGTGAAGTGTCTAGAGAGTAAATCTTTTGAGAAGCAGCTGAAGGATCTGGAGTTGTTTAGCCTGGAGTAAACGAGACTTAGGGAGGACCTTATCACTCTCTACAACTGCCTGAAATGAGGTTGTAGCCTGGTGAGGCTCAGCCTCTTCTCTCAGGCAACCAGGGTCAGGATGAGAGGACACAGCCTCAAGCTGCCCAAGGGGAAGTTTAGGTTGGACACCAGGAAGAATTTTTTCACTGAAGAGATGGTTAGGCATTGGAATGGGCTGTCCACGGAGGTGGTGGAGTCATCATCCTTGGAAGTGTTCAGGAAACAAGTTGACATGGCACTTAGTGCTCTGATTTAGTTGACATGATGGTGTTGAGTCAAAATGTGGACTTGATGGCCTTGGAGGTCTTTTCCAACCTTAATGATTCTGTGTTTCTATGAAATATTTCAATTCATCGTTGTACCTCAAAAGAAAGAGTGTGTGTCATATTCCAGTGACCCCCACATGTTTTGGCAGTCCTCATGTAAAGCTCTTGTAGAAGCATGGCTACATAAGACATTGCAGCTCCCTTCACGGATCAGAGTCTGTTTTATGCCTAGCACAAGAGAGAGTTCATTAGCTCTGCTGACAGTACACTGGAAATACACAAGCTTGCACTACCTAAACCACTTACCATATCAAAGCTGGTTTTGGTTGGCCAGAGAAATGCTTAACTTGTTTTTAAAAACACTTCCTACAAGGCAATTTCCATTTACTGCATTCCCACAGAAAACAGTTCTGTTTCATGCCCACCAGAGAAAGTTTACAATGACCTAACATCCAATGGAACAAAATTTCTCCTTGTCCTTTGGGCTAGGCAGGACATGTGCAGCAGTTCCCAAATTCCTGAAACACATCCCAGGGCCCAAAAATATCCAAACAGAACACTGTTGCTTGACTTTGAAGCCCTGAGGAGTACATACCTCAAGCAGATCCATTTTCATTTGGCTGCATCTGAAACCTGACAGGCTTAAATGCTCCTTCCTTTGGCAAAGTACAGGGTTCCTGAGGACAAGACTGCAAAACAGAAAAATAAGACAATCAAATGAAATTCTAGATAATACTTACAAGAATTAATTAACCTATTTGATTTTCTATGTTTCCCAGTCATCTGCAACTTCAATGGCTGACAAATCTGCCACATCCTTTTTTTCCTTTAAGGTTCTCTCCACGTCCCTTCAGTACTTTCTTCCCATAATTTACATAGAACTCCTCTTTGTCATGTTGTGGCATTTTAAAGGCTGCTACAATATTTTGCAAGTCATACATCAAAAGAAGCCTTTGCTGTTTATACACTTTAGAAATGTTGCAGCCTATTAGCACACTTTTAGTTCCCATTCGGGAGGCCACACGTGACAGCTGAACTGCACAGATGGAGATATGTCGTAGTCCTTTGTTTAAATCACCTCTCCTCCTTTCGACCCGGTTGTGTCTCATGCTTTCCCACTAAAAGTTGTGGCTTTTTGACAGCAAAGATGTTGTGAATCACTAGCACAAGGTAGTGGAAAAAAATGGGACAAGCTAGAGCCCAGAGGTCTACTCTGTTGTAGCCTAGAGCAACAACAGAAGCATACCGAAAATAAGAGGGTTTCTCTCTTACAGAACGGGTTGATATCTCTAGTGAGACATCAGACTGAGCAGGAGAACTGTCTAGGGAGGACAGGCAAGGTACCTAACCTGATGAGGTTGACTGCATCCAGAAACTACAGCCCAAACATCCTCTGAAGTAAAAAATTCAATTAACTGCTTGCTGTCCTCACCCTTGTGTACCTATTCAGCTGTGCATCTGCTCTGTGCACTTGCTCTTTCTGAACACAGGTGGAGTGGATTGACACCATAAGACAGTCTGCTTTTAATAAGACACTTCTGTTGTTGTAATGCAAAAGTCCATTCCAATATTTGCAAGTGCATTGCAAAGCTGAGGGGTTCAGAAAAACATCTGAAAAAAAAAAAAACCCAAGAAAATAAATAATTGAGCCTCACAATTGTTTATTTTAAAATCAGGCAAGGTATAAAAGAATTAATGCTACCTTTTTTATTTGAAGTTGTGTTTAAATTTAGCCATGTATTGTGGTGTTACATAATACAAACAGCTGTAAAACTTTGTAAAAAAAAAGAAATTAGGATCTTTACTTTTGTCCAAGTTTGTGCTAAGAGATTCAGACTTTGTCCTACTTATAAAGCCACTTCAGATAAGGGTAGCCTACTTGCATCTTATTACTTTTCCAGAATAGAACAAAGCAAAAAAAAAAAGTCTTAAAAGAAAATGGACTGAGTGGGAAAAGGGAATCTCTTTCCTAGAAAATTATTCCAGATGCAGCCAGCACAAAAACCCACACAAACAAGAAATATAAGCCTTCACTAAAATAACTATGGAATGTTATCTGGATTCTAGGATCTCTGCAGGTCCTCCGTTTCTTCTCTCACTCCACTAGTTTATCTGTGCTAGGCCTAGGGAAACAAACAAACAAACAAAATCTGATAAAACATTGTTAAAAATAGAAACTTCAGAAACTGTAAATTCACATGGGAAATACCTGAAAGCTGACAGTCTGGAATTATTTCAAACTGCGTTGAACAACTGCTACAAATATGTTTTGTTTTCTCTTGCTTCAAGAAGGCCATAAAATTAGCCAAAGTTGTCTTCTTCCACTTCTTCAACACTGAGTCCTAATTACTGAAAGGACACCTAGGAAATACTCACATGTTGGGTTTAGTGCAGTAAATCTCATTATCTTTTCACAGTGATCTGTTATTTTCAGTCCAAGGATAGGGTGTGTTACAGGAATCAGATGACCAATGGATGCAACAAGATTGTGGATTGTAGAGAACAAAGGGCCTGAGACTCTAAGGGAAATAAATGAGTACCTCACCTAAGTGTTTCAGGGTATCAAAAAGTTTCCAGCTCACATTCACTCACAACTGAAGGCATTTTTCTTCTTTATCCAGGCTAAATGTTTCCCTCCATGTGTATTAAGGCCTATTAATTGTTTTGTGTTTGATCAAAACCTGATTAAATGTATTAATTTACTCTTCTTAATCAAGACAACAGCCCCTCTCTTAAAAGTTTGACCACATACAAAAAAACTTAACTTTCAGTAACATGAGAGGGGGTTTCCAGGTTTTTTTCTATTTTGTAACTTAAGAAAATGAGATTTTTCTTTAAGAAAGTGAGAAGTTACTTTTTAGAAGCAATTATAAACTAAGGTTAAATAAAAGAATTTATTATGTAAAATTTCTATATTTTCTGTAATAAGTGGCCTAGGAAGTAATAAATTTCCAATCATGCAATCACGCTGAGATAACAGATAATTTCAATTCTTCTAAATAAACTTTAAAATCCTCCTCTTTGGTAATGTTCCTGTGACAGCTAAAACATGCATATGTTAGAGTACAAAAAAAGATTTAAAAAAACCTCAAGGACTCATTTGTCATGGAAGCTGAGATTCTTTGGGGACATTCAACCATTCATAGAGAAAACTTAACAGCTGATACCTTAATTTCCTTCCCAAATCATCACAGACTGTACTTTAATGCCATAATAAATGCAATGCAGCAGAGATTCCATGTAGTTCCCAGAGATTCCATGTAGGTTTCCCCCAAGCAACTTCCCCACAGCATCAAGCACTAGACCTGCGTAAGGGGGAATACGTGAGGAGAATGTGTATCTATGGAAACATCCACGTTCATTGCCAGGAGGTGCTGTTAGTCACAACAGTAAAAACAACCAGAGAAATTAAGGTCTGTATTAAGACAGATAGGATGTAAATAATCTCCAAAAATCACTAATCCAAACTCTTCAAACACTAAAGGTGCCTAAAGGGATTAGCAGCACCTTTAAACAAAAGAGTCTTTAATCTGGGTGACTCTGGAAGGTCCCAGTACCTTCCAGTGCTCCTCAGCATGCGTTTGCAGCCTCCCACAACACCTGTGGCACAGAGCAGGCACCTGCTTTCCATCGCTGTGCGCAGAAGGGAGGAGGCCCCACAGAGTAACTCATGGTGTAGAGCAAACTGACCTTGCTGGAGCCACCTAAGCTGCACTGACAGGGGCCACAGTTTAAGCAGTGCAGGGTGAGGACCCCGTGGTGGAGGAGCAGCCCTTCACTCCAGCCCCAGCTGGCTCAGGTGCCGGTGTCTGTGCATCTGCTTGCAGAAGGTGACCTGAGACTCCATTGTAGCTGGAGGGCAGCATGGGGAGATACAGCAACAGATGCACTGCTGGACCCCTCCCCTGGCAGAGAAGGTGGATACCAGCAATTACCTGGGCACCAAGGGCTGAGAGAAGCTCCATATCTCCAGAGCCAGAACCCAAGAAGGGTCAGGCTGCTGGGCTCAGAACTGGGTAGTGGGCAATGACCAGCCACAGTTCAGAGGCTGCTGGGTGTTTGTGGGAGCCTCTCAAGGATGCACAGCCTCACTGCTCCTTCCTTGTGAGCTGGAAGGCATTAACAGGTTCCCTGCACTTGATATTACCTACATATTTTGCCTTTTTTCCTCTTACCCACTGTGTCTGACTTAGATGAATAAAGCTCTATCCTCTGTTACAGCAGTATAAAATAAAGGAACTCCGGAGAAGATGAGAAGTTACTCCAGGTGGTATTTGAGGGTTAATGGAGTAAAATTTGCTTCTGTGCCTGCAGCTACTGCCATTCCTCTGCTTGAGTAATAGAGCCTTAAACATTTAAGTGATGGATGTTAGTGCATGCCAGCTGCAAACCAACAGAGCAGGCTGTAAACACATTTTACCCGTTTCTCTCTTTGTTTTTTAATGCGCTCTTTTTCTCAGCCGAGATGCTCTCGCCTCTCCAGCATTGATTCACACTGAAATGAGTGGGCCCAGTCAGCCAGGGCAGGGGAGGTACAGCCTCATATGACTCACGGTGTTCAGCAAGTTTTAGTCATCAGTCTTACAGGAGCACTGTGGTTAGCACCCCAACTGCAGTATTTCACCATTGCAAATTTTCTCCCCTCTTCCTTCAGCTGGAAGAAGCCATTCTTGTGTATCTGCAGGATTTTTTCGTTGAGGTGGCTGATGTGCAAGCATATGTACCTTTACATATCCCCCAGCAGCAATTTCAAGAGAATCATGTTTCTACATCCATTAGATCGGAGGCAGAAGCTGTCACATTTGTGCAAGTGATTTCTTGTGGGGACACAAATAATTGTTTTTCACAGGATTTGAAAAATCTGTTTTCTTTCCTATATTAGATGGGGCTGTATTCCATAAATGAGACTGTTTTCTGTGTAGGTAAATGGTTTCATTAGTAAAAAACGCATTGGGTATGCTTAAACTGGGATCACTGGGAATCTGTGCACTGAAGTGACAGCCCCAATCAGGCTTGAGTGCACTAGTCCTCCCCTGAATATCCTTCTTTTATTTGTTGGGAAACCCATGAAATGGGTAAAAAGTGTCCAGGCCCAGATGGTACTGAGAAGCCCTCACAGGGAACTCAGCTGCGTCACTGTCCCTAAGAAGGCAGAGGCAAAGCTGGTGAAGGACCCTAGGGACAAGTGATAAGGTGCTGTAAGGTGCTGATAAGGTAGGTTTGCTTTGTAGCTGTAGCACTGCCATCGCTTGTCAAGCCTCCAAAATGAGCTGAGTGAGGCTTGTTGGAGGCAAGGCTTCTCTTTTTGGGTAGCCACATTGCTAAACAAGGGGTGCCCCAGGACAGGTCTGTGTCTAACTGAAGCAGTGACAACAAAATGCAAAGACCCAATTTCATTAGGCTAGATGAACTAAGCATTTATTACCAGTGAATTTTTAGACTACTCTCCAAGTGCACCTTCCTGTTTGTGTATACATTCTTGGTGGCTTTTCAACTGCTGACTTCCGAAATCAAAAACCTACCTTAAATTTGACAACTGATTTAACTACTGTGCAGTGCCAGTGGTTTCTTTCCCTCTTGCTCTCCCTGCCTGCAGTGTGACGGGTTAGATAAGTGCAGAGGTGTTTGCTCCTTGCATGTTCCCTCACTGGGCCCCCACAGTAAAACACACATTAAAATGAATTCTAATGCATCATCAGTGCCATTTATTATTTCCCCTTCTTACATCTGCTCTTGAAGCTTTTCAGCTCTCTCTGCCCTGGAAGGTTCTGACTATCTGTAAATAAGGCTGGTAGCCTAGCAACATTGAGTGAATGCACTTCCCTTGCTGAATAACACTGGGCATAATCAAATCAGCTTCCTATGCTATCTGCAGCATTAACACTATGAGTTGAAAACAATTACAAATATTTCATGTACATTTGCATTATTTTGAATTGGAAACATTTTTCAGATCCTTCAAAAGAAGTCTGTATCCACAAAGTGAGAAAGAAACGTTCTGCTTAATAGCAAATAAACCATCTCCAGAATCGGGTACAATAGTCAGACTGAAAGGATTGATTAACCTGACCTGTCAAGGAGACTAAAGAGATGACAAACACCCTACCTGAGCATTTGTACTCACCAGCACAGACAACAGACAATTTGGAGCTACCTTACATACGTGACAGAGGGAGAACTGCCTTGTGGTACAGACATGACATTCTCCCAGGCAGGAAATGAGCCCATGTCATAAAAATTGAGCAGCTACCTACAAAAAAACGGTCCATAGCACCATCTATAATCCTTAGATCTGTCTTGCTCTAAAGGGGAAACTTGTACTGTCAAATTGTATTTACCACAACATATTTCAGGGGTGGAAGCAAGGCACAGCCTTCTCCCTCTCCTGTCATGCTTACATGCATGTGAGGAGCAGCACCATCCTGAAGGACAGATCTCCTGCTCTTTCCATCCCTTGCAGCAGTAGGTTATTCACCCTAGTATGAAGAAGGGTGGCATGGGTATTTTTTAAAAGAACAGTTAAACAAGCTAGAGCACGAAAAGCTGCTTAATTTTATATCAAAATTATGTCAGAATAAATTCTTCAGTTTGTAGTACAAGGTACGGACTTGCCATCTTCTTGAAAGCTGTGTTTTGTGTGAGCAGAACTTTATATTTTCCAGCTGCTACATCTCTTCACTTCAGAACAAGGAAATCTTTATTTTGCACTTTTAATTGACCTTTTTAATCTAAACAAGTTTGACTGGGCAATGAGTGAATGAACGGTTCCAGCATAATGTTATCACAAGGCAGAATTGGTGGTGCCAAGCACAAAAATAGCTCTGGCTTTTTCTCCAGTTTCTCTCCTCTCACCACTGATTAGCACAGACATTAGTAGACGGACAGCAAGAAATCCATTTTTACTTCCATTTATAAGCTTGGGTACTTTTTTTTTTTTTAATTAATTATTGGCTGGAAAGATACCTAATTCTATAATAAAAGTAACCAACTGTAAGAAACAGAGATGCTAAACCCTGTTAGGATGAGGTTCAAATAGAGAATTCCTGCTGATATTTTTGAAAGTTTTATTTATACTGATAAAAAACTCTATGCAGCTTAAAATACAAATTTTTAATTCACATTGATATAAATATAACTGAATCAAAATAGCCATTTCTCTTTCTTTTCATGTTCAGTTCTGTCTAACCAGCTTATATTGCTGAAACCTGGTACAGAATGGGATTTATAGCCAGAGAAAGACCTTGGTTTGGTCTTTGTTACCAGCTTAAAACACACCTAACTCTACTTTCTTAACTTGGTGCCTAGCCCAGCATGGATGGGAGTGAAGATCACAGGCTTATAAGACAAATGCATTTCTTTCCTGATACCTCATTCCAGGCTCTGGAATCTAACACTGCCTGCTCTAAATAATTGTATTTGCCATCTTTTTATCTTCACAAGGTGGCAAAGCATTCTGCTCAGTAAAATCATTGCTTGCCACCCCGAGACAGAGACCTAGGAATCGGTGATGTGCATGCCCTGAGGTTGTTGCAACCTGGGAGGTAAAAACTGGTCTTGCTACTTTGGGTGAAATTGGAGTGTGGGAGCAACTTCTCAGAAACCCTGGGAGATCTATCTGCCTGTTTCGCACCACAGCCTAACTCCTCTCACGATGATTACTTCTCTTGCTGTCAACCTTCTCTTCCTTATTAACAGATGAGAGACCTCAGCAGAGCTACTAAGGAAGGGACTGCAGCCAGGCATCTCCTAAACTCACAGGAAGAAGGTTCTGACCGTGGGGAAACCTATAGCAAAGAGTGTGTCTGAAAGAGAGGAGGTAATCAAAAATTAAACCAAACAAAGTGGCTTGAGATGTTCCAGAAGGATCAGGAATGGAAGGTGAGACATGGAGTAGGAGACTGGCAAGCACAAGGATCAGGAGGTCTTCCAACAAAATGGAGGATGAAAGGACAGAACCATAATGTGAGAGAATTAAGATGCTACCAAGACTTACAGACCAAGTTACAGAATGTCAATGTATCAAAATAATGGAGTGGAAGATAATTGTCAACTGGAGTTGAAAAGGAGTGTAAATGATGAGAGTGGGAGGAAAAGCAAAAGAGTAAGGAACTACATTTTTGATACATGCTCTGACTGTTTAGATTCATCACACCTATGCACTGTGTGTCTGATTTGCTTTTGAGATTAAGGGCAAGAATTTCTCTTAAAACAATCTTAAATATGCCCTTAATCAACCCTTTTCCTACTAGAAAGAATATTTTTTTGTTTTCTGTATCTTTGTTGGCTTTCTTAAATAGGACAGAACCATCACTTCCTAATGAGATTCTCTCCTTCCCCTAAATGCAGACAGATCGAGCTGCTCATAAAGAGCTGAAAGACTTGTCTGGAAAAGTAATAAAAATGTAGTGTGACACCTGATCCTGGAGCTTAGGAAAACATTTTTGAGCTAATCAAAGAATGACCTAATTGGGGTTTATATTGTGGACAGATTGATTAACACACTGAAAGTCCAAAACTGAGAACGCTGCTCTTGTCTACCTGGCTGGGTATTTTGGGTGGGCAGAGTTAACTGTATATTTCGTTCAATAACATCTCAGACATTCTGTAACACATTTTAAAAATCAATTCAAGTACTGAAGGAAAATGGGCATACTTTAAAAGGGAACGTTAGGCACATATCTGAGTCCACAGAGCCTGCCTATGTAGAGGTTTGCCCAGCCCTTTGCAGGGCTATATGAAGTTGTAACACTTCCAGCTGAAAGGAAACGGAGCGTGCCAGATCGGTAATGAATGATTGGTGCTCAGCTACCTTCAGATCCCCCCAGCCCCTCCTCATTTCTGCAAACAGTCATTATTTTCTGGAATGTCCTTTTGAAGCATATTTTTTCCTCAGTGCTGCAGTGCCCTCCAGTGCTCAGAGAAAATGTTTTTGCTTCCATCATCAGGAATCCAAAATACAGGCACCATTTTATATCTAATTGTAAGACTTCATGGTATTTCAGATGACTCTTTTGTTTGGTTTCCAAAGTGTAAAGGCAGTAGCTATACCTAGATGCCTCTTTCCAATGCCCTCTGCCACCCTGATCCAGCCAGAGGAGCTACTGTCAGAAAGCTGCCTCTTGGTTAGAAACCTGCACCAGAAGATGGGTCTGTGAATCCACCTGCACCACAGCCACAAAAGCAGGCTGTGACTGTCTCTGTACCTGGGCATATGGCTGCTGCACGGCTGTGATCCCCAGCTTGCAATGGATTTTCTTCTCCAGGGTATCTCTTTTGCTGCTTGAAACACTTTCCACAATAATCAAGATGCTTGAGGTGAACGATTATCACCTCAGTGAGTCCTATTCTGAAATGGGTTAGAATTCTCCTCTTCACAAAAGTACTAGCAGGTGCTTTCTGGAAGTAATCCCCTGCTTACTGTTTTTCAAGAGTGATTTTTGAAGCAGTAAGTTTTCCCAAACACTTAATGATGCAGGCTATTTTACTGAAATAGCCTTGTTTAAGGCACAGAGTGACTCTAAGTCGCTTTTTTTATGTGTGAGTTACATTTTTGCCATTGTGTATCTCTAGTGCAAAGGTCTAAGAAATTACACCAAGTGCTTTCCTAAATACAAATGAGAGAATCTGCACATCCAGAACAGCTCAAAACAAACACCTGGTTAGATTCAAAAAAGTTTAGGGTGGTGTTTTCAACAGACTAAAGTAATTTGGTTTCAGGCTTCCAACAAATTACCATGAGAGCTGATCTGATAACAAACAACAACAACAATACAACAATAACAAAGAAAATATATATACATACTCTGATAAATTGTGTTTAATGGAGGGAATCATCCCAGCACTCTCTTATCTATGCATTTTTCAGTCAAGAAGGCATTTTTTAGAGAAGTTGCCAGGTGAACTAAGGGTTGTATAAATAGTACAGAGAGAGCAATATCCCTCCCACATTTTTTCATTCTCTTCCAGATGTGAAGTACCTGACTTATCACTGCAAAGCTGACAAACCTCAATCAATTCAAACACTTGCAGGTCAAATATGCAGCAATCTGGTAAATGAGATCAGTCAAATAAGGAAAAAGGGCTGGGGGTGGGTTGTGTGCAGAGAAAGAAGTATACATAAAGACAGAAGAAAGAAGGAGATCAGAGATGAAAATAAGTACTTGCTCTCATGGGAAAGAGAGAAAGGATAAAGGAGCCCCTCAAATGCCTTGAACTTTCAAGTTATGATCTTCAATCTCCCTCTACCTTTTGGATTGGCAATTTTGTAGTATTATGACCAGCTAGTGTAATAGCAGAGCCTTTCAGGGAAAGATTTAAAATTACTTCTCTCTCTGCAAATGATCTGCCGCAGAAATTGAAAGCAAAAATGTGAAGTTGGTTATTGATAACAAATTGTGGTAGGTTTTGGAATTGAGAGACCCTTTTCCCCAGCATTTAAGTATGAATCTCATCCTAGGAAGAAGTACCTGTACTTTCAAAGATCTTTTTTCAGAAGACTTTCTAAACACACTAGCAGAGATCCTAACAAAAAGGGGCATGTTGGTGCTCATATCTGATTAGGAGCAGACGCTTGAGAATCAGAACAGACAGTATTTAGCTCGTAGTTACACTAGAAATGCTCTCAAAACCTGTACTTCATCTTTTTCTTGTTTATAAATCAAGAAAAACTGTAGAACCTGACCTTTAATGGGACCATCTGGATCTGCTTACTTTCCCCAAAATATTACCCTCTCCCATGGGTGTGTCCTCACCACAATGATTCCGTGTACAGCGATGCCTAATCTTGACAGACTTGACAGAAGTTTACAGAATCTGCTCTGGCTATGGTTTTGAAGTACTGTTATCATCCACATGACTTTTATCTGCACACACTCTGTGAAGCAGCAAAGTTCCTGACCAACTTAAAGCAAAGCCTGCTCTAACCCAAATCTGCAAGGATAGGTTTAGATATATATAGCATATACCTAGCACTCCAGGCCCTTGTTCAAAACTCTAGGTGAGGCACAAATAGAAGCTGTACAGATCTCAGTAGGAAAGACTGACCCAAAAATGCAATATTATTCCAAATGTTTCAAATGAGCTTGAATAGGAGTACTAATAAAGGGTATTCTCATTCTCTCAGTAGCATATTGTGTAAGATAAAATCCATGGGCTACCAGGGCTGGCCCAGTGCAAGGGTATTCTCTCAAAATTTTGAGGTTAAATTGACAAGCTAAAACATTTCCCAAAGCCATGGGCAACAAAGCTTCAGAAGCATACATGAAGCATGTGCAAGCCTTAGAAGTGCTTCTTAAGGGGAAATTAGGCTACAACTACATTTGTGAATATTACTCTCCATAGTTAATGACCTTAACCAAACCATAAAGTTTGTGCATAAATTGTTACCTGATCAGTTAGCTGATCAGTTAAGTGCATGGAAAAGGACTACCATTTTAAAAACCCTTATCATTGGCAAATGAATGCCAATTAATGTGATTTGTATTTCTGCATGTGTCATTGCTCTAGAACAGCTTTGACTTGCAAAAATAGAAATCCATAATATGAACAATTAATCTCTAATTGTAAATCCACATTAGCATGAACTAAGTAAGAACAGACACTAATTGCATTAATAATGCAATGTAACAGCGATCATTTGATTTAGGACAAATTACTCCTATTCAGCAAGATTGCTTTTATTGCTCAGTTTGCCCTAGCTATGTGAGTCTAATATGGTCAACAGAATTGTTTGCATGGCTCTTCTGTATAAAGTAATGTGACTGCACACCTTATTACATTTGTTGACTGTCTCAGTTGAAGAGCAATGCTGAAGTAGTAGCACCCATTAACCACAGCACTCCGGGGTCCATGGACACCATCCTGTGTCACAAATAGACACCTGGGGACAGTTATTTTCCTCTTGCAAACATTCTTTTTGAATACCATCCTTTTCAAGCACTTTATGTCCCAGACTGATCCTTGAAGGCTCAATTCTGATTTCTTATGTTTATTGTAATTACATACATACTTGGGCACCATGGTAGAGAGAGACTCTTGTGCTCATAAACACCCAATATAAGCAGAGATTATTTCAGTTATTCTTCAGAAAACCTTCCTGTCTTGTATTATCAATCATTTTATTAGATACTAAAAATACTTACAGAAAGGTTCTTAGCCCAAGTATTTTACACCTTTGCACTGTTGATAGTGATAACATGTATTGCTAAATTTACACATGTCTGATGTGTTTTCAGATTAGATTTAAGAGCTGCCATAGTAAGGCTTTTAAATAAAAATCCTCAAGGCTTTGAAAGATTCAGGAATTCTAATTCACTTCTTTTAAAAAGTTGAATTATAAATTACAGCCATAGATTCTGATCTTACAGTGTAACAGGAAAGCTGTTACTGAATTTTTACTGTTGCAGTAACTGTAAAATTATATTCATAGGACTCACATGTGGAAAGACAGTCCAATGCTCCTAAAAATGGGGTCAGATATATTTCTTTCACCTAACAAAACCAGTGGTTGTGTATTATTTCACTAAATGTGTCAACTGTATCCTCTGAAGTAGAGACCCAAGACAAATATATGTCCAGAGTTTGAAAGTGTTCTCTTCCACACATTTGACTTTTTTCACTCTCCAGAAATGGCTGTTGATACATGTTCAGAAAAGACTTGGTAGCTGCCAAATACTGAACCAGGGGAACACAAGGAAAACTGTCAGGGGATCTTCCATCCCCCCAAAGGTCCATGGTGGGACTGGGTAGCTTGTGCTCACTCAGCAGTCAGAGACAGCACACTGCAGTCTGGAATAGCAAGGATGGGGCCAAATTTTCCCCACCTTACTGTACTTAGTTTTTTCTCAAGTCCACCATGAGCAGCAGGTTTGGACGAGAAAAGAAAGCTCGGGACTGCCTCACACTGCAGTGTAGGGAAAATTCTTGCTTTGCTGCACAGTGATGAATGAGATGAGGCTGAAAAATGGGAAAAATTAACAGTAAGGGATAGAAGCACGAGATTCAGGAGTGCGTGAGGGTAAATGGAAGCCCTTGACAGCAGGAAATCAGGAGAAGTGGCCAGGAAGGGGAGAAGGTTTGACAACATGCCCACCTTTTTGTCCTGGATGCTGAACTTACAGAGCCCTTATGCTGGATGTTGTGAGTTATGTTGGCTTTGCAAAACTGGCCCCAGAGAGGCAAAACTGATGTGCACACACAAACCATTTGAGTTTAGAGTCACTATTTGCCTTATTTGACTTGAGTGCTAAAAAAGCTACATGCTTACATACAGATCTAATTTCCCCCTGTTCACAAACTCCTGATCATTGATTTCTAAGCTAATAAATACCTTGAGAGTAGTCTATCAGCTCTTACTAAGATGTTTGCATTTCCCCAGAGTCAGTACAAATGAAAGTATTTCTGGAGAATATAAGCTGTTTTAAAGGATGTGTTCCTAAGTGGTGCAAACATTGGACAAAGTCATGAATACATGTGCCATTTGTAGCAAGGAACCTATCTGACAATGCTTTTACAAAATATTTTATTACATAACTGGAAAATTATTATTGCTCTTTAGGTGAAAAATTACCTGTACCATAAATTTCAGCTGTATGGCAAGTTTATGACTAAAATAGCAATGATAGGGGGTGGCATTGAAACAATATTTTGTGGCAAGACACCCTCATTTCAATTCAGCTGATAGGCATTGGTTTTAGGTGTTTGTTTATAGGAGGTTTTTTCCCATAGCCACATTAAAAATTGAAAATGAACCATAAGTTCTAATACCCCTTTCCACGGCACATGAAATTATATTTCTGTGCTGAAATAAACCACGACTCATTAGAAGGGCCTTGCTGTTACCACTTAAAACGACCTTCCATCCTGATTCTACACCAAGCGAGCCCTGAATTATGGAAAGCATAATTTATTTTGTGTTTCTGTGCAGTGGTAACTGAAGAATAGTGTACTGATACCCACTTTATCCTCTGAAGTTATTTGTGAATGATGACGGCCATTTTTCCAAGGGTTGAAGACAGAAATAAAGGCACTAGATGGCAGCAAACATCTTAAAACCGGATTCTTCCTGAAGTCTGGCTGGAATCGAACAGATGTAGTTAGCCTTCCAGCTGTGAAATGCCTTTTGGAACTTCTTCCATGGTTCAGCTGTTAAAAAAGGCTGCCTTGCCAAAAAGTCGGCGTTCTCTCAAGCTTCTGAAATGCAATTTAAAGTCAGAGCTTTTCTGGTGTCACTTTCTGGATGAAAATGAGAAAATGCCCTTTTTCAGCATCCCACCCCTTCTTCTTCCCCCCCTGCCCCCCCCACCTCTTCTTAATTTTGTATTAATTATGTGTAATTGCGTAGAGCTGAGTTCAGATGTTGTCTTTGCAAAGGCTTAGCTGTAAACAGAGGAGGTAACTTGGGCTGTTTGTTATGTTGGGGTTCAGCCATTCTGTACTCAGTATCAGCTCACACTGCTCAGTGTCATCACACTTATTTAACACCTTATTTTCCCATCTGCAGCAGCTTTAGGCACACTGAATAAACATGTCCGTTTTTCATGAGTGTCTTATCTGCCAGTGCAATTTCCCTGAGCAAGATGATGTCTACTGCTTTGTTAACATACTGCTATTCAATCTAACAAATACCTCTTATGCTGCTGTAGAGGGAGTTAACCATAGACTTCCTACAGATTCTGGGAAGCCAGATGTTTCCTAAAGATTTGTTTTTCCTTTATTAGGAAAAAATGGATAATAAAAGTTTTGTATGCCCCTTTGTAAAGTGCTTGTTCACTGAACCAATTCATTAGGCAGACTTTTCAAGGGCTATTTTTATATCATGCAGCTGTAAACTAAGGACATGTAAGGTATAGGACTGAGCATTTGTAGACCTTGAGATGTTTGAGAGCTTTCTATTTGCTTGCTTCATGAGGATGGATTCTGTGTGGTAGTGTACAGGCAGATATCGAAGCAGCTCTGAAACATCGTGCACACTCCTAATTTCCACAGAAAGCTTCCCACTCTGTACAGATTAACTTCAGATGTACAACACACACCCTCTGCAGCCCACTGCAGCACTACACTGCCCAAGGTGAGCCCAGGAGAGGACTCAGGCCAGCTTTTCACAATAATAACAGGTAAATCTAAGGAAGAACCAGCTTTTTACAGGCTTCTGTGTCTGGCTGATTCTTATTTCAGCTCAGTCATATGTTGAATGTCTTCTCTTCCTGCAAAAATGGAGACCATTTAGCTGACTTACAAAGTCTGAAGATTTTGCATGCCTACACAGGAGGAAAGAGTGTACAGCAAGGGTAACACTTGAGGCAGGAGGTGAGGTGTGAGCCCAGTGGCTTATTTTCTTGCTTCACAGGAATATCATAATGCACGTCTCTGACAGCTCAGACCTTACCTTTTAATTAATGGTCAGAACCCTTTCTCCTAAATTTATTTTCCAGCCTTCCAATCACAGATTTTTTTTTTATTGGTTTTCAGTTCTGGTTCATAGAACTGCTCCCTTGGGTTAATCTCCCCCTGCTTCTGGTTTTTTTTTTTTTGGACCTGCCGTTGTTCTTAAAACATGAACCATTTTCATCATTTTTCTTTCCTCTTCACTGGAATCTTATCCATCTCTAAAATCTTCCCTTTGCCATAAAAAGAGGAGTTATGGAAAGGGGGAGGCTGTTTTAAAAGAAGTCTAGCTAAATTATTTTTTGCTCAAGTAACATTACTGAAAATCCTGACCTACAAACAAACTAGATGATGTTTCATGTTATGTTCTGGCTTTATCCTAGGCCTTAGGAATAGCTCCTGCAAGGAGCATAATGTCAAGCATTTAACAAATGCTTGAAGAGTTACTTTGGATCTAAATTCAGAGGCAGTATCAATCAACGTAGTATAAAATTTTTCAGCTCTTTCCTACAAGGCCATTTCTGGAATTGCTGGAAGCAATACTAGTCAGCTGCAGTGAATTTAATAAATATTTTGTCAGACCATGCAATTAAGTCTGGTGTTTATTATCCTGTAAACATTTATAGAGCAGCACCCAGCAGTAGTCTGTATGCTTTCTCTTATCATTGAAGCTCTGTGTTACACTGTACTAATGCAGCTTCAGGAAGCATTTTATTAGGAGGCCTTGAAGTAATTGATAGGTTTAAATAAATTTTATATGAATCTTTATATAAATTAAGAAATAACTCTTGACATGGCTTGTTTATTAACCATTAGGAATGAACTTCTTCAGATTCGTGGAAGGAAGAATCTCCTTTGTGTTCAGTATTACCAGACACAGAAAGACGTTTACTTTTCCTTCCCTAATCCTCTGACACAAAAAAAAAAAAAAAAAAAAAAAAAAGGAATAAAAAAAAAATTTAAAAAGACAACCTTGATTTTATCTGAAAATGCAGTGAAAGGTTGGAAACTGGTTGCCAAGTTGGAGCTTTTTCCCTTACAAGGAAATGCAGTTTTGGGAACAAATAGCATTCCAGTCTTTTCCCCAGTGGGCATTATGCCATTGTACTTGCAGACATTGTGTCATGGAAATGTGCAAGAAGGCCTCAAACAGCTAAGAAATGCATTGCCTAGTTATATATTTAGTTTCTACTGGTTTAAAGCCACTGTCTACTCATTCAATAATAAAAAATGACACAAGCTGAGATTTATTGACTACAAATTTTTCTGCTCTACAGACTTAATGAAAAGCCAAACTTTACATGAATTTAAAGTAGTTAATAAAATTTATTCTTATTGAAATATTTTAATGTTGGTAACATTATTTTTGAGCAGGCATTTCTGTAGGTGATTCCCATGCTGGCCAAACTTTTCAGTGTGAGAAAGGAACACATTCAAAATTCAGAACAAAACCTTTTTCCTTTTTATTTAAATGAAAATATTATTCTTTAAGAAGAATTTTAAAGATATTTCTCCTTTAGCACTCCCTGCTTTCACAAGAGCTTTTAAAATACACATGAGAAAATTTATATCAGATACCCATCTTTCTTTTCTGATTTTCAAGGTAACTGTTTTATTAGTGGGATACTTTTGTAATTAAAGGGCTTTTCAGTTATTAATATTCTTAAATGAATCTTTCTTGGGAATTTACATTTATTATGAAAAGTGTGATTTCTGCTTGGAGACCTTTTTATTCCTTGATACTATCCAGTAAAAACATGGTTTAAATCCACATGAGCATTTTGACAATCTATTGTTTTCTTGGGCAACACACTTTTTAGTAAAACACAAGTTCCTTTATAGTTCTCCAACTTTCATCATGCATCATAAAACATCATTTCAACTTTAGATGTTAGAAATTCCTTTTTGTTACCTAATTCAGATTAGTTCTCAGCACTAATGCACTTGTGCTTTCTCCAGCCTGTTGCTGTTTGCTTGGTGGGGGGACCACACACATAACAAATTTCCATCTAAGTGGGATATTCCTAACCTCAGTATCCTTCTGCTGTCTTGCTGGCATCAAAGTATATTTGAGATAAGGCTGAAGGACAAATGAAAACCTGTACTGGCTCATAGACTACTTCCATAACACTCAGTTGCTTGTGACTCTTCAGTATCATCCCTGTTTTCCAAGACCTGAGAGCCTACATCAGAAAGAAAATACACTTTCAAGTGCCCCTGAAATTTCAGTTTCATTCATTGGTACCACTGGGGTACCAATAATTCTTAGCATAGTAATATTTGGAGAATAAAGAGAATGGTTTGATGGATTGTAGGCTACAGTTTGCTCTCAGGGCAGCTGTAAGAACACATCCAGGGAAGGAGCTTCCAACAATACATTCAAGAACTCTTGGGGACTGTTTATAGTTTTGCTGTCCCAAGAAAGGATGATCTGAGAAGTGCTTTTGACCATTAAATTCCTGTGGATCACATCACATTTTCCTTTAAAGCTGAACTTTCTTACCTATGGGCTCTGTACAGTGAATAGATACTGCAATGCATGATGATAGAAATGTGCATACACAACGCTTTAGCAGGTGTTTAGCCCTTTTCAAACAGGACTCCATACTGGCTATTGGAAAAGATTAAAGCACCAGCAGGAAGTCCCTGTACCTTTGCCACTCCAAAATAAGCAAAAACAAGGGCATTTTACTGATAAGATGCACTTTATTTCAAATTATGCTATCAACATCACTGCACATTTTTCCTATTTACCCACACATAAATGCAGATATAAGTTAACCTTTCTTTAAAGCTTTGCCAAGAGCTGAACAAGAATAGATGAAAGCTCGCAAAATCCCATGGTTATAGTTTACATTTTCAGTGCCCTGCTTCATGTGGCATTCAGATCCTTTGTATGCTCAAGGGAAAAAGTGACACTGGTGTCCACTTCCATTGTTGGTACTATTTTGGGCTTGACTTCAGTGTGAACTGCAATTACAGCAGAGCTTCCTTAGGAGGGATGTGAATGATGAACATGGTTTCCTTGGCCTTAAGATGAATGTTCTCTTCAGTGTCATGGTATTTTTGTATATGTTAAGGACATGATATTTTTAGCTATTAGAGAAGTTGTGCATTTTTCCTCTTTAGCCCACATACTTAATTCCATGAAAAATATGTGTCACCACAGGTGACAGGAGTAAGCTCTTTGCTTTCTTAATAATTACTATTTGTTGAGTAAGTGGATTTGCCCACAATTTCTGTGTCTATATGACAAGCTGATTTCCATTCCTGCTTACTACCTTGGCAAGTAAAAATTAAAATTCAATTCATGCTGCTCTAATTCCATATAACAGTTTCAAGATTAAGTCCTCAGTGATAATAAGTAAAGCAGTTATGACTTAGCACAAGTTATCCAAGTAACAACTGCTAAACACACATAAGAAAAAATATCCCTTTCAGCAACTTTCATGTCTGTCCTGAAGCCTGGCTTCTAATAGCTAAATTAATCTGATAAATATGGATAACTAAATGATCAAATATCTTAATCCATTTTTCAGGAAAAAATATATTTTATAATTTCTTAGCCTCAGCCTCTGTTCCCAGTAAAAAATCCTAGGTAATAAAGCTCATGGAACAGTCCTCCTTTACTCTTATTCTGGTAATTTACACTCACTAGAAACCACAAATTTCTACGTGCAAAATTTTTATCTAAAATGGCTTGTGTTTAGTTTAAAAAACAAAAACAAACAAACAAAAAAAAAAAACCCTGAAGTTCTTTTCTGTGCTAGCAATCAGAAAATTAAAAAAAAAAAAAAAAAAAGAAACTGATTGAAAATTCCCTTGCCCTCAGAGGAAATGAATGTGAATTGATGGATTGCCACCAGAAATACAAATTAAACTATTTTGGATAGAATAACAACCCTATTACAAATCCAGAACATCTCTTCAGATGGTTGTTCAGTGACTATTAACAATTTCTGTACATACACACACAGAGAGGAACAGTAAAGGCCAGAAGCATTTATTGAGCTGCTACACCAACAGAAGAACTACCACAGTTGGTTTGTAAATTGCCTTCCATATGTGACGGTGTGTGACTTGTTCTGGCCACCACTGAGTACAATGAA
This sequence comes from Corvus kubaryi, assembly GCF_017639235.1. Lineage (NCBI taxonomy): Eukaryota > Metazoa > Chordata > Aves > Passeriformes > Corvidae > Corvus > Corvus kubaryi. The sequence continues at coordinate 8,831,682 of NW_024582059.1, forward strand.
AGCTTAAATTGCCATCACTACACCAGAATACCTTCTTTAGAAGCTGATTCTGCGTTTCCACATGTAAGTCATCGCTCACAGTCAATGATTAAGTTGTGTGACAACAACCATGACTCAGCGACTAAAAATAGATGGTCTTGGGATCTTGCAAAACTAAATCTTCTCTCCCTTGTGCATGCCCAAAGGGGCTACATCAGCCCACAGAGCTGAGATCCAAATCTGTGCCCTGTATTAAGGTTGTGTCCCACCCTGGGAACTGGCTGACAGAAAAACAGCAAACTGTTGGTGGCTGTATAAATTTATGTGTCTCTGGGAGGCAGGGTCATGGATTCAGCTCAACAGGGCACATATGCTGAATAAACAACAACAAAAAAAGCTTTCTTGATACATTAATTTTTAGCATTTCATTCTTGGTATAGTTTTTCCCAGAGCAGGACCCTATCAAAGTAGTTTTTCCCTTTTTGCAAAGTCATAGCTTTTGTGAATGCCTTGGACGAGAAGGTTATCCATCACAGTGCAAACACCCCAAAATCCATGATCCTCCAGCCTCATGATTTCCCATAGTTTCAAGAAGGCAGAGCAGTCAGGAGGACTACAGCAGCTAATTTCTCTGGGCAAATGCTCAGTTTGCCCCTGCAAATACCTGGAATTGATCCAAAGCAGAGATCCCATAGCATTGGAGTTTCCTCATTCCTCTCCTTGACGGTCCCTTACCAGGGTTTGAGGAGGCCTCTAAAAGCATTTGTAATATAATTAGTAAATATCAGTAATATTCTGCATTTACTAACAACTTGTATGCAAGTTCAACATCTGTAAATGCCTACATGATTTACCCCATTATGGTTTGTTTGTCAGGCAGTGTTCTGACTCCACAAGGCAGAAAAGCTTCACAAGCACACTGACAGAACACACTGTTTTCAAAGGCAGGTAAGATTTAAGGTAAATTCATGAGGAGGAGGTTTTTTTGCTCATGAATTTTCTTTACTTATATGTCAAAATTGGTTAATATTTTAGATGCTCAAGTCAGTATCTAGTAATTTCTGCTCTTTTGCTTTTTCTTCTCTGGTCAATCCATCAGTAGTGCTTTCTATTAGTTAAAAGATGAATTACATCAAATAAGAAAAATGGTTGCTCAGCAACTCAGACTCCCACTGAGCCTGACAATGGTAACTGGAGGAAATTTCTTGAAGCTCTTATGTGCTAGCTGAAGGGAAAAGAACATTTATATTATTTTAAATACTCCAGTGATGAGTGGCTATAAATAGCAATGAGACATCTAAACAAAACACACCTTATTTTTTCAATTCTTCTTCCCAAAACAGGTAAAAGCTTAAGCAGTTCTGATCTGGGGATGGCAGTGAAGGGGGCAGAGGAGTGAATGAAACTAGCTCAATTTCATATTAAATTTCTATATTGTCTTTCACAGGTGTCTATTTCCATAGTCTGAAGGGCTTTCAGAGTGTTTTCTCAGTGTCTATTAAATGACCAGTGATCATGGAACAGTAGTAACGAAATAGAAAAGCCAGAGTGTGTGTGCATGTGTGGCTCTGATTTTTGTATGGGTGTTAGTATTGGATCATGCCTCCTTCCTCTTCCTGATCTCACCAGCCACACACAGCTAGGAAATGCTACAATGCTGCTTATAATTAGGGCAGTAGTTAGCAACCATCAGTGGTCCAATTAATTTAGCAGCTGATTGGCTATGCCTCAAAAAAAATCCTTGCAAGTTGTAGTTAATTATTGGCTTTATAACATTACCTTCCCGCTCACTTTCCAAGTAGCTCTGCTGGTTCTGCAGAGCAGAACTCTAACAGACAGAGTTCTGCTCTGCAGTAACAGCACTTTGATCAAAGTCCTGGTTAACACAGGCCTGACATTGACCACATGCCTGATTTCTGCCAGTTCCCAGACACTGCTGAGGAATCTAACCTCGCCAAATTCCTATGAAGAGATATGATAAAGCTCCCTTCTTTTCTATTTTGCAAACACTGCAGAACGTAAATGTAAGATTAATGGCTCTTTCACTCTAGTAATGAGAACCATGTGACTTGTCTTTTATTGAAGTTAATAGTTATCTCTATTCTTACATTCAAGGTCTAGAAACTCTTGTTTCTATCATCAAAATGTTAAAAAAACAGTTGGCTCTTTCTAAGTACAGTTTTCACAGGACTGATTCTTGGTGTAAAAAACTGTAATGGGAAGAAGTATTCAAATATTAAGTATCTGAGTTAAAATTTAATATAATTATAGTGCCAGAATTCTGCATCTCTTTGAGGTGGAAAAATTTATTTCACAGTCTATAATATCTTATTTTTGTATTCTTCAATATGGGCAATTGAAAATGCAGTACATAATTAGTAGGGACAGGTAGTCACCTTAATTTTCTATTCATTAGTAAATTAATTGGTGCCCAAGAACTCACATGTGAGAATTCAAACAATGCAGTGTAGCTCTCTTCCTAAAATTTTCAAATGTTGCTACTGTACCTTCACTGCTGTCTTCTGAATAATAGATGTTTCCATTCTCTGTTGTGCACTCAGGAAGCTGAGAAACATTTTGATACATCTTTGATTAAAGGCGCCTGTGGCTACAGAGCAAAACACCTTTAGCTGCCAATTTTGGTTTCTTCAGCTGAGAAATAAACTAGCACATTATTGGCATTACACAAATCCCAGTCCCAAACAAGATGTATCAAGTCATTTAAGGAACTTTTGGAAATAAAAACATGTACTTTAAAATTACCTTTAAATTACCTGTAGATAACACTGGTATGCTTTGATTGCTTCTTTAGAGGCCACCTTCTAATTTTCTGTATTTTCACATTTCTCTAAAAAGAGTGCATTTTAAAAGTTTTATTTTGAAGCAGTTATAAAATATTTTCAAATATTTACAACTTTTGAATGGTCTTCAGTGTTGAAAGTTTACTGCATTCACCCTTTTTCTGGAACCCATCTCTGTCTTCCAGTCAAAGGCTACACATGGACTGGTTGATGACATGGTCAAAGTCCAGGTGGAATTTATTCTGAGACAATATGTCTTTTGGAAATATTTAGTTCAGGATCAATATACATTTTTTAAAATCCTTTCTAGCTACTAGAAGATATGAAAATACTGAATGTGAAGTTCACTGCACACTTTGTAGGCAGCCTGGAGATACTCAGGAATTGTTTCAATGATGACTGCTAATCCTTTGGAATCATGACTGACAGAGTATAGTATTGCTTGCCTTCAACATCCAAGTAAACAAGTAAATTCCTCCTAATTTCTCCTCCACCATTTTTATAACAGCTTTGCCCTAAGTACCTGTTTTTGTCACCAAGCTCTGAGACTTTCTTTTTACAAATCTCTTGACAGTACTGATTGCACCAAGTGTATGTTATTTTTAGGTCCTATGAGACTGGAGTCCTGCACAGCATGTGAACTGTTGAGCCTGGATAAATGCATCCAGGTAATACCTCTACAGTGATGTTTCCATGCCTGAAAAAAATGTGATTGCTAGCAACTTTTGAAGCCTACTCTGTGGGCTGTATGCACAGAATTGTTACAATAAAACATATCAATATTTCTATTATGCCAATATTTGGTATAATGAACTTTTCCAAATGTTTCCTTCTTTGTCCATTGTTTCTTTAACAGAGCTACATTTAAAAAGATAAAGATCAGTTCACTTTTAGAAGTGAGTTTCAAGCAAGGAATTCCACCCAGGATTTTTATTTTAGTATTATCTTAGTAAGTCAGTAATATCCCAGGATAAACAGACTGTTACGAGGTAGGGTTATTGTTTGTGAATTCTACAGCACATCATAATTTAACCAAATATGTTAGGTCTTTATTCTTCTGCTCAGTTATGGGAGGAGTCAATGAAATGATGTTCTTTTAGAAAGAGATGGATGATTTCTCTAACACTTATTGAATGAACTAGTGAATAAGCAGGAAGAAGAAATTCTCATTTTTAGATAGGCTTGTTTTCACCAAACAGACTGAGAACATCAGCAATGCTGTTTATGGACACCACTTGTGAAGCCCCTGCAGTGCTGTCAGCAGCCTGAATGGATATACTGCCTGATGCCCTGCAGAAAGGCCAGACCTTTTTCACAGGCCAGGTCACATTCTGCAGAATCGCTCAAAGCAAAAGCAAGAAGAGGAGATTTTGTGTACCCTCTGTGGCCCTCATCAGAACTTGTTGAATCCCCAGCTCTTTCTGTTGACAGGCTTTTCGTTGGCAAATTTGTTTTCCACTTCTTAAAAATAAAAGGTATAAGAAAATGACACTGAAGAAGAAATGAAAGCCAGAAACACTCCTCTGTGTCAATTCTGTAGTGTTTTGTCTCATTCTTAGCCCTCCCTCTTGTTCAAATTTTTCTTTTAAATAGAAATGCCAGGACTTAAACAGAGATTTGAGACAAACAAACACAAGGCACCACTGTAGCTTTTTGTATGTATCAATGCAGCAATAAAGACACAGAATTTTGAACATTTAGATCATTCACTGAATGCAAAGAGACTAAATGCATTTTCTGAGAGAACTGAGAATGCTCTTTTTTTTCCCCTATCTTCAATGATTTATGAAACTTCTTATTCATAACAGATGTGTCCAGCCACACAGAGAAGTTTGACTTGTGAAACATATTTGTATTTTGAACTTTACTTAATGTTCCATATTTTTACATACAGAGTGTGACCTGTGTATGAAGAATTGTTCATATTTTTCTTTTAAATGCAGTTTTGACTGCAGTTGTCAACACCACAAGCCATTACACATTTTGGTAGAATACAAAACACCAAAGGAATTCCTGGATTTGATGCAGACATTTCAAAGGGAAAAATGTCTATCTGGAGAGGGTACTCAGGGGTTACAAGTTTTACACTGTTTTCTGTTCTGCCCTGTTGGCTCTCTGCCCTGCTGACCGGGTTGCTGCCTTCACCCTTTGACATTTACCAAATGGTTGCTAAAGTAGCTAAATATCTAAAAGGCTTCCAATTGGGCATCTTTAGAAGACCTTCACTCATATAAATGACAGAAATACACTTGGGGAACATCACTCAAAGTTGAACTTGTTCACCAGCTGGAACTTAAATGTGTCAGATCAGGAAACTAATAAAACATTTCTGTGTTATGTTTGCTCTGATGAAGAGCCATTTTTATGCTTAATTCAACCTTGAAATGAAGGAATTAGGTTTGTAACTGTAGGTTTGTACCTGCAGAAGTCTTACAAGTAATCCATGACAGTGTAGAAAATAGAAAGTTCTGTTAACACACACATCAGAAACAATCAAGATGGAACAGGCCTAAGGCAGCCCTCTAGCAAGATTATTCAGCATGACTGTAATGACTTTTCAGTCCCAAAACTTTACCTGCAATAACGGTGGCAGGGTCAGAGAAGTGCAGATATTTTACATGATGTCATCTTTTCAGAATTACTCAGTATACTGAGTACTTACCCCAACCTGACCTCAGCACAATCAGCAGCACACACAGCAGTTATTTTCCAATGCTATAAATTTCTCTTCTATGTTTTTCTTTAAACCAGCTATTTGAAGGTAGAAATAGAGGGCAAAAAATGGATACCAGGTTTTAGCAAACACTGAATAATAAGTAAAGCCCAAAGGTGAAGTCACAAAAGCCTTAATCTTGTGGTGGGGATGGAAACACACAGCAGTGACTAGACCAGAGTCCTACACTGCATGAGACCTGAAGCCCAGGGCATTTAATGCAGGAAGAAATCCTTCCAGCTGTCATAGGGTCCCTGCACGGATCTGGAGACCATTAGAGAAGAATCTCCCATGCTCAGCAGCTTTCCTGGGTGAGAAGAACAGGAGCATTATGGAGCAGGAGCAAGTCACCGGTGTGGAAGGTGAATACCTAAGAAATGACAGAAGCAACAAGGAAGATGGTACAAGCGCAAAAGGGATTCTGCTCAAAAATTTTCATGGCTGTGGCTGAACCAAACAGCTTTAATAGCAAGGTGCACTGTGAACCAGGATGGTACAGTTAAAGTAGTAGATAAAGCGTTTTTCTTCAGCACACAATGAAATAATTTCATACTTCTAATAGTGAATATGAATACTGGCCACCATTTTTCATTTTACGTGGTGTCATGCTACCCTATACTATTTATTCTTTAGACACAAGGTCCCAGATAATCAAATGGGGGGAACAAAAAGTAAAGCAGAAACACACGTTTCTGTCTCTTCAATGTTTTCATCTTCTTGTGACAGGAGTTCTGAAGCTTTCTTCCGAGATCAGAGAATTTAGCACCTATTCAGACAAAATCAAAACCAATGAGACAATCTGATAGGCTCATTCACAGGAAAAATAGCAATGAAATGAGAACAGAATTGACTAATAATACTTGTGTCTGATCTGTATTTTCAAGGTGAACCTTTGATAGATGTTTGAAAAATTTCATTTTCATGCAACACAGGTCTGAAAATGACATTCATATTAAATTTCACAGCTTCTTTCAGGTGTTTATTTATTTTTTTCTACATTGGAATTGTCTGTTCTATCCTTCTATTTTGGCACATTCTTACATGACTTTCAGGGAAAAGGACCCACTCCTTAAATTTACCCCTGTCGTTAAACCTTCATGAGGGGCCATATCTGCTGATAAATCATATTCCAAATTGTCCACTCCTACAGAATCTGAGACATGATGAAAATGACATAACTACCACTAATTCAACAAAATTATTTCTAATTTATGTGTCAGAGATAATAATTCAATGCCTGGAATTTTCTGGGTTTTTCCTGACTTGGTCTAGCTTTAATTATGGAAATTTAAGCAAAATTGAAGTAATCCTACCTTATTATGTGTCCTGACTCTCAGGGAAGTCTAAGTACTCCTTGTTTAGGTGGAAGTGATCTTCAAAATCATTATGGTAAATTAAGAAATATAGCACATGTAGCAAATGAAATGCACAAACAAAGAAGTAAAAACAAAAAAAAGTGCTTTATTTAGCCAGCCATCTGCAGCTGGGTATTGTACTTTGCAAGACAGAGAGAGAGAAGGATGAGAAATGGTCAGTTCATTCACTTCCAGGCTCACTTGAACAGATGTAACTCTAAAACTGCCTTACTGAATTCAGTACGGATTTAAGTTACTAGGTTAATTCCTAGTCCTCCCTCTGTCTTCATTTTCTCATAGATATAAATGATACTCTAAAGTGTGCTTTGTGCATGGATCATTCATTTCACATGCTGCAACCAGTGCAATGCTAAAATAGCCTGGAAAAGGCCAATGAAGAGTGACATCCAGTTGCCCTCTGAAAGCATTACACATTTTCATCTCATACACTGAATTCTTTGTTATGGTCAAAACCTAGAAAACAAAAGATTTTTTTCAACTTGAAATTGGTACTCTTTAGTCATTCCTCAAAAATTTGCTGCTCCTCCTGCAGATTACCTGGCGGTTACATCAGGATGATAACAGAATGTCTAAGTGGGTTTTAGAAAGCAAGTAAGAAAAATAGGAAGCATACTGGAAGAGTGGATCTAGATAAGAAACCACTAATAAATGTTTATAAAGTCACTGGATGCTCACTTGACCTGCTCTAAAAATATTTACTAACATGAAAAGCTATTTCCACTTTTGTAAAGGAACAGCTCAGGCTAACAAAAATAGCTTGCTATTCATAGGAGCAGAGCAGGGGAAGTAGATACTTTGTTCAGTTATATGAAGAACTGAATGGGGGAGAAATGTCTTCTCATATAAAAGCCAAGGGGTACTAAATACCCTAATGTTTTGGAAAACCCTGTTAGCTCTGTTTTCCCCCATCTCGTCAGTCCTTCTCCACAGGTGGTTATAGATTTCAAGGTAACAGGTGGTTCTTCTCACTTTGTCCTAGGACTTCTCTGCCTAGGGCTGTTCCCACTGCAGCCAGAGCTGTCTGGCAGACAGAGCCCCAAATCCAGCATCCACCATCCAGTCTGGCAGCAGATCCTTCAATCCATCTCGCTTTATAACTTTTCTTAATCAAACGTACGATTTCGTCGTTCAATACAGTTAAATTTCAAAATGTATTTGCTAGAATATGATAACACTTGGTTCACTTGAAAAGACTACCTTTGTCCAGTGTTTACAGCAGTAAATTTAAAAATAAGTATTTAGAAAATGGAATTCTTATTTGCAGTTAGCTGAGGAATTCAGCAAGCACTAGCATTTTCCATGAAAGGATCAAGAATTGAAATGGAAGTTGACATACTGACATAATAGTCTCATTTCTGTCTATGCCAGAAGACTGCAGCAAGCTTTTAGTTAACAGCTTTGAAAAACATTGCTAAACACAAATGCTTCTATTGTAATACCCCAGCTATTTTAATTACAGCAACTAACAAAGGTTTTGTGTTTTCTATGCAGCCACCCAGTTCATAGTTTGAGCAGGAGACATTTCAGTTCTGGAGAAGTTCATTTGATACCATGACTTTTGAAACAGTTCTGAAGTTATGAAGATTCCTTATGATTTCTGCACATTTCCAACATTTATTAATAAATCCTGTGTCTTCATAGTTGTAAAGCGTTAAGAGTATTTGAACACTTGCTATCAAAAAATGATAAATCCCTCTCAATATAGCTTCAAATGCTCCTCTGTAATAATTAATATAAGGATTACTTCTGGGTGTGGATATGAAGTTGAGCCAGCTTTCCGTTTTTCTTAGTATTTAATGTCCAGTTATGACTGAAATCATAACTCTATATTTAGTATTCTAATTTAAGAAGTCATATTTTTGAAACATTGAAAGATACAGAAACTTTTACATTCCGGGGAACAAATAAAAGAGTGTAAGTGGGAGCTGTAGAGTGCTTTGATAAAATGAGACAGAAGCCATGGAGCTAGGTGTCTGAAAATCATTTAGGAAGTTAATTTAGACCCCTCTATTTTTTGAAGTTTATTTTAGGCTCCTTCTTTTTAAAAAAAAAAAAAATTGTATCTAGAACTATGATAAAAAACAATCATGCAAAGTATTTCCCAAACATCCAGTCTTACACCAAGAACATAATTCATTAAGTAATTTCTATTCTGAAATTATCTTTTTAATCCCCATTCAGTGTTGATGAGTTACAATTATTGCTTTTTTGAGCTTATCATTGTTGCTTTAAGTGACTTTTTATGATACATTCCCATCAGTCATTTCAATTCTAAGACAATGGACTTTAAACTATGTAGACAACCATTGCAGGAGGTTATGAAAACCTACCTAGAAAGAAAACTGAACTAGACTGAGGTCTTGTGCATGTAGTAGAATAAATCATGAGCAAATTGATTCCAGCTCTTTTTTACATGACAATTTTTCTCTTAATGATTGGGAGTTATTTTAGGTATGTGGTATTCAGAACTTAGGGACTTATAAATCCAAGTATCTTAAAAACTGCAGTGACAGAAAAAACATTGAGAGATCTTTCTCTACAGAGAGTAAACAAACCCCACATTTCTAACTCTGCAGCTTCCTATTATCCCAAGAGACTTTTTCTTCATTAGCACTGACATTAATTTTCCAGCAGCTGTGGAAGGATGGGTTGAACATACATTTATCTTCAAAACGTCATTGCTGCTGTTCTTGTGAAGCATTCTCTGACAGCCACTTGTTTGAACATCAAGTAAATGATTGGTCATGACAAATTGGTCTTTAATCAGAAGCAAATGATAACAGTGACAACACTTGTGTGTCACTTCTGCCTCTTTCACCTCTTCCTGCAGCTACTAGTATTCCTGTAGTTTTCTTTGGCATGCACAACAGACACTTCATTATTTTCTGTTCTTTAGCACCCAGCAGACTCTGGGAAAAGCTGTCATTTCTATTGCATGCCTACAAAACACATGATGAGCAGACAGGCAGGTATTAGCAACCACCTACACCTACAGGTTGAAATTTATACTTCTATATGAATTGTACAATTGTCCTTATTGCCAAGAAAAGCAGTTTTATTCCAACTTCCCAGAGCACCTTACAATGAATCACAAAAAATTTCTTTCATTAGATAAATGTGAAGTGGCTACAATACTACATAGCAGATTTACTACAAAGCCCATTTATTCAATATAAGGGAGATAATTCATTATCAGAGAAAGTGAAAAAACATCCATCAGCCATAAATAACACATGCAAAACATGAAACAGATTTCTGAGCTGAGATTATGTAGAGATATAGCATATGTTTGCCAAACTCAGTCCTATAGTGATAATCCCTTACAAACTTCTTTAGAAGATAATTACATTTTTCAATCAAGTATTCTAAGAAATTAGAGGGAGTTGCTACCATTTCGGAAGTTCTTTAAAATTTATTCCTTTTAAAAACTGCCTTAAAATATATCCACTTAATGCAATTCCGTAAGTTCACTTGCCTGTACTTGATCCTTAGGGTAAAAGATAGAACCCAGTTGTATCTAAAACAATCTTGTATACCCTTCTGTTTTCCAAACACCAGTGATTTACCAGCTTCTTGAATGAGAAGCCACATCCACACCACAGTTCCCCAAAGAGCCCACCCTGTGTAAGTGCACCAAACCCTTCAGCCACTTGTCTCGCCAAGCTGGGCACAGAAAAGGAGGCAGAGGACACTGGAAGGGAAGGTGAGTGCAGTAAAAGCCTGCTTCACAGTGAGACACAGCTGAACCCGGCAGGAGCTGCTGGAGCACTTCACTGATGGGAGAATTGGGAGCTACACAAAGTCTCATTAGCCTTTAGTCCCTGCCAGCTTGACTTCACAGCTGGTGTGTATCTCCTGCACATGTGCGGTGTGTGGCAGCCAGAGGGGAGCTATCAAAGGCTCTGAATCAAGGGTTATGCTGCTATAAACACAAAACCAGCAGGATTTAGGGCTCCCTGCTGAGCTGCATTCAGGCCAGATGGAAGTACGCAGGAAGCAAAATCCTAAAGGAATAGGATGCGGGTGCTAGTTGATCATCAAATCCTCACATTACATTCTATCACCAGATTCTGACCCATTACTTGTAATTTTCAGGGCTGTGGCATCTTCTGAGACAGTCTCTTTTTCAGCCCCATAAACCTATAAAAATTCAGACCTTTCCAGTGTCACAAGTAAGCCCAGTCAGTGAATAATAGCACTGTTGTATCTGAGTCAACTGATCTAATTATTTCTCATGGCTTAGAAGGGATTTCAGACATTAACAGCTGCTTACACAAAGCATCACCTTTTTAGTATGAGAAAACATGGTACTAAAATTTCACATGATTATTTCAGCTCAGGCTGAAATGTTGCTGGTTTAAGACTGGTCACATACTTGCAATTCACTTAACTCATGTGTTCCTGTCCTCATCCTATCCACTGCTTTTATAATTTATGTTGGTGTTCTCCCTAAGGCTCAAAACACATCCAACTCCATGCTCAGTGCATCTCTTGGATGTCTCTGATTACAATCAGCTTTTCTTTTACTACCAAACGTGACGTAATCCCAAAACATGAAATAATAGCAAATATTGATGTGTAAAATCCTGAGTGTTCATACTATAGAGTTATAGCAGTTAGAGATTAAATATATACATAGTTCATCTATTGTCTCTGTAACAGATTTAGATCTGTTTTATTAAAATTTAGGGTTTACCTTCTGCTCACATGATCTACAGCTGTTGCCAGAAATGGTGTCCATAGCTGCAGGAGCATCTAAGCCCCTTCTGACTCTGTGCCTAACCATGCCCTTGTGGAGGAAGGAAAATGGTGTCTATTTTCCCCTCCTCTTCTTTAGAATCTAGAGATAGGATCCAATACTGAAATATGTAATAACCACTCACTGATTCGAGTTGCAGCTCCATGTCCTCCTCTACTGAAATTCTTGCTCTAAACATGTTTCCTGCCTGAGGACCCTGTGCTGGAAAAAGGCAGGAAGGAGGTTGGCATTGGGCACGTGTGCCACAAGGCTGCCTGCCTCCACCTGGATATGCACTCATGGGACCCAAAAGTCAGGTCTGATGGAGCTTGGAAATATTGTGAATTAGCTGCCAGCCATAGTTTTGGTACTTGGAAGAGGCCAGCGCTGGCTCCTGCCTCAGCTTGGGTTAGGTGGTGGCAGAAACTGGGACCAGTGACTAGTTTTTGTCACATACCAAGCTAATGTGGTAGGTGTGCCATGACTCGAGAAGTTCTGACTTTCACCGTCAGGTGTTTTTTTATTACTTGCTCCACAACCATCACTGGTGCCATCCTGTTCTTCCCAGTTACATTCTTAGTAGCATAGAGGTTCACTGTCTCCCTGACATCACAGGCTGAGACCACTTACTTTGTTCTCATTATGCCTAACGAAGGAATGCTGCTCTGGGCTTGTTTCATTTATTTTTTCTTTCTCTTACTTCACACCCTAGCTCTCCACTCAGTTGCGCTGCTTTTTTTCTGAAGCCTTTCCAGCTTATCAATGCCTTCCATATAACATAGTGCACTGAACTCAGTGTGGTTCTTTAAGTTAAGTGGAGTGAAATCAACATGAAGAAACACAGGCCCCATCTTGTTTTATCAGCTGGAATTCTGATACAGCACCTCAGAAAAGATTTGCAGCTATATTTTGTAGCAGCCATAGTGTTCTTCAAACTCAGTTCAATTTTGGTGTTCTCCCTCAGATTTGGGTTCTTTCATTCACTTGTCACTGACATAACTATTTTCCTCCTATTTATACAGACAAAATGCTTACAAAACTCCCCTTTTCTCCAGAGATGTGATTTTAAAAATTCATAACTCTTAGAAATATATCAGCCTAATTCTTTGCCACATAGTATCATTGTTTTCTGTTGATGCTTTTTGGTCTTAGATTCTCTGTGCATCTTCATTGCTGTTTTCATTGCTTCAATACTCATTTACATTTTAATTAATTAGTTTTATTTTATATCTTAATTTAGATCACTCATTAAAAATCCATTACTTTTGAGAATTAGCATTAAATTAATAGAATGGAATAGAAACATCTGGGAAGAATATAAAGCACATATAAATTATCTCCTAATTTGCCTGACAGTTTTCCAAAGGGAAAAGCTGAGGGAGAAATTCTCAAAACACAGACTTTGAAGAACAGGATTAAACTTCACTCTAAATGCATAATCTCTGAATTTACTCTTGAGATATTTAGGATCTGTGAAAAAAAATTCCTGAAGTTTAAACAACAGAATTGTCACTCTTTTCCTATGCCCTCAATAGCACCTAATGAGCTGCTTTTCAGGGTACTGACAACACTTACTCTAAACCCATTGCAGAAAAGGGAAGTGAATGTTCCAGATGAGCAGCTAGAAGGAGAATGAGATTCAGAAAAAGAGACTTTTTTTATCTTGGGAGAAGCACTGCTCCATATAAGCACTGCTCCATAGAAATAAGGAGTTGAGTAGAATAAAAATGGTGGAGATTCACACATATACATATATATTGTTTCCCTGACTCAAAAGGACATTCGGAGATTGGGAACTGATTCTGGGATATCAGCACCCCACCATTTACACTACAAAAATTAATCTCTGCTGAAGTGAACATATTGTGAAAAACTGTAGGTCACTGAAGGAATTTATAAATGCTAACACATTTATTTTATTCAGAAAACAACTAATAGGTTGCTTATTCAAGCAGGATCTGTAGAGGTGGAAAAGTTACGATAAAAGATTTAGTCTTGACTGTGTGGGAAAGTTTTTTCGGTACATGACATTATGTCAAAAAATTGAGGCAAGAAAACCATGTGGCTTGTGGCTTTAACTGCTGTATTTTGCTTTGGCTTACCCTCTATCACTCCAAGAGGAGTTTTTGTATGCACAGCTGTGCACCTTGGCTCCAGGGGTAATTATGCTGGTATAACTGACAGTCTCTCTTGCAGGCAAACCCCTGGTTCTCTGAGGTCTGATGCACGGGGAATAGCTATGGCTTCAGGAACTTCCTGAAACATTCACCCCAACAGATCTTGCCTAAACAGCAGTTTAAAATATCTGCTGGGACATACTGAACTACCATTTGAGAGACGCACTGTGATCTTCTCCATCAAACCTAACTAAAGCAATTAACTGAATAGCATTGGTCTGACGGCCTTCCAATTTTGCATTTGTACCCTTCTTACAGGCACCAAAAGGATTATGCCTGCTTGGATGAGCAGTGACAGAGAAAATGCTTCTTTCCATTTTCTCTGGCAGAAAAATGTCTCTCTGTAGTCTTCTTTTGCACGTGATATACATCCTTCAGCTTATCCAGGCTTTCCAATGTATCACACATATTTCACTATAACAGCCTCTGCTCTACTGCTTTTAAAATTTCAGCATAAATAAAACATTAATCATCAGTCTTAACTTTCCTGTATTTTTTGTCTTCCCTGTGAGCAAGTCATTACAGTATGTCTGATTATTAGGAACAAGGAATAAACATTTCCCCTCTGTGAAGAACAGGAAACAATGTTTGGAGAACAATCAAGTCTATTCTCCATGGAAAAAAATGTAGCAATAGGAGAGAGGCCTGATCTTTTTCCAAATTTAAAAAAAAAAAAGAAATCCACTTTCATCTGAAGAAAAAGAAATTAGCTTATGTATTCACCCAGTCTGACCTCTTTTCTAAACATGTATTTCATTGTAAAGTACACTTAAATATCAAGTATGACTATGAAAAGAAACCAAAACACTCGGGGTTTTGGACTAGGTATTATGCTTTCATCTTGTGAAATTCTTGTTTATATCTGTCTGCCATGGTAAATTATGTTTTCAGCTGAGCATGAAAAAAAAATGCACAAGATACAAAGAGGGGCCGTTCCCCTACATGAAGAACACATGAACATGCACTGCCACCTGCACACAGCTGTGGTTTACATGGGAAAGTCATTCTGGGAAATAATACCAGCAAAACCAAGTGCTCTGACCACAGTCCAGCTGAGGTCTTGTAAACATTGACAGATCTCTGTGGTTTTCATTTTGTTCTGTATTTTTTCCTAATATTTATTAAATATCAGGGAAAAGAAAAAAAATTAAAAGCCACCACTGTGTCTGGCAGCGTGTTGTGCAGTGGTACACCCGCTGGTTACTTAATCAGACCAGTCCAAAGCCATATATCTGTGTGTGTCTCCTGTCACCTGTCCCATCCCATTGCAGTTTGTATTACAGATCTCTGTTGCATGGCATAGTTCTTCCCTTTGTACTAATAACTAAGTCTTCAGAGTTGGGCAATATGTCATTTTGTTGCCAGAGCACCCAAGGGGCCACAATATGGTTCCCATTTTGGCCCAAAGGGAGGAAGTAATAGATGCCAATTTTTAACTGACGAACAATGCTTCCCTGTGTGTCAGCTCAGACATGTGGTTTGTGCATCTGGGAGCTAAACACGAGGTTTAAGCGTTCCCACTCGCACCCCACACAGCAGAAATTTGATGGAAATTTTTCTCCTCACTGTGCAGTCCAACAGCTGCACTGGCTGTCGCAATATTGCCATTAAAAGCCCTGGGCTGGCGCTCCCTCCCTGGCCCCACAACAAGTGCCATGAGAACGCTGCCATCTCAGTACACCACATTTCAGAAGAAAAAGCAAATTTACCAGTCACATGCAGCAATGATGTTGCCAAAGCTGACGGTTTTAGTTTTGCCTTTTTGGGTGGTATTTCCCAACTTACAACAACAGAATCTCAGGGAATGGAGACGCCTTTTTAAACTTGTTTTAAAGCATATTTCCAGATCTTTCAGTTAGGGTAAGAAAAGTCTTGGAAAAAAATGAAATATACACATTTGTTGGGCACAGAAGACAGGAGGCCACAGCAAAGAAGCTAATACTTAATTGTCATATTTTTTAAATCAGTATTTTACCTGTGAACTCATTTTCACAGACAAAATCTTGGAGTTCAGACACCCGAGTTATTGAAACTGTAAAGGCTCCTTGCAGACCCTCTGCATGCTTAAAGCTGTCACATTTCCATCTTTGAGCTCCCAGGCTTCATGGCTGCTTGACAGGAACAGTGTAGCTGCTCTGATCTTACCATGACCAAAAACAAGATAACAAGAAAGGGCAGCAAGAAGATCTGAACTGTTTATTCAAAGAGGAGAAAAACATGCTGCAAAGGAAAATACAATGAGTGGTGCCTGTCAGGTACAAATTCCTACTTAGAGCTCACAGAACACTGAGGAAACATTGTTCTTTAAAAGGCTTCACACTTAAAAATTGCCACAAACCGGTAACCCTGAAACTCATTGCCATTATGCTACAGAGCTTAAAACACATCAAGAAGATAATTAATGCATATGGGAAAATTCAAACACTGACATGCACAAGGACATGAAGATGCTACAGAGAATTTGACCTAGTAAGCAGGAAATGTATGAAGCAGTACCTGCAGTATGTAAAGATTATGGGGGTTTTATTCCAGAAAATAATACTCCATTGGTGCTTGCCAAAGCACTCAGCCTCCATCTGACATCAGCATCCATCTGAGACCTTGTTGATTCATATGTGTAGGATAACCTTTCTGGCACATTCCTTTAAAATTACTGGTTGCGCTGTAGCTGCGTTTCAGATTTTACCCTCTCTAGAACCAGACAGTCTGTTAAATGCGCTCAGCAAATAATATGTTTACTGACTTTCATGTTGTATTAAAAAGCTATTATTCAAAGGAATGTTCTCAATGGTTCATTCAGCTCTGGGCAAAGCTCTGCCATATGCACTGTTGTTGACTGAATTTGCAAATCCTCCTACACATGCAGCAAAATACCAAGGCATCACAAGAACAAATTAACTTTATAAATCTCAGTCACCTTTTCGCTTTCCTTGAAACAATGCTGCTATTTGGTTATTTGTAAAATTCCACTTGGGATATAATGATCTTTAGTCCCAAGATACCACTGCACTGCCACAGAGATACTAACTTTCACTTAAGCAATTAATCTTGCAAACTCAAAACATTTTTTTCTTCTTGTCTAAGAAATCTCGTATCTGGGGGCTACTTTAAAAATATAAGGAGCAAATCTGTAAGTAGTTGTCTCAAAACTGAGTGCAGAGCAAAAGACGGACAACCATATCTTAGAGATTTAGCTGAACATTTATCATAAACTGTGGGAATATTCTAGCAAGTCATAATTAGCATTCATTAATCACAAAAATTGATTTATATTTTCACTTTCCATGCAGGTTTTAATGCAGATTATGGACTGGATTCCACCCACCTTGTGGGTCTTTCCTATTTTAACCCAGTTTTCAAACTGGCTTTTTTGTTTTGACTGGCCTCTGCTTGATACTATTTGTAGAATTAGAGTTAAAAAAAAAACTAAACCAGAAGTTGGCAGTTGTACACTCCTTTGTATCTTTTTAATCATACTAAAGAAATTACATATTACTCAAAAAGTTAACTTCCATTTCCACTGGTAATGGAAAAACATTTCTGAATTAGCCTGATAGCAAAATATTACTGTCATTCTGTTACATCCTGCGAAGAATTGGGTGTGCAACCCCTTCTGACCAGTAGGAATCCTGAATCCACTTACCCACCTTCATTTTTTGCAACACTGGGCCTTGTTCTTTCTGTACCTCCTGCTAAGTGTCAAATATATTTTCCTTTTTTAACAATACAAAATTAGGGCTATCTATGGACCTGTAAAAGAGGCAATCCTCTGGGAAAACAATAGCACAGTGGTAGTGACACCGTTTCAAATCTGGCACTGCACAGCTCAGGGCCTGTTGGTTTTGGCACCAACGTAGGAAGGATTTGCCATAGAGACATGTCATGAAGTTCTTGAAAGGAAAGACAATGTTTGCATTTGGTGTGTTCAGGTATTGAAAGCTACCAGAAGGAGAGCTGCTGTGGCCATAACCTTTGCTAGTTTCATAGAGTCATAGAATATCCTGAATCATTGAGTCCAACCCCTGCCCTTGCACAGGACAGCCCCAAGAATCACTCTGGGATGTGATGCCTGAAAGCACTGTCCAAATGCTTCTCAAACTCTGTCAGGCTGGTGCTGTGACCACTTCCCTGGGGAGCTGTTCCAGTGCCCAACCACCCTCTGGGTGAGGAACCTTGTTGTAAAATCTAACCTAAACCCCTCCCGACACAGCTTTATGCCATTCCCTCAGGTCCCATGGTTGGTAACCACAGAGAAGAGATCAGTGCCTGTGCCTTCTCTTCCCCTCATGAGGAAGCTGCAGGCTGCAGTGAGGTCTCCCTGCAGTCTCTCGCAGGCTTAACTGACCAAGTGACTCCAGCAGCTCCTCACAAGGCTTCCCCTCTTCCCCCATGTTCACACCTCTCTTTTGGACACTTTCTAGTAGCTTTATATCTTTTTTTTACTGTGGCACCCAGACCTGCCCCCAGCACTCGAGGCAAGGCAGAGCAGAGCAGGACAATCCCCTCCCTTGCCCTGCTGCCGATGCTGTGCCTGATGCCCCCAGGACACGGCTGGCCCTCCTGGCTGCCAGGGCACAATGACTCACATTCAACTTGCCATCGACCAGGGCCCCCAGCTCTCTTTCTGCAGCGCTGGTCTCCAGCCTCTCATTCCCCAGTCCGATATTATGAATGGTTGCATGTATGGAAATATTGCAATCAGCAAGCACAGCCCAGATACAAGACATGACTCCAGGCATGACATGAGAGCTTGTACAAAACTCTCAGCTGTGAGTGGAAGAGAGAAGACTGTGTCCTGTAGAAACTGCTCAGAACTTCAAAGCTGAATCTGACAGCAAAGTTGCAAGTCTGAGTGACAAGCTGGCTGTTGATGTTGCTCACAGTGACAGGGGACATGTCTAAGAGGATTTGAGGAAAAAGATGAATATCTTCATTCGACTTTAGCAGCTGGCAAGAATCCCATAAGATGATATCAGGCAGAGGCCAGTCAAAACAAACTGGAGGTTTGATATTTCAAGCCAGTTTAAAAAATAGAGACAATGAGGAACTGTTTGAAACAGTGATGAATTTTCAAATTACTTTTATAGTTTGTCTTGAATTTTTCCCAAAAGAACACTATCTTGGTGTGGAAAATGGCATGCAAAAGGTAAAAAATTCCTCCATTTCTGCATTTTCAAAGAATGGAAAAGGATATAGGATTAATATATATATTTGGCGCAAACTCACCTCCACTCCTCCTAAGTGATCCTTAGCAGCTGTCCATTTCACTGTCATCTCCCAACAGAAACTTTCATATGTTCATGTTCTGCCTTCCACTGGAGAAAATCTGACCTTGTCTGAGCTATACTGTATATTACATTTGCCACACTGCATACATGCTGTGCCTGGCCTCGCACCTGCTGGTGACTGCATGGATTTGCCTGGTGGTCACCATGCTGCTGGCTTGGTTTCACTGGACCTACTCTGTCCCTCTGGCTGGGGAAGGGGGACAGCATTTGTCCCTGCCAGCCTGAGCTGCCAGTCTGCCTCCACTCCTGTAGGTCCCTGAGATAAATGCATGGGGACAAGCTCATCTTCCAGTGTTCTCCTCCTTGCTCTCCCCACCCCCAGAAGTGCAATTCTTTCTCTGTGGCTAGTGCTGGGAACCTGCCTTTCAATGCACGGCTTTCAGCTTACACTTACTCTTGCTCTTGTCTTCTCTGCTTGGTTCCATTTTCCAGCTAACTGTAATGCAGCCCAGCGTAGATAAACAATCCCATACCTCAACCTAAAAAAGACAATTGTTTCCCAGTTCCTGTGTGGCTTGGAAGGTGTCAACATCCTTCTGCATGATTTTGGCTCTGGCATTGTCTGTCTCACAACGGAAGGCTCCCTTGCCTCACAATGTCTCCTTGATTAACACTGAGTTGTTCAGAGGATTTACAAAGTCTTGCATTCACTTCCCAGAAGAGCAAGAGGCTCAGGAGAAACTTTACTGATCACTTCTACCAAAGTGAGCAAAAGTTTTCAAGGAGATGCTTTATGGTATTCATTTTCCAGCGGCTGACTTGACTTGCCATGCTCCATTAAGACAGCCTTGTGTACTAAGCATGCCTCAGAAATGGAAAATTGTGTCTTACGGTAAATTAGACGCCATCCCCCCAAAAAACCAAGATTAATTCCTACAGGATATGTGCTGGCACAGTTCCAAGCAGCTGGATTTGCACAAAGCAGCCTTTTTTTCTTTAATAGATTCTGGTGAAGTTTTGTCCCTGTCTGTAAAAATTGCCTGTATTATCACGAAAATAGAAGCAATTGAGCTTTCCCTGACCTGATCTGGAGGAAACACAAAAAAGTTGATTTAGTTATGAAACCTATTCAATTTATGCTCTCAAAGTTCTTCACAAAAGCTTTGTTGAAAACTATTTGGGAAAGCAAAGAGTGCCTCAAACATGCTGTTAATTACCATCTGCTTTGTGGCTGTCACCCATTCTGATTCCTGGGGAGTGCTCTAGAAGTTTTCTGTGTGCAACAATTGCACAATAGTATCCAAACCAGACACAGAATTTCCTAATATACTCCAGTTTCATGCTGGAGAACTATTAAAAACAACTATTTGTATGGCTTTCTGGGATGCAAGGTTAGGTTTCCAGCATCATCATATTGCTTTTGCAAATGCTAGAACACAAGCAAGGCTGTGCCCTAAACAGAGATCCTCATCTTGCATGAATGTTTTTCTACAACAAGAAATATCTTTCAAATAATCATCCTATGTTGAGTAGTCAAAAGACATTTAAGGATTTATTCAATTTTTAATTAATGCTTTCATCCTGTTTCTTGTTTTCAGTCAGGTCAGCTTTAAAATGTTTATAAAGCAAGATTGAAAAGCTCAAATAGTGAGTTCTGCATGACTGAATTAAAATACAAAAATAAACAAAACTATAATTCTAATACCATAATTATCTAGATGTCCCTTTGGATTTTTAATTTTCTATGGGGTTTTGTTTTCTGGGATTCTTTTTTCCTTTTTTGAAGCCTGTCTTCAAAGTATTGCTCTATTTTGGATCTTACCTCTTGCTTTTGAACAACTTAATTTCAAATATGTCTATAAAACGTGATTTTTAAGGGTATCACTAATGTCATTCTCAACATTACATGTATTTCAACCCCTCACCAGATCTCTCCTTATTTGTTGAAAGTCTGATCAAGCCTGGATTAAGGGACTGAGGCTAAGGAAACATTCAACTAGAATGTAGGAAGAAGTCTATGTATCTGATATATGCCTCCCTTTATTGTACTAGGCATCTTCATTTTGAGCAAAGCAATTTAAAGAAATAGGTGATAGTTCTTGAGACATTATTTGATACACTTGGAAAAAATATTCAAATTTTCAGGTGCAGAACCCTAATCAATTGTAATAACATGATAGCTCTATTTCCATTTCTAATGTAGTTATTATCACAGGTCAGTACACCAGGGAAGAATCACCATTTCCCCAGGCAAATCAAAGTGCTGTCCAAATTATATTCAATTAGACACTCAACTACACTTACAAATCTGTGCTCTGTTTGCAGAGAGACATGCAGGGCGCCCTGAAGTGCAAGAGACCTGACAACTTGTACCTGAACTGCACACCCATTCCCACACAATATAACTTTTTCTTTCTGCCAATGCTTTGTATATGCACATAGTTTTTTAACTACTTGCATCCTACCTTCAGGCAGAAAGAAAATGACACACAACAGTATCTGTGTAAAACCTGCAGCTAGACCTCAGACAAACTCTGCATGCAAACTAAATCTGAATTTGAATCCTTCTAAGTTAACAAGTGTTTCCAAGACTCGAATAAAAACCATCTGAATGCACATAATTTTTAGAGTGCTCTGCTTTTTTCAGTCTGTAACATTTCCTAAATGCTTTTTTATATGTAACTGTCGTGGATGTGTGAAAAGTTTCATACATTTGAAGTTCTGAACTATATCCAAGCTTCATGAAACAGGCCCATTTAACAGGAGGTAGATCTGTGTAGGTGTAGATAAACTACCTGACAGACAAAACGCCTTCAGCTCTGATTCTAGGCTCTAACACTGAAATTGCTAACTACTGAAACACACTTTCATCTGCTCTCAGAGCTACAACAAAAAACTATCACTACAGGAAAGCAGCTGCCTGTAGAGATACAGAAGAAACCCACAGAAATGTAGGAGATAAAAGGGAAATATGTGTTAACAAGAGCCAGTGCAAGCACACAGGGCTTCATTACAAGCCTTCTGGTCTCTTGGGGACTTTGCTTCACAACCCAACATGCCCTGTCTGAGCCAACCAGCTGGCAAGTGTCACCCCTTCCAGGACTTGGCTCTGAATCAGAATGGCCTAATTAAAGATTAATGCTCTCTGACAAAAACTAGTAACTGCTTCTCATGCTTCAGAGAATTCATAAAAATATTTTCATACTTTTATAAGAAAATTAAAACCATCTAATTGGATTGCAGCTTCAGGAACTGCAGGTACTCACCAGGACATCCTCTTATGATAGCTTCAAAGCTGATTTGAAGCTGTATTTTCAATCATTGTCAATCACTCAATTGACTGTCTTCCAAAGCTGCTATCAGATCCTAAGTCAGCTGTAACTCACAGCATTTTAGGAAATATTTTTCAATAGTATCAGCTTCATGTGACATTTTCTAACTAGAGCTTAAAAACATGCATCACATCATCAAAGCGAGAACTGAAAGGGAAGCCAACTGTTTCAGTGTGTCATACTTTTACTAGAGTATATCTAAAATGGTAACTAATGAATGTCCATTTTAAGAACTGTTTGATTGCATCATTTTGTAACTAATTAATTAATCTGATGTGGTATCTAACACTATGTCTTTAATGAATTAGAAATCAAACAAATTATATGAATGAGCCCAGAAAAAGGTATTATGAGCAGGCAGCATCAGAATCAATGCACAGCTCTATCCTTAGATAGTTTTTCCTCTGTGATGCCAGGCAGAAATGACTCCCATTTTGTGATTAAAAGAAGTTTTTGTCTCAGAATTCATTGTAATGCTCGCACACACTTGCCAGCAGACATTTTGTAACAAGCAGAAAAATAGTTTTTCAGATGGCTATGCTGAAAAATGTTAAATTTTCAGTTTTCCAGCATCTGCATATTGTAAGAAAACTCACCCACACAAAACTGAGCTTTCTCCAAGAAAACTTTCTAGTATCTAAGCCTGTTTCATTTATTCATCTTTTCCATTCTATTTAGACTTAGTTTGCTGCTTTATTTTACTTCTTTGGGTTTTGATTTTGATTGTCTCCTTGGAGCAAACTGCTTGATGGCCTTCTATTTTGGAAATCATAGTTCTAACACACCACGCCAGGAAGAACAGATTAGCCTGACTCTCAACTGAGTGTGTACCATCATTATCAGAAGCCTGAGCCAAAGGTTACCATATTCCCTGGGATTCCTGCCATTTGGTCCCCAGGCAATGTTCTACCGGATTTTAAATGAGGAATGACCTCTAGATAAAATGGCTGCATCTAAACAGTTTAGACATCCTGTTTTAGCTGGAAATGGATGTTGAGCTGAAATTAAAGATTTTTTTTCTGATGTAAATATTCTGCTATACTTGATCCATATTACTTTGCAATGGGAAACTGCAGCATTATGTAAAATGTAGCACACAGGTTAGCAGTTTTTGAACGGATTACAAAACCTGAACAAGTAGAGAGCTTTAAACTGACAAAAATACATGACACTGCATATTTTTATTAATTGAAAGGTGAAAGATGTGTCAGACAGCACTAATGTCCTTCCTCATGAACCACATTTGCAAATTCTAATTTATCATATCCTTTTACATAGGAGGCTGTTAAATTGGTTTAAATGAAAAACCACTCTGAACTCTATTTGCAAAATATGTAGAATAATACTTGGATTCACAGAATCATACATCCTTGAGTTGGAAAGGACCTTAAATATCATCCAGTTCCAGCCCTCCTGCCATAGGCAGGGACACTTCCTTCTAAACCAAGTTGATCAAAGCCCCATCCAACCTGGCCTTGAATGCTTCCAGGGCTGGGGCATCCACAGTTCTTCTGGGAAACCTGTTCCAGTGTCTCTCCACATCGACAGTGAAGAATTTCTTCCTAGTATCTAATCTAAATCTACTCTTTTTCAGTTTAAAGCCATTTTCCATTGTTTTATCACTACATATTTTTTGTAAGAAATCCTTCACAGGTGAAAACTTCATGTGTGGATAAGAATATATTCATTTTTCATATGTTCTTGTAAGACCCTTGGAGAGCATTCACAGGATATCTCTGTGACACATCTTTCCATTAACTCCAGATATCTGGAGTTAATGGAAAGATATGTCACACCATGCTTAATCTAGAAATACAATGTTACCTACTGTGCTTCTGAGATGATAGTACTTATTTTAGCAAGTATAGAATATATCTTGGGATCATTTAACATGCTGAAGCACCTTACACTAAAGTTACTGTAAAGAATTCTCTTTTAAAAAACCACCAACACAAATGAGAATCAGAACCCCATTAGGAACACATAAAGAACTAACGTGGATAATTTAGTTTCCATTTTTGGGAAATCATGCCCAGGGGTGTATTTAAACATTGCTAATGTTTAGGGAGGAGCTGGGTAAACTGAGACAGAACCTAGATACAACCTACCATTACCTAATCTTCCATTAGCTATCTTCTTTCCAAATTATCTTGCTAGCCCCTTTATTGCCTGTGACTCATGATGTGAGAGACATATCACAAAACACAGAAGTCTGACTGGGCCATCTCCTAATCTAGCCAGAAGAATATGGTGAAAGCTGGATGTCTATATGTAGGCTGGAGGAGATCACCTATTTTCATTGGGAATTAACAGCTGCAAACTTGGGCCAAAAGGATCCTTTTCTGGAGGACCCTGGTGGTTTTTCTCCACTGAAAAATACAAAAATTGCATAATCCATATTCATTTCACTCCAGAATACTTGAATGGATCTTGGTGACATGGGAAACAATGGCAGAAGTTTCCCTGGAACTGGAGGTTCAGAGTTGACACTTAAAGAATGCAGCCTTTGCTTTCACTAATGCAAGTAAGGACTTAATTAAGGACTTGAAACATATGCATGAGAAGGAAGGAATCTAGCAAAGCTGACCATACACTGGGTTGCAACACAAGCCTACTGTGGCTCCAAGAGGTTGTAAGAGTGGCCCCCAGGGATGGGGGCTGGAGGAAAGCAGATTACAGACAGCTACGTGAGAAACTATGGCCTCCCTTTATCTGGATCCCACAGTGAAAGTCATCCAAAGTGCAGGACTTTTCCAGGCTTTAGTCAACATATAGTGACAGGGAGGGTGGCAGTTTATAAAGAAATTTGGTCAAGGAAGTTCTCTTAATTTTCTTAAACATTCATCCAGTCCTTAAAAAGTAGAATAGTCACAATATTGAGCTCCACAAGCTGTTTTTAAAAACTGAATGAGTATCAGACCACATTTTCAGATCTACACTTCTGAAGTACGCTTTTCTCTGATGATCTGCAGTCCCTTCTTACAAGGCATATTTACACAGTTTTTGGTAGGACTTATCCCCAAACCAAGAGAAAAAATTACTTATTTTTCTTTGCTAATTATACTATTACCTATGCTAAAAATCAGGGAAAGCAAATAGGTTGAAAATTTGACCATAAACTATATGTGGGAGGCAGGCTGCCAAGAAGTACTGAAACACATGTAAGTTTTGTTTTCTTAGCAGGAAAGAGAGCAATTGTGAAAGCCTGGGGATATCTACACTGGGTGGTAAAGCTAACAGCAGAAAATCAAAGAAATCTTAGCACTAAGCCAACAGTGTAACAAAAAATAGGAGTCAGCTCTTCATGGCCATGCAGATTATCACTCTGATAAGACTGTGATAGAGAGTAAGAATTCTTTCCCAGTATGGTGTTGACACTGCATAAGCTTTAATCTGTTGTTCTTTGGCTTTCGGATCTCTTGCTTCGCAACACAAACACTAACAAATTGACAAAAGCTGTGTTTGCACATTAGAGCTACTTGCAAACTAGCATTTCAAGTTCAAGTTTGGACATACGAGCACGCAAAGCAAAATGAAGTGGAAAGCTGTGATTTTAATGGGGATTTAATCTCTTTTGTTCTTTGACCTTTTGCGGCTCTCAGAATACATCAACGCTTCTGTCGCATGAGTTGCCTTATTGGCTTAGTTCATGCTGATACAGCCAAGCAAGCATTCAAGTGCAAGTGCAAGTGTAGGGTTTGATGGTATATGGCACTGTTTCCAACAGCAAGTACAAGAGTGCTAGCAGCATTACCCAATGGGGTACAAATCCTGTGAATCGGCCCAGGCCCAGCTGCGAGCCCAAGCGCAGTGGCTCCTGCAGCTGGACAGAAAGAGCCTCAGAGATCAGTCAGAAAGTAACTTTAGAAGGAGCGGCTCAGGCAGCTGGCAGTGCACTGAGTCTGGGGGAACCGCCAAGCTAGCTGAGTATCTTTCCTGCAGAAGGTCAGAAAAAGGCAGAACAGCACTGAAACAGGACTATAACACAATTTTCTCTGACTATAACACGAAAGTCTGATTATTAAGAAAACAGCATACTGCATTTTAATGTATATAATAGGGCCGTTTATTTCCCCTTCCCTTTTAAGCCACAAAGCAACTAGCAACCCTGTAATGGAAGTCTCTAGTCAAAAGTGCAGCAGGAACTGAACTACAAGAGGAACCCACAGGAGAAAAAGAACCCACAGCAGGAGAAATGAGGGTCACAACAGTGATCAGTCAAGATGAAGCCAACAGTACTTTGTGGATTACCTGTGTGATAACAGGTCTAACATTCTTTCACTGAACTATTCGAGAAAAGAAAAGAAAAAAAACCCCAACAACTAGGCCTCTCAGATTTCTCATAACAATCTATCTCTCACATGAGCCCTCTTTGCAAAAATTCAGCTGGGTACACTCTAATAATATACAAAAGAAATAAATTGGGAGATTCTTTCCAAGCATTTTTCCATCCAGGCTGAAATTGAAATTCTGTGCTATAACAGGAATATTATATGGAAGAAAAACATCTGAGTAAGGGAAAAAGGTGTCATGTTTGTTGTTGAAATCTGAGAAATGACTGGTATCACAATGACACTTCAAATTTTTAGAGATCACCAAGAGAAAAATTCCTGGATATTGATCAGCTGCAGAAGAGATTCACATTTTGTAGGGATCAGATGCAACATAAAAACTGCAGATGTATGTTGGGGTCCCTCCCCTGCCATGTAGCCCTGGCAGAGGGGCCCTGAGGGCACAGACACAGGGTTTCCCTGCCCCTGCTCAGCCTCGTTCCCATCGGTTGGTTTGTGTTCCCTGCGCGGGCAGAAGGACCCTTGGTCCCGTGACTGGAACAGTTCCTCGGCAGAGCTCCGGCCATGCGGCTGGAGAAATAAACATCTCTGAAACATCTAGCAAGAATCTGTCTGTCCGTATATATTTCCTTTCCACGGGACTCCTGGTTTGATATATGCGTGTTGCAGGATCCCCACTGCGACAGGTGTAGTGTTCAGACTTTTCCATGTAAGTGATTCAGTCCCAGAGGAGAAAAAGAGGGAGAAAAAGTTTAACCTATTACATTGAAAGAGTCAGCAAAATTTAGGAGTATACTGGGTAGTCAAACATACAGAGATGTCTGAGTTCAAAAACCTTCATGTTATAGGCCAGTGAGCTGTGATGGAAAAATTGTCCATGTGATCATTAAAAGTAGTAGAGTGAGTGAATGGGAGTTTGGGGAGAGAGCTGTTACAGTCATGTGGGCCTAATCATATCTCACATAAAATCCTCAGATATTTTCCTCACATAATGAGGGTTTTTAAAGTCAGATCTTGTCATATATAACAGGATGAATCCTTTCATCTTCCTTCAGGATGATATTTCTGTAAGGCATGTCTAGCTTTTGTTTGGGTGTCACCTTTTTACTGCAACTATGCCACAGCTGTATTCAGAGCATGCTACAGCCAGTTCTCGCTTTTATTTTTGACTGCATATTTCTATTTCAGGAGACCAGCATAGGAAAAAAAAACCCAGGTGACCAGAAAGACCCTGTCTTAAGTATGGGATACATTCACCTATATCTGAAAATTAAGATGTGTGACCTGGAGTTGTTTCCGATTTCCCAGAGCACAGGAGCACGCTGGACTGCCAGCTTGCACCATCTGTCAGACATTCATTCTCACACTTCAGAAGGCTGGCTTTCACACAGTTAATAAATTCCATCCAAATCTCAAAGTTTTTCACACAGCCAGCTGAATACCTCTGATAAGGCATGCTTGTACAGCTTAGCAGACCTCCATGGAATGCCATGCCAGCTTTTCCATTGAAGGAAATAGAGATAATGCTCCTGAACAGTGAATGCTGAAACCAAATGATTAAATAACAAGTAAATGTACTGCAGAAGACTAAAAAGGAAATAACTACTGAAACTGAATTAATTTTTAGAGAAAGACACTTATTTCAGTCAAATAATGGCACTGGTATACCCAGTGCCAAATATAGATAGGACAAGGCATCACAGAGGGAAAAAAAGGTTTCTGCATTTTTGTTCATTTAGTCTTTTCCAAAAGAACAAAATCCATGGAACTGCTTTTGGAAAACTATCCTTATGCATTAGAAGGTTGCCATCTGCTTTCTTTCTCTTCTTTCATCAAAGACTGAGCAGACTCACAACAAACCAAGCATCCCCATACTTGCAGATAAAGAGAATTCTCTATGTATATTCTTATAAATAAGGGGAAGCCTGAAGAGCTTACAACATTGCATGTGGCTGAATAGCCTTCAAATACAAAAATACATGGAATTTCCTGCTGGGTCCCACCCAGCCCAGCAGTACATCTCAGACGGTGACACTCTGAGGTGAGCACATGAGCTTGAGGCATTATCTGTGGCCCCTTTCCCCTATATTCCCCAGCACCCAGAATTGTTGTATTAGGAAAGTTAGAGGATAAAAGCTTGCCTAATTCTTACAAAGTCCATATATAAACTTGCTATGTTTGAATTTGTCTAATCCTCTTTGAATGTCCTGACACACAGAAATATAGGTGAAATGGGCTGAAAGTCTTCAAACAACACTTGTAGATCCTGCTGAAAAACACTTGTAGATCCTTCTTGGATCCCACATATATTGTTTAGAGAACTTACATTCTAAGTTCTATATTCACACTACATTTCAGGAAACTCTCCTTGTTAATATGTCACTCTCCTAAGGTCTCCCTTTGACCTGAGGGTTCAGTTCTCCAACCTCTGAGAATACAGATTAACCTAACTGACTTAAATTGTTTTATCCTGGAAATGGGATAATTCAGTGAAATTGCAATTAATTTCCACAAATGCGTCTGATAGAATTTAGCCTGAAGCATGCAGTAATGTGAAAAAATACATAATATTTTTATTAAAACAGAACAAACTACTTTGTGTGGGAAAGAGAATGTTTTAAAATGTTTCAGCATCTTTCTGTTTCCCATTCGTCTCTCTTGGATCATAGCAAAAACTGTAAACTTCAGAGGCCAAAAGTTTTTAGGCTAATTTAACTCTGTGTGAGTCTCTATTCCACGTGGAGTTCAGTGTCTCTCTGCTATTCCTGTATTTGCTCATGGCATGCTACAAAGTTTGCAAGTCACTGACCAATACTTCTGTTCTGGCATTATAAATGGGCATGGCCTTTTCTGCTCAATGTTTGTGTAAGTAGCATTGCCAGAATGGCTAAAGAAGGTAGTAAATACCAGTGCTGCAGTAACCAGAAGATTCACAGCTACACTGAATCAGCTCAGTGAGAAAGAGTTGCAAGTCTCATAAATAAATAGCTAGAAAATATTTCTACAGAAAGATCCCTATGATCTGTTTTGGATTGTTTCTATGAAGAAGCAGTTTCAAGGCCATAGTTCTTTCTAAACAGTAACTAATGATCCACATATTACAACAATATGCATTATGGTTTTGTTACTACAACGTAGAGATCTGAACTGAAAATCTGATAAAGATATTTCTTTATTTTGTATATTCCTATATATTACATGACAATAGCAGCAGAGATTCAAATGAGTCATTACTCGTGAAAACATTGTTACTGTTACTAATTAAAGGACAAATAGACTTTTAAAATTCACAAATTCCAAAATAAAATGGAAATTCAATATCTATTATAAAACTTAAAAAAAAATCTGAGTTGATATCACCCTGGAAGTTTAGCACAGATACAAACATATTGTTGTTTTTCTCTACAAAAGATTATATAAATGTGCTAGCAAAAGAAGAATCAATCCTCTGAGAACAAAAGATTCATCTATTATAATGTTTTGTTTAAACTCCACTTGTGTATACCCAAAGTTGGACTTATGCTCACAGATACAATTCTACATGTAAACAGTAAATTGTATAAACAGTTCACTCTTTATTAGCCAAATTGACCATTTTATAGAAACAAGCCAAAGTATAAATACATATACATGTATTTTTGTGTCTGCATACACACACACATGCATGAGAGCGTTCCCAGAACTGCTCTGGAAACCTTGTCCTTTAATGTACCCTAAATCTGTATTTGTAAGTTTGAAACCATGGAATTAATCTTTTTTTAAAATTTATTTAATATAGTGTATTATAGAATACCCGCACAAGAAAAGAAGGAAACTGCTCTCACAGTGCTCCACAGTTTTCATATCCTCAGCTTCTGAAACATTTAAGACTATTAACTTGCTGGCAGGCTCCCAAGGAATTTTAAGGCATCTGTGCCTGTGCTACTTATTTTAAGCTCTGTCTTCCAATGCTATGAAATCAGCAAACTCTTTTGACTTTCTCAGTAATTCCATTTCATATGGTTCTGGCTTTCAGGCAGATTCAAGAATGACATAATCGCCTTTTCCCACCCACAGGTTTTGCACTGTTGCTGTTGGTTACACCCTTCCACGTAATATGCAACATGAATCTTTGTCTGATCCCACATGCCCAGAAATGGAAGAGAGCCCAGCAAAGAGGACTAAAAGCACAGTTTCTTGGCTTTCTATCAATCTCAATAGGTTGAGTAAGGCTTCTTTGGGATTTTTCCTTTCAGTTAATATTACTTTAGCTATAGTGCAGTTCCTGTCAGTCCAAAGTCATGCTACTTCCAAAGGATGTGAACCAATTTCCCAATAAACTTTACCCCTGCTACTGAAGCAGGTTCTCTTAAATGTAGTAGCAGTGTTCCTTCTGAATTTTTTACTATAGCATTTATCCAAATTTATGCACTCAAAAAATACAGAATTCTTCATTTTCATTTTAAAAAATGCTGGAACTTGGCTAGTATGCATTCGTAAGAGCTATTGCAAGCATATTTTGCATTATTAACAATATTGAATTAAGTACCAAGCTCCTCAGCAGCAGGAAAAATATTACACAGAAGAAGCCCTTTCTGGAGTTTGTTATCAACATTAGAGAATTAGAAGCAATTTGCAATACTGTCTCACTGTCCAATATCACAAAGACTCTCCTGATTTACCTGAAGACTATGAGAGTGTTCATACACAAAAGAAATATGGCATGCTAACACAGCATAGGGAGTATTCCTTTGTCCTTTGAAAGTATCCAGAAATTTTGCTTTTTACAGTTATGCTTTTGATGCTTGGTCAAAATTTTAAGTACTGCACAGCATTGTGGCTACTCTTAAATCCAGGACTACTGAGAGGCATTGGTTCAGGTCAGCTTCAGGGCAATTTCATACTCGTAGGCAATGACATTGCTGCTTTAAGAGCTGGCACTGAACTGCCAGGCAAATAAAAAGCATGTATCATGCTCAAGGAAACACTAGTCCATGTCCAGAAGAAATGGAGAAGAATGCATCAAGTTATCACCATAAAAATAAATGACCCAGCCTGAAAAGATAATGGATTTTCTTGTCTTCTTCGGCAATGAGCCAATTCTGGAAAAAAACTACAACTGGGCAAAGTGAGGCAGTGACTCAGCATCAGGATGTGCAGTCTAAAGATAGAAGAGTTCTCATGGGACCTTGTCATAATCAGCCACATTCATAACTCTGCTGGGCCCTCTGCTAAGTTCAGTACAGCTGAAAGTCGTGCCTTTCTCTCACTCCCAGCAGTGAGGGATAATGCATTTGAACAGGTATCTAGCAGGAAGAAACCTGTGAGATAGGCTAGAAAATGATGGCCATCATACAGTGAAATCTACTGCAACAGGAATTGTATGTGAAATAGATACTGAGGATTATTTTTTTCTCTAGACTCTGTTCACAGTGCAAGCCAAAGTAATACTTTTGTTTCCATGATGAAAATTATCTGGCTAATAAGTTACAATATTTTTAAGAAAGGGCTAAAATGAAAATCCTATAAAATTCTACCTTGGTGCTGTTAAAAAGTCCAAGGCAATCTAAAACACTAAAATCTTCTCGAGGCAATAGTTAAGTTCTAAGAAATTTTAACAAATTGATCTTTCCTTTGCTGACAGAATAAAATAAAAGATTATTTAGCTGACTAAGGTCTTAAAATTTTAGTAAGTGTTTTTATCTCTGCCTATAATGAGATCTATTTCTTCCAGTAATGTAATTATTGTTAATGGTTTTTCTGATACTAAGAAAGGAAACTGATTTTAGCTGCAGTGGAATTGTAGTTATTTAAAACATTAAATTCACCCATTCACATCAACAGTGACATGAGACATTTTAGTTTGTCATTTATAACATTACACAAGCACTTTCAAAAATCTTCCACACCCTATATATTTTTACGACACATAAACACAAGAGTAGCTATGAAAGTATCCAACTTCTACCATTACCTCATGGCAAAAAGATGGTATTTCTCTAGAAAAATGGTAAGAGTCTTTCTAAACAGACAGGTAGAAGGTATATGTCATGATAGGCTATATCAATTGATATTTTATTTCTGGAGCATTTCAAGGGTAAAAATCTGAAGTGCTTATCCAACCTTCCCTAACAACGTTACCTGTGGGAACACTTGGGGCAAGTCATCAGCTAGAATCATCACCCCACACTGGTCAGTCTTAACGGGAACCCAAGTCTGAACTGCTGGCTAGAGCTGAGCATACAAAATAAACATTTCCTCTGCTGAGTTTAACACTCATGTCATTAGGAGGTCTGCTTTTCTATAATATTCTCAAAAATTATTGTTAAGAATTTTGCAAAAACAAAACGTACACTTACTTAGCAGCATATTCACACAAAGCTAAAGCCATTTTTTTAAAAAAATACCCAGTTAATCAAGAAAATCTCAGATCATCCACCCACACATCAGAACAACTTACATTGAAAATAGTACATTGTAATGAGTGACTCATGACTAACTGTATTCCATACTGGACACGTAAAAACTGTATTTGTCAAAATAATTATTATTGTTAAAGCCATGTTCTCCTTGCTCTGTTTTTAAAATTCCCTCATGTGCAGCACAAACACTCCTGCATTTAAAAGAGTTTAGTTGTCAGATTTCAAAAGATCAAAATAAAATAAAGTAAAACAAGCCTTTGGAAATGTTGGCATTTTAGTATATCCAATAAAAAGACAAATTCCTGTACTATACATATTTCATCAAGTGTCATCAGTGTATCAAGTGCTTACACATCTCTTTTCCCATTTAAATTTGCAATAAAAACTTCTACTGACTTCAATTAGGAAAGTAAGAGGAATCCAGCCTAATGTACTGAAAATCCTGTTGCTAATTTCCAAACAGTTTAACTGAAAGAGTATTCATCGTGCCTACATATTACAGGATATTATTTATTGTATCATTTGGTTATTTTTCATTTCACTGGTGACATAGAAGAGACTACACTGTGTTGAGTTGCAGCTGACATTTAAATGTTGATTTTAAACCATGTAAGATTTCTTATTTAAAAGAAAACTTGAAAGTTTGGGGAAAAAATAATGCTATGAATTAAATCAATTTTACTGTCAGTTTTTTCCCCAAAAACATTTTTTAAAGACTTTCTTTCAGACGGAAACAAGACTGTTTCATTCATTCATGGGCAATACTTTGGCTCCATGTGCATTTATATAAGTAAGAAGAATTTTGGACCTCCTTTCTATTACATCAATAAGCTTTTCAATTCCTTTTCTGCCTCCTTGGCTCTCCCAGTATATTTTGTCAAGGAACAAAGACTGGAGCAACTTCTCACGTAAACGGTGGCTCTTCAGCACTGAAACTGCAGATGCAGGGAATCTGGAAAAGCACGAAGAAATTCATCAGTTTTTGCCATTACTCTGAATTGCAGTATTTATGTTGTGGTTTAGCAATCAATTGTACAAATATAGGCTGCAAGTCAGCAAAGGAAGTCTATGCATGCCTAATCATATGTATGTTAATTGTATCTTTTACAGCTGTGGGATTACTCATACATTTTTAGATACATCCTGTCAATGTCGTGGGCCAATGATATTTATTGCAGTAGCTTAGTGTCATATCTTAGTGTCATACTCAAACTAGGAAGAAATTACCAATCTTTTTACAAAATTAATAATTTAAAACTTACTCATCGATTCCTTGTAGGATTTTGAAGTCAAGATTGTCCTCATTTCTGTCAAAGAAACCCTTATTGTCTATAAAGGCCAAGTGCCTTTGGTCATGCCTTCTCTGAACGATGTGTGTCAGGTCAACAGCATCCTGATCATCACATTTCAGCTTCAGTCCTTGCTGCATGCAGGAATCCTCCTTGAGAGGCTTGAATCCACAACAGTTTCTGTCTAGTCGATTATAGATCTAAAACAAAGTAGAGCAGAGTGCCAAGTGGAAACAATACTGAAGTACTTGGGGCAAAGTGTCAGTGTAAGACATCGCTCTCTAACACAGCTGACAGGAAAGCAAGCTCAGGACAAGTATAATTAAAGACAGCAGTGAAACGGTATTGAAGACCTGGTCCCCAGACCTCAGGTACTGCTAGAAGCAATTTCTTAGACTGTGTATTTTATCTGCTTTATAGCCATGATTTGTTATGTCAGTAGAAATTTTTTAAAAACAATGGAACAATACCACTGTGTAACTGGAATAACGGGATGGTGAATACAATTCTATTTTCTTTCTCAGAAGTTTCTCTTTTTACATTCTCTCTGCTGGAGAACAATAGAAATAGCACAGTCTGACACACACAGACGGTCTTCATTTTGTGGGATCTATTAGACTAACTATGCAAAATAACTGCAAATACCAATAAAGTCTAAGATGGTCTAAGACCATCAAAAGCTAAAAAATGTAAGAACAGTGTATTTCTAATCACAGAGCAGCCTCCCTGTGGTATATATTTTTATGACATGATGGTCTAGACTATTTTTTCCCATGCAAAACCTCAATTATTCATCACACAGCACTTAGCTGGAAGGAATACATACATCTGGCCTAACTTCAGTGGAGTAAAAGTTACGCAAATCTTTCGACTTGGTCATTTCTATTCCCTTTCATAAACAATGACAAGGCACATCCAGAGCAACTGATGCCATTTTAGGATAACCATCTAATACAGGAAGGATAAATCACTCCTTGGAAGTGTTTCTACTGCTGTTGACTCGATGAGAGTAAACATTCAACCTTGCTACAGCCTTGAGCACACAAATAGGCCCAGATTGCCCTTAGAAGTATCACCTGGGACTTCCACATGCCACACCTTTGCCCCTGGGCACAGGAGCCCCCTTTAAGGTCAGGCAGTTCAGCCCTCCTCTGAGCCCTTCAGAGGAGGGGGTGTGTGGGGCTGGTTTTCTGCTTCTTGTTCTGCTACATGGATGTTCCTGCGTTGTTGCTTGAGGTTCCTGCCTGGCAGCCTTGGAGCTGCTTTGTCTATGCCTCACGTTCACTGGGTTACAAATGGGGCTTGTGGCTTTCACCATCCTTCCTGCTGGGCTGCCTCTCCTGCTGCTGGCTCTGCCTGTCCTAGAGCGGCCTTTGGCTCCAGCTCATCTTCCCAGAGAGCAGACCTGCTCCTGCCAACAGATGTTTAGAGAGTGGAAGTCTGGTCTGGTGCATATAAGACTTAATGAGTAACTGATCAAAGGTCAATCATTTTTTCTGTCCTTTGTTGTTTACTGATAACTCTTCAAACTGCTCTAAGCACAAAACCATTACTGTTCACATCAGCCTTCTAAAATTACAATTTTATTTTTGTAACATCCCAGCAAAATGAACTGTTAGGACTCCACCTGATGTAGAACTTTTTTGCATGTTGAAATGAAAAGGCCACCTCTTTCATCGAATGAAAGTCTGAGAATTGGGTTTGTTTTGATTTTGTTTGGGGTTTTTTTTATATGTAGCTCTATTACTAGTAGTATTGCTGACAGTGTTCATTTCCAAACATCAAAATCCTGAGGAAAGGAACAGATTTCTCTTTCTCCTTTCATGAGCAGAATTCATTATCTGAAGGCTATAGAGCCCCTCTTGCTTCCAGCGTTCTAGCTCCTGGGTTCTTTTATTCAACGCATCCAAAGGTAAAAAAGTAAAGTAGTAAAGCAGAGTCCTTCTAGAAAGACTCCTTTAGTGTATAGACCCAATTCCTTTGCACCACACTTACTATATGCATTCAATAGACAAGGAGATCATGTTCTTACAGCCTCTTCATAACATCCTGCAACATTTCAGTGCTAAGACATAATGATGGACCACTCTGGAATTGATGCATATAGTTTAGCATAATTTTTTGTCATACACTTATGTACATAAGAGGTCCAAACCCCCAAAATTAAAGAATCCATTTTGCTTGAGTATTTGCAGAAGGCAAGTAAAGGTCAACTAAACATTTTATATCCTGCTCCTATGGTTTTGCAGCATTTGCAACCAGGGATTAGGAAGACCTATCAGAGGTACCAAACCTGTTCTTCTGAGGGAATTACATTTAATAGAGAATATTTTTCCCCATTATTCTTTATTTCTGAATGACTCATGAAGCACAGATTTTATTTTTCTTAATAAAGAACCCCTTCTTGGCATTTTTATTGTTTTCAAGTTTTTATATTTTGCTGCTGATAAACTTTGAGAGCACCCAGATAAAATTGTAGTCTTTAAGAACTATGAGACTCACTTTCACACACTTTCTGGTATGCATGTTCTTGTCTGGTAGGCAACTGGAGATATAAATCACTCTGATGCCAGCTACTAGTACAAGAGTAATTTGTTTCTTGTCATGCGAAGTTCAATCCTGTTGTATCTTATTTTAACCAATCACTCCTTCTAGATAATAGTTCTATTATGAATATTAAAAACTTGCTTTAGAAGACCTTGAAATTAGATATCAACATAGAACTCACGAGAATTTTTTAACTGTTGAATGAGAAGACAATGATGGCATAAAAACATTAACTCTGACATAATCTGTACTGTTCCTATAGGGGTGCTACTATGTTCAGCAACAGATTAATCCATGTATGACTTTATACCCATTTCTAAGCATTACTTGCTCATAATGGGACTAAAGATGGAGTCATTAAACAAGTGGCAATCTATTTTTAGAAAAGAATTGAATATTCTGTTCAACATAAAAAATGTGCAAAAATCTAAGTAAAAGCAAAATCTAAGACATTCATTCACTCTAGAACAGGATTGAGAAGAGCAGGGATAGGCTAAGCATAAGCCAAGACATGATTTTGACAAGAAATGTGACTCTATTAAAAACTGAATTATATGAACAACCAAATATGATGTATAAAATTAATGCTTGCTGCAGTTTCAAATAAACCTGTAATTGCTGCAGGAAGCTCAGTCATCTGGACCTGTCTGGCAGGTAAGGACAGCTTAAAGTACTGCCACATCTCAGGAAACCATAAAATTATCTTCCGGATGGGTGGCTCAGTTCAGGCCTTGCTAACGCAGGGAATGTCTTAATACTCTACTACAGAACTGCTGTAACTGTGGCCACACACAATAGCACTGGGCAGCACCCCAGGTTGGTGTTATTTGGAGAGCTAATGATGATGCACAGTACTTGCTCAAAGAACAGCAGATTTATCATTCATCAGTTGCTGCTCTACTCCTTCTTTACTAAGTCATTGGCTAGGTTTTTGGTTTTTTTATTTTTAAAAAAAGAGAATTATCCACTACAACTGTTACCTTGCTCCAGATTGCAGCTCACCAAAACCACTTCAGTCACCTCTTGGGGCTGGGGAGGTGCAGGAAGGACCATACAGTAAATAGAGATTTACAGTTCTGAACACAGTCAAGGTCTCTGTTTGGAGAAACAAGGAGTGAAGGAGAAACAGTATGCCTGCCTCAAGGTGAAATAAATCAAGGTAAAAGCCTTTTTCTTCCTCTTTAAAAAGAAATGAGTCAGTTAGGTTCCTGCCTGATTACAAACTGCATTTTGGATATTTTAATCATAAGAAATAACCAGAAATAATTTCAAGCTATGCAAATGCCTCTCTTCCCCATTAAAAAAAAATGAAATACACTAAAATTACTTCTTCTAAAAATCCTATATTTGCTCACATGACTTTTGAGGCAAATAGTTGTGTTCAGTAAACATTTTACCTGCAATAGAAAATCAAAGAGTGCCATCTTGGACCACTCATGATGATGGATTTCAGTACAGCCCCACTCAGCTTTGGGAACTTTACCATTCTGCCAGCATTTCTTCTTCAATAGCTGCTGATATTGTCCCCATGTTAACCTCACTGAAGAATGGGTACTATTATCTGTTGGACTCAGTGAGGAATCCCAGAGAATAACAGGACAGGCTTGACCGCCTGAAAAAAAAGGAAAAAATATCATTAGTATAGTGCAATACTGCCAGTTTTATTTGATTGTTCTTTAGACATTGCCTAAGCATTAGTAATTATACCATTTTACAGATCTGGCAGGACTACCAGCCAGGGACTAGTATCTTGACAGCCTTCGGTTAATGTGGTCTTATCCTACATCCATAACCAGGCACCACAGGAATGGAAGCATAGGCATAAATGCCTTTGGTGTATGAAAGACTTTCTTTGTTTGAAGCAAGAGATTAATGTACAAAATCATACACTAAACCAAACTATTAAAAAGTTTCTAGGTAGGTTAAAAGTCTACAATGCCCCTGTGAATCAACGATGTATTTTCCCTCTGATTCCAGTGAACTGCTGATTTTCAAGAGCTGGAAACTTATGTCAAAGGGGTTTTCTTTGCATAATGGATATAGAGACACCACAAATCCTATACTCAAAGTGGATTTATTTTATTATTTTTTAAAACCTATAATGTATGACTCCACAGCTCTGAAAGGATATATGAGAACACTAGGGAGTGTGAGCTTAGCATGAATAAACAACTTGACGAGTTTGGGGTTTTTTACCTAGATATGAGATCTGTTTTGTATAGCAGATATTTTAGCCAAATGCTTTAGTTCTTCTGTGTAAAAAATATTCTTCTCTTCCCTGAAACTAAGACAGAAGACTTCTCTTTGGTGAATTCTAGTGCTCAGCTTCACCGTGAGAATAAACCTCATCAAAGAATTTAAAATGAGCTTTTCCAGTATAAGAACTGATAAATATATTTCACACGACATCAAGTAACAGACATATCTATCTTATTAGGAAACGGTCCTTTTATTCCTGATGTAATGCTACTGCTGCTTAAGCTGCCAAGGACCCATGACTGACCGTGGCTTGTACACACTAAAACAAAGAAATACTTTATATTTTAGGGTGTGTAGACAGAAGATCAAAATATGTCTTGGTACAGAGAGGAAGAACCATTTAACTGCAAAGTTTAACTGCTGTTTACTAAAAAGTGTTGGAACACATATAAAGCTTTAAAAAATTATTCATATTCATCTTGAAGTTCAAAGAACTGAGTCTACATTATTGCACAATTTATTGCATAGTTAAGTGCAGCCTAAATTGTCTCTTTGTCTTCCACATGCCCATGGAGACAGAGACAGATCTGAAAAAAAGCTTTTAAAAACAGATGAAGACAAGAGGTCCAGGTCACCTTCTTCAGAAGCAAACCAGACAGAAAATAGCACATGGAAAACAGGTATCAGTGCCAACAGCGAGGTGAAAGCTGCCAATGTCAATGCTCCATTTGTAAGCAGCCAGGACTGTGAAAAACAATCTCCATACAGCTGAATCAAAAAGCAACTTGTTCAAAGGATGCTGACCGTTGTAAAACAACAGGTAAGAAATTATCTTTGCCTATTCCTAGCACTGAAACATCCAAAGTTCCATCCCCCACTCGTCAAACAAGCATGACAGGCCCTGCATGCAATCCAGCCCAAGAGAAAAGCCAATTCCTTTCCAAACCAGAATGTACCTGATCTTCTCCCTGCCATGGCTTGAACATACAAGGTAGCCCTTCCAAAGCCAAGCCAATCCAACAACCCACCACCTCTTTAACTTCCTTCCCAGTTGTCCAATGTTTCCTAGAAACACAGAATGTCCTTCCATTAGGAGCATCAATCTCTCTTTCTTTATGGTCAGTATTACCTTTATCAGCACCATGCTCCACACTCGCCTCCACTGAAAAAATGTGCTGAGCACTCCTGAAAATCAGGCTTCTCTTCTGCTGAGGTGCCTAAGTATTTAGGTAATTCATTTGGGAAATCCTACCCATTTCTCCAGCTCTCTCACTCTGGCTTTATCATCTACATTGTAGATGACTTTAGCCAAGTTAGGTCAGCTATGGGCTAGGCTCCTTTTTCAAGGCAGTTGGAGAAAGTCTATAAAAGCATTGGAAATCGTCACCAAAAAAAAAAAGGACAGCTTTCTTCAGGACCAAATCTGGTCTATTATTTTTGTATCTCCAGTAACAACTTATGTAACTATTCATGAATTCTGCCACGAATTAAATACATAAACAGTTTGCTAAGAAAACAAACATCTCCTGTCTACCCAAAAAGGACATGATAAACAATAGTAATATAAATACTTGAAAACTAAGAATAATATCATGCCAGTTTCCATTAAGATACAAAACCATTTTTAAAGACTAGTCAAATACAGGAAATGTTTGCATTCAGAGGAAATGGGAGCAGAAAAGATGAGCCAAAAAAAAATCTTTCAACTCTGTAATATAAATTGGATTACAAGAATATGAAACAGCAGCTTCAGTAAAGAGCTGTGACTCAAATTTTTGATACTTGCACAAAAAACATGAAGATGTTGAATTAAAGCAGATAAGGGGTCTGATTCATAGCTGCATGACCCCAATGA
The DNA here is from genome assembly GCF_017639235.1 of Corvus kubaryi. Lineage (NCBI taxonomy): Eukaryota > Metazoa > Chordata > Aves > Passeriformes > Corvidae > Corvus > Corvus kubaryi. Next base: position 8,872,609 of record NW_024582059.1, read on the forward strand.
AATCAGCGGAGCTTTTCTGATTCAAACTTCATGAGGATGGGGCTGAAGGTACCTCAACAGTGAAGAGACCTACAGCCACAACTGGGAAGGTTGAGTAAATTTCAGAAAAAATCCAGTGTATTCTGTGTTTCATTCCTAGTCAGCTTTATATATTAACACAGAGGGCTACTGCTTTTCTCTGGCTGCAGCTGCACTGCACTGAATCTCACCCAGAGCTGATTGGCTTCATTTTATTTTTATACACCATTTTAGATCTATATATCTACTTAACTATCCAAAGGCGATCTTCAAAATTGTACGGGAAGGATTTTTCAAAACTCATATTGAAACCATCTTCCTAGTAATTCACACATATTTTTGAATATCAAAATATTTCTAAAAATGTCTTAGCTAAGTTGAATAAGCTAACACAGATGAAACCTCAGGCTGTTGAGACTAGACCACCTCAAGGTACTCAAACTGCTTCATGTGCCACTATGTGATGTATCACTGCGTGGCTTCTTCAACACAGGCATCATCTTAGATTTCCACACCCCACACCACTTTGAAAATAAACTGCATGCTTCTAAACTACATGTGGTTAAGAACCACATTTTGCTCTTCCAAACATTACTCTCTTATCTTGTGCTCTGACTTACAGCTGCAGCATTTTTTCTAACTTCCTCGAAAGAAAATATTTTCAAACTGGCCCAGAAGATCAACACGAAAACCAGAAAACTTTCATGAGGTAGTTAAACCCTTTCTCCAACTCACCATTGTCCACTGTAAGGCAGTACTCACCACTGCCACATTTGCAAGAGGTAGTTTAGTTGTCCACGTATTAGCAGGAAAGGATAATTCAGTGTGGAAAATGGCATACAGAGCATGATTTTTAGAGTTTAAGTTTTTAGGGAAAATATGCGGACCAGAAGCAGAAAGCAGAGAGAAGTTAGGCCATTTGTTTTTCCTTCTTCCCTATGCACCTCATGGCAATGTTCTGTCCTGTGCTCATATGGATGTCAGTATTAAGGAATGCATGAAATGTGCATCAGTTGCTCTCTAGACTGTGGACTGTATTATTGCTTATACATGAACTTCTCTACCCAACAGAATATTAGAAATATGTCTGTCATACCCCTTTGAGAGGTACAACACTATATGGAAGCATTTTAGAGTACTCTGAATGCATAAAGGAGTGATAGATTTTTATTCTTTGCCCTGACATTAGTGATTCATATTGCATAACTTTTGATGGGATGGCAAGAGCAGGCTGATAGCACAGGGCATAACACAGAAAAAACTAGGACACCATTTATGATCATGCAGAGGCCAGTAAAGCAAAACAAGTGCAACCAGTGGAGATATCATGTCATTCATCTATTTGCACTAAACCAACCACGAAAGGTCTTACTCAAAGGAAGAGCTTCTTGCATGTTTGGGGGAAAAAAGAGGTTCTGGAGATACAGTGGGTTCAATCTTGAGCTATAACAAAAATAGAAAAGGTGAATGGAGTACACCAATGCTTATTATTCTCAATTCTCAGCACAGGATGAAACATATTTAGTCAGACTCAGAATATCAGAAAACCAGAGGGGAAGAGAGGTAGCCATCAGCACGCAGTAAGTTCAGTCCCTCAGCAAGTGGTGCAACAAAACTGCATAGCAACAGCTATTGTACGAAAAGCTGAATAAAGAGCCCAGCCCCGCTGCTACTACCCAAGAAGCCAGGGTGCTATTCTTACAGCTGCCAGCTGAGACAGAGAAGCCAGCCTGCCCCAGCCCACAGAACTCCAGCTGCAGCTCAAGCCTAACAAACACTGCCATCGTCCCACCCAGCAAGTGCAGTTGCTGAGCTGGAGGCCATGCATGCAGTCACTTGACTTAACTTCTGTGCAAAGGTCATTAAGGAAGGGCTGTGACACCAAGCAAGGTCACTTATGTCTCTTCTATTCCTCAGGTTAGGGTTATGAAATAATGAAGTTTCTTAGTGCTGTGGTGTTAATGTGACCATCCCAAAACTCAGACACATAAGGGTCATGCTCCATTTATTCCACAAAAGACAATATTTTATGGTTATTTCTTGGTGTTTTACAAGTTTGTCCTTCTTTTTTTATAGGTGTTTGGAGACATTTTTCACATCTTGTAGGTAGCAACGGAAGTAACAAATAACTGCTTGTGTATGCACAAAATCATGCTCTTTTAGACTGCTATTCTCAGCTCAAAAGGGCTTTTCCTACCTATACTACCCAGGTTTTTTACATTCAGTCAATTCATTGTAAAAGTATGAGAGAAAGAGTTACCATACCTAATTTTTCCATCCATGATGGATGATGGAAAGATTAGACAAACCACAAAGAAATTCAACTTAAACACTTAAAGGGGTTTACAATTAACTAGGGAAGGTAAGGGCACCAGACAGGGAACCTGAATACAGTATTTTGCTAGACTTCAAAAAAGTCAGTGTCAGATCTGTGGGAATAAGGGAAATAGAACCTGTACAGGGATTTACTAAGCAGTTCTTTGAAACTGCTTTTGACAAAATGAATGACAGTTTTGAAAAGCCCATTTTTTAAGATTTTAATGCTACATCAAACATGTCTTGTTGGATCACATCACAACTGAGGCAAGCTAAAGGGATGTGTCGGGGAGAGATATATGTCAGCCCAGAAATAGTGAACATTCATACACACATGCACAGTCTCTAATCCTGCATTGCTTGCTTTCCCATGTGAATAACTGATTCACACAAGCCACTCTGTAAAAACCTTTACAGTGCCCACCTACCTTAACTTAAACACATATAGGTCATTGAAATTAGCTAATTGCTCATTTTATTTTTAAGAATATATTTTTGTTCATTTTCTAAACACAGGTATTTTCACATTATGCCAAACACACGCATGTAAATAGTAAAGAGTTCAAGTAGTTATTAGGCATCTGAGTTCCAGCATATTTCCCGGATAAAGAAATAATGAGGGACAAGGTACAGTCACTGTTCCAAATGCTCTGTTCAGCCTTTAGCTGGAAAAAATGAAGTGAGACCAAAATAGTGTTATTTCTCTTCTCATCACCTAGCAACACTCCTCTTGCAACAGGAACTTAGCCAGTTATGAGGAAAAGGAAATTAGAAGGCAGAATGACACACTCTGTCCCAGACAGTCCAAAGCATACTGTAAGGTGACAGACACTGAGCAACACAATGCACAATTAGCCTAATAGCAGTTTTCCGAGGTTTGCAGTCTGTCATCTCTGCAGCCACACTGTGCAGAGTTCCCCCAACCGAACTGCCTTAATGCCTCATGACAGCTCTAAAGCAATAGATCTTGCTCCTAAAAATAAAATAGGCATAATGTATCTTCCATGCTCTGCAAGTATGAATAATATTCAGAAGCCTCCAAACTGTTGTTCCTAGAGATTCATTCCCATTGTTGTACAGGCTGCCAAAAGGGAAGGTTTACAAACAGGAAGACACTGGAGATCACGAGGTTGTCTTCCTGCTGTCAAACTTTACAAAATCATTCTAGCATTACTTTTCTTTTTAAGAAACACAGACTGATATTGAAGTATTTAGTACAAGCTGATTTCAAAGCAAGAAATGAACAGCAAAAACACAGCTAGCTACTTTTGCAATGATTCATTAAAATTAAAATGCTACATAGTCCTGTTGGATTGTGATTTGTGACTGTACAAAAATAGGAGTTACACTGGAGAAGATAGCAATGTTTAAAGTAGACTTCTAATTCAAATCACAGGTCTGAATTCTACCTTTAATTTCACTAAAGGTTAAAAATCAAATTTTGAATTGAAAACTCTACAGTAATCATGTAACAGGCATATTGAGAGATTTACTCTGTGTGTTTCTTTGGATAATATATAGATGTGTGTAGCGAACCTCAAAATGTACAGCAGGATTCACTGAAATGTAGTTTGTTTGGGTTTTAACTACCAGAGGAAAGGGAAGCACTTTTTAAAAAATTTTCAGTTCCCAAGGCAATCAGTACCACAAAAGAAGATTCAAGCTTCTGCAGGAAGGTTCCCTACCCCTCCAAGTAGATTATCCAACCCCTTTCCTATCACCTGAGAGATGAATTTTTGTGCCAAGTTTCAACAGTATTTTATTAAAGTCAATTCTAGAAGATGAGAACTTTATTTTAAAAAATCAGAAATGCTCATTGAATCACAGAGATTCTGGAATCTCTTTCACCAGTTTCACTTCAGGCAGTCTGCACAATGTCATGCAATCTACAGATTGCTCTTTCTCTTTTTCCTTGTTCCAGACTAGTGTGAGGAAACTGTTACTGCCCTCAGCAACTCTATGATATTTGATGCAAACTTTGGGGTATTCATCCTTTGGACAGGATAACGCCATTGTAGAAGTTACACACAGACACTAGATTTATTTCCCTGTAACAATGGGGTTAGTTCTCGGGCTCACAGGAGTTAAAAGGGGGTGGCTGCTGCTGCCCCACAGCTAACATGGAGTGGGAAGGAAACCTCTGCACCCCACCTGCAAGCTGAAAACCATAGGAACGTGTTACCTTGGAAGAACTCTGATCTCCTGCTTACAGAAGGTAAGCTCCTGTTTAGCCCCAAGATCCGGTCCAAATGAAAGGCAAACACCTCGCTCATGTCGAGAGGTCTTTTGACAATTCCACAGTGTCCTTGATTACAAGCAGTTCCCATAGTGCTGGGACCTCTTGCAAATACTACCAGGACTGCTTTGTGCGAAGGTACTTCTTGAATGCTCTCAATGGGAGAATCTGCCAGCATGCGCATGCTTAGGATGTCATCTTTGCTCATCCAGGAGGGAGAGCTCTCACTGTAAATCCTGATATTGCTTTCCTCAGGCTGGAGCTGTGCCTTTACAGCTCCAGAAATCCTCCCAGGTCTCTGGTGACCTCTCTCCTTGATAGCCATTCCTTTATGTCTGTGTTCATCCAGTTGGTACTTTCTTGCCTCCAGAGCAATTGCTGCTCCCATTGTGACTGCAGCATGTGTGGCCCGCCCTGGCTGTTGGGCAAAGGCCTCTTCCCAGCCCATAAAAGTGGCTTTTGAAAAGTGTTGCCCATAGAACAAAGGGGTTGCATTTTTCTTCCTGCGCTTTGGCTTCACTGTGCCTCTGATGTTGGCAGGCTTGCTGCGCTTGGACCGCAGGGTGATATAAACTACATTGGGTGGCAGCAAGGTCCCATTGCTACCAAGCTGGGGTTCCTGGAAATTGGGTGGTGACAGGGTGCCATCCAGTGGGATGCCCAGAAAAGGAGTTTGAGCTGCATCTTGGAGACTCCTGGAATTGATCTTTTGATGTCCTCCTTTGTGCTGTGGTAAAACATGACCCACTTGGCTGACAAGGAATCCCAGGTAGATCACACAGGCAGCGCCCACTAGCAGATTCCTCCTTGTCCTTGGGCGTCTGCAAGTCCAGAGCCTCAGTACCCGTGAGGGCCACAGGCAGCAAATAAACAAGTTTTTGACTTTACTTGGCTGATCAAAAGGGGTCATTTCTCTAGTGAATCCACATGATGAAAACAGCATAAAGTCTTCTGTACATTCCAGCCAGGATGATGATGCATGATTTCCCTTCCCCAATTTCTGTTTCTCCTTTTCGAAGAAGCTTCCAGCATGGGGGATGGACAGAGGCTACTGATATGCCTGGGAAAGTGGTCAGCACTAAGGATGCTGACACTCCACCTTCTCAAACTGTTGAATTCTTATCAGCCATCACAGGGGAAGTGATTGGCTTCAGAGAATGAATGGAGCCAGCTGCGTAAGCAAAGTTTACTGACTTGTAGTCTAAAAGATCTATGTATCTTCTTTGCAAACTGCAAAAAGAAAATAGTAGCATTTCCTTTCGTTACTCACAAATAGCATCTGTGCCTCTGTATTTTTCAGAGAAAAGAGGTTCTAGATGAGACAGTATGCATGTAGAAATTTTTCAGGATACATCTTTTACTTTCTCAGTACAGTATAAATCAAACACCAAAACAATTAAATACAGGCTCAATTTGCAATCTCAGCTGGATATATTCCAGCATTAGAAAAAAAGCCGGTCAAACCCAGATCATTATCTTTTTCTTACGAGACAAAGTCTTAACTAAACCTCATGTTATGGAAATGCTGTAAATGATCCAAATACGAACCAGTGACTGTAGTAGTTAAATATGCACATATTCACTAATATAAAAATATATTAGAGTGCCAATTTCCCTGGTTGACTATGAATATAGTTCCCATAATTCATAAACACACACTAAAGTTGAAAGATGGTTAATTTTCTTCACTCTTGTGAAGCCATAAAAAGAATCTAGCTATAGTTTTTAAAATAAAATGACAGTGGCTTATATATCCTTTCCAAGAAACAAAGAATAAGTGCGTATTGTATATATAATGCTATAAAAATAAAATTTCTTACCTATTCAGCTTGACACATCCTTTGTTCTGGTAAACTCCTTAGGTTAATAAAAGTAACTGAGCAAAAGCTGGCATCTAGAACATATTTCACTTTTAAGTATGGTTCACATTTAGGTATTTCATTGCAAGCTAAGAACTGTTGGGAAGCTAACTTTACTGAGAGGTTGTTGCATATGAACTGCTATAAACTTACATGAACCTCACGTTATAAAAAATACCCCAAACCAAACAATCCCACACACAAAACCACAGCAACTTCTATTTTAAATTCTGTAATGAAAAGTCCTGTGAAGTATGTGCCTTTCAAAAGTGCATTCCATCTATTTCTAACTCCTGAGAGCCCCCTAGTGCACTGCATGCAAATGTACCGAAGAAATTCCCTTTTCTGCATTTAGTTTTTTAGTTTCTTTTATTTTAAAATACCGCCCACCCCCTGGACTTAAGAACTTTTGGGAATCATATATTGTTGTGATGAGAACTGAAAAAGCAGATAGCGACTTTTAAAACGCTATTAATCTGCTACTAAACAGCTCAGGAGCTCATGAGTGTCTCCTATTTGTGTATGCCCATATTTGTGCCTTCTGAAGTGAGGCATAGTATAGTCCCTGTACAGCTGGAAAAGTTGAGGATGACAGAAGTTCAGGGGAAAGCTCTGACATCTGACTCCTTTCCTAGTCTAAGTATAAAATAATAAAATGGATATGTTCACTGCAATTCAAAGTAATGGAAATATTCTCCTCTTCATAGGTAACACTAAAGGAGAATAGACAGTTAAGAAGTTAGTTTGTGTTTCATATTAGTCCAATCTGAATTTATAAAACTTTGTAGGTGGATTTTTTTAAACAAGCCATCACTTACCTTTACTTTTTGTCTAAATATACACTGTCAAGTTAAAATTTCAGTATCCGTGCCCATTACCAGTAAAAGAGCCTTCCTATCATCTGTTTTTTCCAAATCTGAGTTTTTTAGAGGAATTGTGATTGTATGAAATATCTCCATCCACTTCAGTTCTTCTCTCTTTTTTTTAAATTAAAATCTAACTGATGGGACATATCCCAAACAAAGAGAATTTATTCAAAAAGCTCCAGACAAGCTGCTTGAGTTGGAAGTGTATCACACTGTTTTCAAATACCCAGTTCCTGCATGTACACAGCACCTGTCTATTACAACCAAGCAGAACCAAAGCACAGTACATTCCAGTTACGAACAGCTCTCCCCTACTGTAACAGTTCTCTGAAATTCTCTGTAATCTATGTAATCTTTCTACTGTTACTCTTTAAAGATTATCTGGAGGAAATTATAAAAGGATATGGAGAATTGTTCTTCACTCCTCATTTCATTTGTAGCCTTGAAATCATAAGGTGGTGTACACACTGATGTACAGTGTTGACTGCTGGGGTTTTTTGAGGCTTTCTATAGCAATAGTATTTCCTTTATTTCTCATGTTCAGAAGAGAGAACTCATGTATTGGTATGTTCTTTGGAATGGATGGTGGTAGAAAATCAACTAAATAGAATACAGAATCTTATTAGCTTAACAGATGTTTGCCTCTAATTTTGGAATTTTAAAAAGCAGAATATCAAGTGACTTTTTTATTTCAGCCCTTGTGGTGTACAGCTCCAGTGCCCCAGCAGATACCACAAAATAATGAAGGCTGAAATGACTATGGAGTTGTCTGGAAAAAAACCCATTTCATCCTGTTTCACAAGAAACAAAGAAAATGCATTTTGTTCAGGTGGGTACTATTCTTCTTTCTGGAATCATTCTAACCCAAAGCTACTGCAAAGCACTAAAGAGCACTACTGAGCAGAAACAGTACTTCTTCCGTGGTCATAAAATACTTAAGACAAACTTTCAGAACAAACAGACTGAACAGCAGTTGTTGTCTGACCAAATTCAGGCCTACATTACTTCACTTTGCTACCTACAGCTAGCCTGTAATGTCTGTTAGATTTTGTATTTGTTCCTTGCTCTAAACTGTACCTGTGATATTGCCATCAGCATCCATTAAACTCAGCTTTTCATGTAATTTCTTCATACACCCGTATTTCATGGTCAGTGTTGTACCTTCCTAAGGTTAGGAATACAGGAATATAAAAACTAATATAGGTAAATAGCAATGAATGGAAGAGGGGAATTTAAGAAGTATTTTCTAGTCCTTCACAGTTGTAAGTATAATGTGTAAATGTGAATGAATAGCTGGACTAACTATTTGCAATTTTTTGCTTGTTTTTTGTGTTTTTTTTTTTTTTTTTGTTTAGCTTTGAAGATCACCTCCACCTATACCTGCATTTGTAGAGGTTTTCTGCTGGTGCTGGACAAGCTGCAGACTCTGAAGCAGCTGGTGGCCTGCACTGCTGCCAGTCTTCCCGTCAGGCAGTCTCTGCCCAATTTGCAGAGACAGGTGGAATGTGCCAATGCCCAGCAATCACAAGGTCCCATGTCTTGACTTGTGTCAAGATAAAGATCCCTGGACACCTGAAAGGATGTGGTTACAGGCTAGGCTCCTTAATGCATGTGCTCTTGCTTTCTATGTGCAGGCAGTTCAGTGTAAAAGGTTAACATTTTTCCTAACACTTTTTTTTCTGAATAAAATAACACAACATATATACTTGCACTTTAGAATTCTTATTTTTTGCAGGCTACATTTGTGATTATCATACAGAACATTATTCCTCTTGGCTGCATTATAGCTGTACTGTTTCCATAGAGACGTTCTGCTGTTCATCTCAATGACATACGAACAGACATTTATGTTAAAATGATTGATAAATGGTGCATTCCCAGCTTTACCAAATCCATACTACTGACATCTTATTCTTTAGAGAAACAAAGTAAGCCCTTATTACAGATGATGCCAATTTGATTTGCAAAATATGAAGCATTACTTTAGAAGGCTCATGCTGTGTTTGTAAGGACATCAATTTGGGCTGCCATCTGGAAACTACTTCAAGAGTACAGAGAGAAATGTTTGCATCGTGACTAAACATGCTGACTAATAGTCTGTGCTTTAACTGGTCTGGATCAAATCCTTACAGGGAAATCTGCAAAGATCTCTTCTTGACATCATGTGAAAGATTTTTTTTTCCTACTTGATTTTGGTTGCCAAACAACACAGGGGTTTCCAGACCAACAGGTGGTATTTTTTGTGCTTAAGAAAAAAACCTGGATGCCTTGACTGGGCTCGGGGGTTTTTCTTGCCTTGCTGCACACCACAGGGCCAGCAGCTGTTGCATGGCCTCAAAATGTCCCTGCCTTGCCCGGGATGCCCTCCCCCCCTGCAGGTGCCTTCAGCCCCCAGCCCTGTGACAGCCTCCAGCAGCCAGCGAGACCTCAGGAGCGAGAGGAGCTGCAAGGAGGCCATGCTATCCTCTCTGAGAGCAGCCCCATCTTTGAACTACGTGTTCCTGCACAAGTGTTGCCAAAACTTGCGTGCCTTTTCTGGAGCACAAGTCCTATGAGGAGCAGCTGAGGGAGCTGGGGGTGTTTAGCCTGGAGGAAGCTCAGGGGAAACCTTATCACTCTCTACAACTTCCTGAAAGGAGGGTGTAGTCAGGTGGGGGTCGGCCTCTTCTCACAGGCAACCAGGGTCAGGATGAGAGGACATAACCTCAAGCTGGGGAGGTTTAGGTTGGACATTAAGAAGAATTTCTTCACAGAAAATATTGCAATATACTACCCAGGGAGATGGTGGAGTCACCGTCCCTGGAGGTGTTTAAGACTGGACGTAGCACACAACAGGTGATGGACTGTCTGGCAGGTGCTGGAGTCACTGTTCCTGGGGGTGCTTAAGATGGGAATGTGGCACTTAGTGCCCTCCATGGTTTAGTTGACATGGTGGTGTTGGTTCACAGGTTGGACTCGAAGACCTCAAAGGTCTTTCCAACCATTCTGTGATTCTTCAGTTACGGTCACAGCACCGGCCTGTTGAGGCCACAGCCGCAATTCCACTGGGGAGGAAACTGTCTCATCCGCGCGCTTACGGCCGAGAGGGGCAAAGGTGCTTTTATCACGACATGAGCGCATTAACTTAAGGTTTCTCTTAGTGATTCCTCCCCGCCAGACGGGAAGCCAGCAGCCCGGGACATCCCCTCTGCCACGGCGGCGAGAGAAAGGCAGTCGAAAACGACCCCGCACTCGCCTCCGCCCCGCTCCCGGACAGGGAGGAAGGAGGAGGCCAGTGGGCAGAGGCGGATGAGAGCAGGCAGCTGGAGGCGGGCCGAGCCGCGGGGCGGCGCGGGCGGGAGGCCGCGGTGAGCGGCTGCGGGGCCTGTGCGCGGGCCCGGCAGGAGCGCGGCGGGAGCGGGCGCGGAGGGGCGCGGGCGGCGGGGCCGCGGCCGCACGGAGGGACGGGACCGGGGATCTGTCGGTACGGGCCTGTCCCGGCCGCCTTCCGCCCCGGAGCGGAGCGGGGCGCCCTAAAACTGGCCGCGGTGGTGAGCCGGGCACAGGGCACTGTGGGAAGGAAGGCGTTCGGCTGGAGCGGGGTCTCGCGTATCCCCCCGGGGTGCGGTGCCGAGCAGCCGGGCTGCCCTGCCGCGGCGCCCGGGGCCGAGGGCCGGGCCGTGTCCCGCGCGTAGCCCGGGCCTGCCCCGGCGCGGTAGCGCCAGCGAAGCCACAGCGGCTCTTGTGGAGCTCTCAGCTGAGCGTTTTCCTTGTTGCGTGATAGCACTTAGTGAAAACAGTGCCCGAAGAATGTCTTTTCAAAGACTTCACCTTAGGGAAGCAAAGATACATTTCTTGAGCAAGGGCCCCGTCAAGGGTTATGGTATCACTTTGGGGACGTTTCTCTGAGGCACCTCGGGACTGATAGCAGTGTCCTAAATTAAAAGTGAAAGTATCCACCCTTAATGGCAAATGGATGATAGGAGAATGTGCAAATAAACAGTCAGTGTGACATGCAACATTTGAAAACACCCACTCAATTAGCAAAGAGGTTCTTTGGAATCTCGGCAGCAATTTGGATCACCATTGAGGTGAAAGCTCTCAAAGACAAGCCTCTTGATTTCGTCCCTGTCTGCAGAGACCGCAGCGATGTGTTGGTGTTGCAGTAAGTGAGCATCATGATTTGTTGTGGGTAGAAAATGGTGTCATATTTCTGAGGGAAGCGTGAAAATGCAGCCCACAACACTCAGTGGGGGGAACCAGTGAACTTAGTAGGCTAAGAGCTGTGTGTGCCAACAAAATTCCAACATCCAACAACAAAATTGTCTTTCTTCTGCTGCGTGGGAACCCTGAAGTGCTTTTCCCGGTAACGGCAACTTAGCGGAAAAAAAGCCTTCAATAACAATATCAATTCCAATTGCCTCTGCTTGAGTTTCAGATACAACCACTATGCTTTAAGATCATAGCAGCTTCAGCAAATGTTCTGGTTTGGCATTTGTTACCTCTAAGTCTTTGGAGGCACATATGGAAGTACATCTGGCAATAACATAGGATTGAAGAGAACAGGCTTTTAGTGAACTTTCAGGAGCTCTCTGATGTGGAATGTATGTAGAAAAAGTATAGTCAACTTAAAGCTGTGTGCCGGTTTATTATTTGTTCTTGACATACAATAGCAAAATTATTTAGCTTGGAAGGGACCTCTGGAGGTCATTGGCTCAACTCCCTGCTTAAAGCAGTGCTGTCATCAAAGTTAGAGCAGGTTGCTTCAGGCCTTGTCTGATTAAGCTTTTTCTTGAAGGATTTGAAATGGAGTTGAAAGCTGGGTCTGAAATTTAGCCAAATTTGGAAGAAAGTGTCACAAGCTTTGGAAAGTTACAGAGTTCTAACCAGTGTGAATGAAGCATACTCTTGCTTAGTTAAGTGGAAGCTGTGTTTCCTCTCCATTTTTGGGGTGAGGATTCTGGTTCTCCAATTGTGCAAAAGTCTTCACTGTGCACAATGCAGAGATTTTTGGAAGATACATTGTCCTGCAGCACAGTTCTCTTAGTAGATACAAAACTGAAATATTTTTAAAGTAACATTTCTCTATGCAAAACTGAAACGACTGGCAAACCACTTTAAATAAATAAGTCATTATGCAGATAAGATACTAACAACCTTTTAAATTTGAAAGCAGAAGTGGTGATTCCAGCAGTCACAGAGCTGCAGTGTAATCCGCTTTATTTCTACACCTTTAACAGCAGGAAGGTTTTCTGGGCAAAACCCAACTCTTGTGCCTTACTTGTCCACTAGATGAGTTAAATGTTTTCACTCAGAGATTCAAGTTTGATGGAATGAAGAAAGCTGATGTCAGCGTTAATGTGTCTTAATCTGTTCACAGCATGTCTTAGTGTATCCTGTGAAGTCAAGTCTCTGAAGAAATCGAAGCATTATTGCTTGCGCTGCTCAGTGTCTACAGGTCCTGGGTAAAACACACTTTGTAGAAGAGTATTAAATACAGTTCTTGGAGAAGCTTATCCTCTAAGTAGGAAGGAAGGATGAAGAGTGAGGGAAAAAATATAAGTGGAAGCAGCTGTGCCATTGTAATGATGTGTCTTTTAAATGTCATCACTATTTCTCTTAAATGCTCAAGTTAGAAATACATTGGCGTCTTTCAAGGGGAAAATTATAGAAATTAAATTGTTATATTAGTTGTGGAATCAAACTTTTCATCTGCTAATGCAGATAATTTCAGCAGTCACTGGTGGCCCTGCTGAAGCTGTGGATGAAAGCAGATCAGCAGATACAGTTCTCAGTGTCCTAAGGACTGTGAAGAAGGTAAGACTAGGTAAAATAAGATGAAAGAATGTTCATCAGCTCAGTTCTTGTGCAGAGAGTGTGGTTACAACACCTTTTACAAGACGTGGCAAAATTTCCACCATCCTATTTCAGCTTTTTTTCTCCAGGCAGTACCTAGTCCACCTACAATGGCAAAGGGCAAACTGCACTGGGATGCTTTTGGATTCAGTGTAAATAGCATTACTTTGACAAGAGGATTGCATGTGTATTACTATAACTATATTAAGTATCCTGTTGCCATTTGAAGTTAAGTTTCCAAATGCTTTTCTTATATGTAGTCTTTCAAGTGTGGTATGAAGATTATGTACACAAAGTTCATGTTATGGTGCTTGTCCTCAGAGACACCTTTTCTGTCAAAGTTATAACTCATATCAAAAGTATATGTGTGGCACATCTGTTGAGTGTAACCTCAAAATGACTCTCCCACTTTCAGAAAAGTCAGAGGTATTCTGGGACTAAAACTATCATTGCCTTTATTATTATACTTACGTGGAATGGACAAAGAAATTTTAGAGGCTCCCTTTGCTCCCCACAGAAAAATGAACCTTTCTTCATATTTTGTATTAGCTAGAGCAATCCCTGTGGTTACCTTATGATTCCGTATTGATCCCAGTGTGGCACCTATAGAATCTCTGCACCTGTTCCAGACTGCTCGACTATGGGTCTGCTGTACCTGCTTCTGCCAATTAAGATTTTGTCTAACCCCGGGTTTTTTTGCACACCCCATTGTTACCCCCCTGCCTTGGCTACAGGAATAAGGAGTATTCTGATAGAGCATCTCACTAAAGATCAGTTCTCGCCATAGCCCTTGCAGGTTCAAGTCCTCATAACCTTTGAGTGCACCTCTGCATTCACTTTCTGTGTCTTCAGACAAAACATACAATATTGATTGGGGATTATTATGCATCTGTTCTTAAGTCACTTTATTCATGTTTTATGGCAGGTTTTCATGCAGTTCTACAGTACACTTTGCAGTTTATTTCAGCTTTTAAGAGATCAATAAGTAGGGTCCTTTAAGTTTCAGATTTCTGAACTAGGTTGGTATTATTAATAGTCCACATACTTAATTCCACTCTTTGATTTCAGATTCTGTAAGGACCTGCAGCAAAACAACTCCACAAAAAGAAGCACCTTCAGAACAAAGATGAATATCGGGAAAGCTTACAGTGCTGTTAACATCAGCAATGGAACAGATCTAGCTATTGGCTTTACCTCTTCTGCAGTAGCTGTTCTTCTATTTGGGACAAACTTTGTGCCTGTCAAGAAATTTGATACTGGTGATGGTAAACTTAATTATATTCCTTTCTTTGGTTTGCTATTTTTGCTAATAGGAATAATATTTTACCAGCAAATTACTAGAGTTTCAAGGCTGTCATCACAGCCTTAATCCAGAGAGTGTGTTTAGTTTTGTCTGCTGTTGTTAGGGTATAAAGCAATAATAGAGCTTCAGGATGTGGCATATCTTTGAAGAGCCTTTTTATATGTTGTGCACGTCGACAGTGATGATGTACATTTCATGAGAATTCCACAATGGAAAGTGAAATGTTCTTTGTTCTACCCTTGTGGGGATTCTCGGATACATACGGTGTTTTTATAAATAAGGTAGAACTTGTTGGACTTTGCAGCATTGCCTTTCAATTGCGACCCTAACATAAAAACAAAAACTGAAAGTCTAATAATTTTATATGGTGACTTGGTAAGAGGAAACAATTATTCCTATTTCCTACTTGGAATATTATCACTTTACTAGGTTTGTGTTCGATTTCCATGTTTACGTGAAGCATAACCCGATTACCAGATCCCTAGATGAATAAATCTGCCATTATGTTATTGCAGTATAGTACCTGCATTGCAGTCTGGATATAACCTCTGCTCTTTGTGCCAAATATGACCCTAACAAGACAAACTTAGGCTTTCAAGGGAAAGTCTAGCACAGCTGGCATAAAGTTAACTAGTCTGCCTAACTGACCCTTCAGGAATCTACAGAGGTAGAAGAGATCTGTCACTGCCCATCCTCAGTGTCCAGGATTGGTGGAAAAGCTTCAGCTTTGAAGAAGTTTCGTCCTGTGCATGCATCTGTGTTAGCAGCTACTGGGGTGGTGGGAGAAGTTTGCAGCAACTGAATGTCATCTTTGTCAGAAGTCCATCAAAATTTTCATGTGTTTAAGAATCAGAGCTTGTGTAAACTTTGTCTAGCAAAGTGTCTTTTGCAGCTCTGTAGGAAGAATGCATGGTAAGGAAAAGACTGACCGAATTATAAGCCACCCTACAAATACATCCTTTGAATAAATTGTAATGTGGTTCCCTGAAATTCACAAAGGAGGTGGCCACCTTTTTGATTTTTTTTCTGTACTACTGTATCTAAGGTAAACATATTCTGGTAAGAGATTCACACATGCGGTATTCCACAAATTCTCTGTTGTGTGCCTTTGATTTTTCCACAGGCATGTTCTTCCAGTGGATTCTCTGTGCCTCCATATGGATTGTTTCTTTAGTGGTCAAT
Source organism: Corvus kubaryi (assembly GCF_017639235.1). Lineage (NCBI taxonomy): Eukaryota > Metazoa > Chordata > Aves > Passeriformes > Corvidae > Corvus > Corvus kubaryi. The sequence goes on from NW_024582059.1 coordinate 8,888,224, forward strand.
TTGATCCAGAATTGCCCCCGGTTTTGGCCTCTGGCTATGGTTGGAGGTTTTGTGTGGGCTACAGGTAAGGAATAAGAGATTCCAATTCTTGAAACTTTTCCATATATAAGATAGTAGTTATTTAGTAGTGTCCTGGGGTGACTTTATGATATGTATCCCATATCGCTGCCCTATGCCCAGGAATTAATTTTTATGCATTTTTATGCCTTTAAACTGAGCCTGAGAGGGGGAAGGAAAAACTGAGCAAAACTTTTTCAAAGCAGTTTGCAGTTTGTTCAAGGTCACACAGAGATAGGGACTTTTCTTTCCAGCTGTGGCAGGGGAGGGAGGAGGCACCTGGCTTGCGGTTGCCCATTAGCTTTTGGCCAGTAGTTCAGTTTCTTTTTCTCCAGAGAGAGACTGAGAGCTGAACTTTTTTTCCTTCCCTGGAATTTCGGATTTTCTCCTTTTCTACTGGACTGCTCAATATCAGAGCACATCGGGAGGACTTTCCACTGAGCGCAGAGGGCCTGGCCCTGGGCCAAGCCCCAGCTCTGAGGAGACCAAAGGGAGGACTCTAACGCTTTCCCAGGTTTTTTCTCCACAGCGAAAGATTTTATTATTTAGCATTATTTTCCTTTTCCTGTGTGTTTGTTAAACAAATAGTTTTTATCTCTTTCACTTTCCTTTGAGGAAAATTTATTTTTTCCCAAACCTGGTGGGGGAGGGGGGTGACCTGCCTTCTTTCAGAGGATGTATTTCTAAATTTGGCCAAACTGGTACAAGTAGTTATGCAGTTCTTTAATGTCTCACTGTTAATGGAACTGTACCCTTATAGTAAATACTGGTTTATTATGCTTATTTTGTAAGAGGCAAATTCACACCAAAAATAATGTTTAAAATTAGATGGAGGAAAAGTCTATGTTCAGTGTATTTATTTTTTTAAAATCCCTGTTTCTTATCACCTTGTAGCTTCCTAAATTTCTTTGCCTTCTGACCAGGCACAGAATCTAAATCAAATATAGACAAGATCACATTCTATTTTTTAACTGATTTCAGTTTTGGTTTTTGTATTTCAGGCAATGTTACAGTTGTCACTATTATTAAAACTATTGGGTTAGCTCTTGGTCTTTTGATATGGGCTTCTTTTAATTTGCTGACAGGTTGGGCAAGTTCAAGGTAAGTAGGTTTTAAATCTTAAGTCATTACATAACTAATGTTACCAATTCTTCATTAATAACTGCAGTGAAAACTCACCTGTAGAATCATAGAGTCATTCAGTTTGGAAAAGACCTTTAAGATCATCAACTCCAGCCATTAACGTAACACTGCCAAGTCTACCATTAAAGAAGATTTATCCTATGTATTAAAACTTTCTCCTTCTCAGTGGAGAGTATGCAAGTTAACTATTTTAGCTTTTTGTATTTCCTCTGTTTTAATAGAAAGAAGAATGCCCAGTGATGTTATTGAGTCGATAAATAATGTATTTCTTAGTGTAAAACTAGTACATATTTGTTTTTTTTTCTTCTGCAATGTGATCTGATAAAATAATTTAACTTCAGTTTTTAAATATACATATTAAAAAACAACACACGTTAAATTAATTGTTTTTGTAAAGTAGACATAGCTTTTTGCAAGCCAACTGAAGCACTGATCTAATACTGAAAATATATATACTTAAGCAGAATTATTTACATGAGTCAAGACTTCCAAGGCTAGGTTATAATTTAACTACTTGTATAAAGTCTGTGCAACTAAGTGAAACTGGTTAAATGTTCCAGGTTTGGTTGGTTTGGAATTGACCCGGAAGAGGTATCAAGACCAATCTTAAATTATGTTGGAGCTGGACTTTCACTTATAAGGTAGAAATTGATCCTTATAATGCATTTCTGTTATGTAAAATATATATTTAATAACCAACCACCAGGATATTTAACAAGAGAATGAATATATTGGAGAATTTTTGGCAAATCAATTTACTATGAAATTCATAAGCTATCCACAGCTAGCTGGTCAGTGTTCATGTAGAAGCAGACATGTTATCCCGTACAGGGATGAAATGGTTATCCATAAACACAGAAATATATTTTTATGCTGGTAGGCATGTTCAAGGCAAAGCAGAGATGTACGGATTACCTCCCTAGCTAGGTTATTCAAATGGTTCACTTTCCCCAAGTGCTGTGAGAGGACGGACTGACTAGAAGAATCTTGTTGAGAAAACCTCAGATTTCTGATGTCATTTCCCTCAGTGAGAGGTACAAATCTTAATCTCATAACTATAGAAGATGCCACAGAACCCCTTCCCTGATACTTTGGGGTCCATGAGAGGCCAGAGGCTTTGCATGTTTTCCTGTCTGTAATAGCTCCATGTCTTGTAAGTCTTAGGTCACACTTCAAGTTCCCACACAGTGTCTTCCTTCACAGTCTTTGGAAGGACTTTATTCTTTCTTTTTGCTTGGTTTTTATTTGTACAAGTGCAAACATTTTGGTCCTAACACAGAGGAAAGAGGATCTTTGGTTATGTAGCAGTGTTCTTGCTTTCCAACTGGGTGGCTGGGAAGATGGCCCTAAATCCTAGGGGCTTTACTCTAAGTGTGCTGACAGAAGATACATGAAGTGCCTTTCAGAAAAGGAGGTTATGAAGATAATGCCTTTCAGAAAAGGAGGAACGTGAAGATAATGAAGCTGTTTCTGATTGGTAGGAGAGAGCTGCTGCCTTAGAGTCATGATTTTTGGTTCTGCTTTTCTTCTTTCCTAAGAGTCTGCAGCTTTGTACCCGTTCCCGTTATACGTGGCACATTAGTTTGGGAGGTACTGAGAAAATAGAAGCAGTACTGCTATTCCTGCCTGATAAATTCATGCAGCTCATCACCTACTTCCTGTTTCTGAGATACCATGGAGGAGAGACCAACAGGGAAAAAGATTGTGACCAAACATGTGTTCCTGGCAAACTGCATAAAGGCTGTGCATGTTGCTCTGTGAAGCTCAGAAGCAGGCTTTTCATTTTCACCTCCTGTGTGGAATCTGTATGTTTCCTCTGGAGGAAGCTGACATCCTTTTATACCTATGCTTACTCTGTCAGTGAGAGATGAATCCTTCTTCAAATGGAAACATTTACAGTTAGAGGAAGAAATTCCTAGATCATTAAAATGTTTTTCATAAAAGTAAAAAACAGATCCTTCTAGTTCTGATTGCAGGTATTTACCTGATCTCCTGTAGGCAGGATTAAGAGTAGCAATATTACCCTTTCTTCTCCGTTTTATTCACTTAATGCACTGAGCGGCACTGAGCAATATCCCTTCTCTTTCTGCATGCTCACAAGGCCCTGTAGCAGCAGTATTCCATCCCTCACGTATGATAGAAGGGTAAAAATTAACATTTTTCCGTGAGCATAGAGGCAATTCTGTGCAGGTTTGAGCTGTTCCTTATCTAATTTTCAAGCATGTGTTCCATTTATGTGTGATTTAATATGAAATGGCACTGTTAGCTACAGCATCTATTGTTAATGTGGTTGTAACTACATGCTGTTAAAAGAAGGTGTTTCAATCACATTACATGAGAAGAGAGATCTATAAAGTGATACAAAAACTTGATTTATTTCCTTATTTTCACTTAGGTTGTCTGTTGGCTAAGTTAAATTAATAACTTAAAATTATTATATTTATATCTTTCATAACTTATTACGATTACGTATATATATATATATATATATAACTTAAAGCAATTGCATTTTTTAAATATACTGAAGTGACTCTAGGGTTATAATGAAAACAAAGGAATATGCCTCCAGATAAAACTTTTGTCTCTGGACACTAAATGTTATGTCCTTATGAACTGACATGGTATTTATTTGGTGTATTTTTCTCTTCTGAGTGCTGTCATATTTCTTTTTATAAAAACTGAAGTCCAGAGTTCTTCAGCTTCATTAGAAAGCACACCTTTACTGAGAGAAAGTGTAAGTACTCTGCAGTTGTTACTTTACAGCAGTGAAAGTACGTATCCATTTTAAAACAAAAAATGTGTTTGTTAGTCAGGTTTGGTAGATTTATGGTAGACTACATAAAACAACATAAATACATATTGATTGTATCTTAATCTGTGGATCTTTGATATCATTTTGAATATTAGCAACAGAAGAGGTATTCCCAAGTGTTCTTTCTTGTTTGTCAGTTTTAGATGGCTTAGAAAGTCCATTTTCATTATGATGGAGATTACATAAAAGACAAAGAGTATTACTTTCAGAGAGTATGTGAGAAGAGGAAGCAATTTCAATTAAACGTTAGCTATAAAGCTGTGAAGGTGCTTAGGTGGAAGGCTGGATTTTTGCCCAGTTGCTGAGCCAGGAGACTGTCAAGAGTTGCTGACTGTCGTCATCAGCTGTGGCACAGGTTGGAGGCCAGTGAGGGGTACCAGATTGGCTGTCACTCCTTTGGGAGGCAGTAGCAGAGTATGCAAAGACAGCTGGAGAACCACAGGCTCCTCCTACCATTGTGCCTTACTGTTAGAGGTCATGCTCAGTGGCTACCTGAACAGAGAGCCCTGAGAGTTTTCTAGCTGTGCTCAATACTCACCAGAGGAACCAGTCTACCAGACTAAAGCACAGAAGACAATTTGATTGCACATTTTAAGAAATCAAACTAAACTAAACTTGCATGAAAACTCTTGGTTTTTTGCAGTCTATTAATGATTCTGAAGATACCACTGAAGACTCATGGGTGAACAAACTTTCTCCAGTAAAAAAGAGACTCATGTAAGTTGCTAACAGTTTTTGTACTGGTACAGAGCAAGTAGCCAGAGAAAGTAGTTAAACAGTGTTAGAGAAGAATTTGTCCTGTGGTTTCCTAGCAAAGTCACACACTAATAAATAACAGGTTTTTACATAGTAGTGTAGCGTGCAAATCTATATATGAATAGTTGCACAGTTATTTAGATTATTTCATTGGCTGGATTATTTCAACATTGAGTGTGTCTCACCTTACCAATTAGGTATCAGGTACTCCTGTGAAAAAATACCATTTGGCAAAGTAAATAACAGTATCAGCTCAGTCATTACAGAGCTGGGTTTTATCAGCTGGTTGATTAGCACTCCAGCATAGAAGAAGCCAGTGCTAATGACATGCTTCCAGGTGTGGTTTCCAAGTGAACACATCTGGAGAAGGCCTGGCAGTATGGTAAGGAGACAGTAGAAGTGCTCCAAAGCTGAAGCAAGGAGATGGTGTGGGGAGTGGAGCCTACCAAGAGCACAGCACTCTGGAGATGGAGTAGGGAACTGAAGAGGCAATGAACCTGGGAAGTTATAAAGATTATGTAGATTGCAACAGCAAAGGTGAGGGTGGAAGCATTTTAAATTGAATTTTTATTTGTTGTCCCCTAGCTCTGCTTTTAGGAAATCCTAGTTAATTTCCCGTGTCATTAATCTAGATTGCTGGCTTTTGGTGCAGGAATTGTCTGTGTTGCTTGGCCACAAAGTGCAGTGAAATTAAGTGGACCATTTCTCTACTAGAAAATTTAAATGTGCTAAAATGTATTATTTTTATAGCTAGCAATTTTTTTATGGTATACAGTTTTTACCTGCAGTACTGGGCTTACATGTGTTGTCTACTTCTTTAATTCATGCTAGGCTGTTTTCTCCAATTTTTATTCTTTTTAAAGAGGCTGTAGCCTGGCTGTAGTAGCTGGAATACTCTACGGTTCCAGTTTTATACCAGTACTTTACATCAAGGATCATGGAAGAAGAAATGAAACTATATACACAGGAGCAAGTCAGTTTGGTAAAGGCTAATAGACTACTTCTACTTTATTTCATCGTTTTTTAAAGGCAGAGGGTGAAAACCTTGATATGCCTGAAAATAAACCATGACAATTTATCAGTTCTGTACTACTTTAGATGTTGTCATAATGATAGCCCTAGCACTCCTTTTTTGTTAGAGGTGAATTACACCATTAAAAAGACTTGAGAAACATCCCAAAGACTACCATACGTAACTCACAGGTATGTTTCTGAAGGCATTAAATATTAGCACTCCCAAAATACAGAGTTTGTGTGAGTGGAGAAGGAGTTAAACAAGGGCACGAGCTTGCCAATTTCCAACAGCAATAAAGGAAGAGAATATTGGTCATAACTGATGAGGAGAACAGATATATGACAATATAAGTAATTAAAACCATGTCGTTTTTTAAATTGAACGTGTTTAACATAAGCCTAATTGCCAATTTCAAACTACATTCCCCCAGAAATGTTTTCCTTAAGGTTTAGGTTATACCTTGTCAGGTAATGCCTGCAGCTGCTTAAGAGCAAAGTACTGCTGAGAACACATAATGTTGCCATTGTCATATACAATTTCTCTTGAATACTGCAATGTATATATTCCCCAGCCAGGCAAAACAGATGTTGTCATTACCATAGCTGCCTTTCCTGTTGAGAATTTACAGCTCCAAGGAGACAAGGATCACTTTGCTGCATGCTTCTGCTTTACCATGTTGGAAATACTCTCTTCAGCCCATACAAAGTCCATAAAGGATTTATTATTCATAATTACAGTGATCAAAATTACGATACATCCTTCAAGATCAAAAAAGGGCAAAACTGAGCCATGTTTTGCTTACATAGTCTGTGCAGTTGTCTTGCCTATAAATGTAAAGAACAAAACAATGATACAGGAATACAAGAACATAATTGTTGATGGTCAAGAGAGGTCGTAATTATGTAAAATCCCCACCCCAGTTTTGTAGCCTCAGCTGAGGATTTTCTAAAGTTTTTATTAAATTAATTGAGTAATGTAATAGAGTTCTAAAAATAACAACTCATAGAAATGCTTAGAAGCCTGTACTAAATGGTGGAGTCAACACAGAATTTAATTCATGTTTAATAGGTGTTACTGATTGTATCCATCCACAGTTAAACTGGCAACTGAGTTAGACACAATGAGATTTGAATTTGAATTCTTAGGAGTAGCACCTTTATGCATTTTTGTCCATATGAATGCTATCAGTGAAAATAATTTTGTTAAGATTAATAACTGGTATTTTTGCTAACATCATTTTATAATTTCTCTTTCAGATTTAGATTATGTTTTTGCACACTTCAGTGGAATATTTCTTACAAGTACCATCTACTTTTTGATCTACTGTGCAGTCAAAAAAAATAAACCTTATGTTTATCCCCAAGCCATATTGCCAGGTATGTTTTTAAATTAGTAGTTCATTTCAGTTACTTCTTCGGACCATTTTGCAGTGATTAGTTCAAGTTGTGTGTTGGAATTGTAGTTCACCTTTCAAGTATCTTCATTTGACTTTTTGTCTCTTTTGAAGGGGCACTTCTATTAGGTTAATTAATTAAGGTTGGGAGACAGTGATAATTTTTGTTCTATTCTGAAACTAGAACAAAATGACATTGCAGATTTTCAAAAACTAACTGCCAGAGTGGAGAACATGTTGCCCAGAAAATTGTGAACTTTAATTAATTTGCTACTTCAATTGGAGTACCTGATTTTCATCCATTGAGCATTGATTTAGATTGCCAGAGCTAGCTTGTTAAAGTAGTTAACATACTAAAATACATAGATACAATTTCTGTATTATGCTATAAGTGTAAAACTTCCACAAATTGCTGCCTGGACCTTGCTGTGCATGTTTTTGATTGGGATTTATTTTTCTAGGGTTTGTTTCTGGTGTGCTTTGGGCAATAGCCAATTGCTGCTGGTTCCTGGCCAATCACTATCTTAGTGCTGTCGTCAGCTTTCCAATAATTACTGCAGTAAGTATATAAAGTAAAATTTCTAACTAGAATTAAAAGTGTTTTTTGGAATTGAGTTGAAATTATGATGGGTCTAGAGCATTTTTAGTCAAGAGTGTACAGTGCCTCCTCTGCTTGTCTGTGATAGTCTTTGGATTTTTAGGAACATGAGTGACTGTGACAAGCACCATCTTGGTCAATGTCAAGCATAAGAAAAACCAGAAGAATTGAGAGTGTGAGTCTTTAGGTTATGTAAAAGCCAAAGCTTTGTAAATGGAATTATATCAATATTAACTATTTAATTGAAGTGATTAAAAGAAGAATTATTTTATGCTTTCATCCCAGGCAGTATATTTTGGTCTGGATGTTTTTGAATTTGTGAATTTTATCCCCTAGTAGTTGTTTTGCTTAATTAAGTCAGGATTTTTTTCTTTTTACATTTCTTGAACAAACAGAACAGATTATGCACTACTGAAAATAATGTTCTTATGCAAATGTGTGGAAAATAGGTTGGCCTGTTCTGTCTCTGTGTTATTGCTGTTCATGATGTACCTTTAAAGCATAAATTCCAATCACTAGGTAAAAGTAAGCTTTGCATTTACTCTCTTGACGCTGTACTAATTGGTGACGCAAAGGTGGCAAATGAGAGTTAATAAATATTAAAACCAAAGTTTTGCTTAACAGCTGTATTTTGGAAGCAAACTAATGAAACAATTTTAATAGGGATTAAGCTTTGCCTCAAGATGCAGCAAGTCAAAATAAACTCTGCAGTATGCCATCAAAAAAAAAAAAAAACCAACAAAACTTGGGATCATTCTAATTAGAAATGGAAGGATTAATGGAAAGCTGCTTTAGTAACTTAGTTATTGGTATGCCTAAAGGGCAAGGATATAAAATAACAAAAGGAAAAATGTAAGGACAGCAGTGATGAGAAGCTGCCTGTCTGGACTGCAGGTTCAGAACTGCTGCTTTATTTCACTGTGGAGAAAATTTTCGGAGAGGTATTTGTCACATCCCTTTAACACTTTGTCTCACTTTTAAAAGTGCATTCCTCTCTCAGCGCACATTATCTAGAAAGTGAAATAACCCCTCAAATAATAGTTGGCAATGTTACTAGGAAACAGCACCCACACATATATTCAGCATGAGACGCTTTTTCCTGTCTATATCTGTGTCCCATCAGCTGCATTGAGGATGAAGAGAGGAAGGTCGCTGGCCAAACATCTGTCAAGTGTTTCTCAGAACAGCTCTAATGGGAAGCATTCACAGAGCCAATTTTTGTTTCATATTCAGATATTTTCTCATCAGAGATGAAAATTCAGATCATTGCTCCCTCAGGGGAAAAACTGTATTTTCAAGAGTGCCTGGAAGTTGCTGTTGTGTATCACTGTTTGCTGTTAGCCAGGAAACCTGTACAACAACATCACAGATAATCAGGAGTTTCCCTGACCTGTCTCCCTGGCTGGCTCTGTGCTTTGTCCAGATGCCAGCTATACAGGAAATACATCTATGTTCCAGTCTCTTGATATCATACTGAGTGATAAAATCAAACTTTGTCCAACTAGTTAGTCATGCTAATAAAGGAAACGTTAGGAAACATTGTGCATTCTAATTTGGACTAAAGTAAGGCATGTCATTTGGAGTCTACTGAAAGAACATGTAACAGCTGGAGCAGACTCCACAGTGTAATTTAGAAAGAAGTTGTGCCTACTGCAAAAAAAAAAAAAAAAAGCAGTTTCTTGACTCTTTAGCCCTTCCTGAAGATTTTATTGTATCTTACTTAGTAAATATTTCACTGATGCTTATGCTTTTGTCATGAGTGCTTTACTTATACTGAATGGAAAGACCTTAATGTGTTATCCAGACAAAACTCAACCATCCTGAGAGCAGTAATGAGAAGGAGTGAATTTTAATGAAGTTGTGTAATGTACAAATTAATGTTACTCTTTAGGGTCCTGGCCTTGTTGCTGCAATGTGGGGAGTCCTTGTATTTAAGGAAATCAAGGTAATGTTATTAGGTCTCTTACCTAATATCTCTTGCTTGTCTCTAGCTCTAGAAACAGCATGACTTGGTATACAGCTGTATCTTAGATTTCTCCTCCTTGCAAGTATTGGATTATGAAACTGAAAGTGATATCATGCAATTTAAAATTTTCCAAGAAACATGAAGAACTGCGAACAATTTTTACAGGAATTAAGATTTTAGTTCCATAACTGTATGAGGAGCAGTGGATGTAGATGAAGACTGTAGCACAGCCAGGAGGCAGGATGCCAGGAGCAGCCTGAAAACAGTTTTCATTTGAGCCAGTTCTTTCAGTGGAGGCAGGGGAATGAGCAGTTGTCCCAGTAATCACATCAACAAGTAGATTACATTTTTAGGGTCAGGTTCAACAAAGGATGCAAAAATCCAACAGAGGTTAATTTGCCTTTGTAATTACAGTGTAATGTAAAGATCCTAAACTGATACAGCAGTGATTGTCTACAACAAGCTAATTTACTGGATTTTATAGGGCAGAAGTTAGTTGTCTAGTGGAATCTGAAGGACTGAATGCTAGCAGCGTAATACCAGGTTCTCTTTGCCAATCTGTCCAGGATCCAGAGGTACCTAACTTGCTATTAGAGACGATCTTTCCCAGTATTTTTGGTGACTGTGTGTCAGGCATCCTTGGATCTAGAAGTTCTGTGTCTCCTACTACAGATTAGTGTTGCACCACAGTAGAAGATCATCATGTTCGTTATCCAAATCTTTCTAACTCTCTAAGCCTTTCATTCTTTTCATACATTTTAGAATAATCTCTGCCTAAATGAAACCTAGTACTTTGTTTTACTTTTTTTTAAAGTGGTATCAATAATGACAAGATGACATTTTCATTTTTCTGTTGCCTATACAGGGACTGAAAAACTACGTGTTACTGTCAGTATCATTTTGCATCATTTTGGGTGGTTCACTTTCGACAGCTTTTTCTAAAGTCTGAAAGGACCTTCTGGACCAGTAGATGGTGCTAATGTTTAACACAAATAGAAAGACAATGTTGGTAGGTCACAATACATAATATTTTTCCAAATGTATGTCCAACATTTACTTGCTATAGACAAGTGGAAAATGAAAACATTTGGCATGAAAGAAAATATGGGAATGTTTGTTTCTGCGTTTCATGGAATAGTAAGAAAATCAAAGGACTTTATTAATCAAAGCTAAATGATTTTATTGTTACTAATTATTAGTTTTTTTCATTCAGGTGCTAAACTTCATGTCATCATAAATTGCAGTTTACTGTTGTGATGGTGGATAGTGATTTTCGTTCTTAGTCTGTAATACTGTATGTGTTTGCAAGCTGATTTGTTTTATTAAAACATTTTGTCTTACTGGCAAATATAAGATACCTCTTGAAATATTGCTTATGAAACTGATACACATGAAGGTAACAAAGCTTTTCTTTTATTTAGAAGCATTATTCTTTAAAATCATTACTTTGCATAAAAATGTTATCTTCCAGTCACTTCAGACTTGTGAAGGAAATAGAGTTAAAAGGGTGCTGGAAAATAAATTACTTTTGTTTCACAATGTTTTCCATAACTACCACCAACACTGTTTTCCTACTTGTGGCAGCTAACCTTTATATATGCAGAGCATGTTGTCTGAATCTCCCCGTAGCCTTTTCTTCAGTACATTAGACAACTCCAGTTCCTGCAGTCTTCCCTTGCTTGTAACTTGCTTGTAATTTCTCTTTATCTTTCCTGATAATAGAACGGTTTGGCTGCAAGGGACCTTAAAGATCATCTATGTCCAACCCCTCTGCCAAGGACAGGGATGCAATTCATTAGGCCAGGTTGCTCAGGGCCCCATCCTACCTGACCTTGAACGCTTCCGGAGATGAGGCATTGGCAGCTTCTCTGGACAGGCTATTCCAATCTTTCACCACCATCTGAGTAAAGAATTTCATTCCAAAATCTAATCTAAACCCAACCTCTTTCAGTGCAAAACCATTGCCCCTTGCCTTGTCACTGTCTGCCTGTATAAAAAGTCCTTCTCCCTCCTTTTTATGTACCACTTTAAGCTTCTGGAAGGCTGCAATGAGGTTTCCCTGAAGCATTCTCCATGCTGGTCTCTCACTAAGTGGACTACATCTGACATGGCAGTCAGGCTACAGTCTTTCAGAAACCAAGAAGTGCAGCAGTAAGATTATTGGAAGGATCCCCTTCCAGTTTGCAAGCTCTGCTCACAGTTACACATCACAGCTTTTTGCCATCATGGCTTGATATTGTTAACATGTTCAAATTGCAACCATAGTTTCTCCTTTCTCCCTTCCACCTTTCTTTGTCTGCTCTTCACCAGATTTGATCTTAGAACTGTTACTCAACCTGCTTTTTCCCATCTTGTGTTGTTTATTCCTACCTGGGTGTCAGAACTTGGTGTCGGAGAGGTTTTTCCCCTCTAAGGCATTTCTCTGGTTTTGGTCTCTATGTTAACCCTGTCCTCCAACAAGGTGGCAGCATTTTTCAGCCAGATGTCGTCTGCAAATTTAATAAATGTACTCTCTAATTGCTGTAAATAATTAATGAAAATGCTGTGTGATACTAGCCTTCACTTGCATTTTGGTATCTAGTACTGCTTACTTTTCAGGGAACGGTTGATTAACCTTTGAATACAATTTTCCTGTGTCCTACAGTGCTTTTATTTAGACTGTGTTCTCGGAGCTTTTACATAACATGTGATGGAACTGTTCAAATCAAGGTACATGATGTGCTCCACCCTATACCTGATACTGGAGAGAAAACTGGGAATTTTTTCTGTCCAGTGCCCAGGTCAGGCACAATTTCTCCTTGACAGATGCTTGACTGTTACTTACCTAGCCACTATTCTATTGACTCAGGCAAGGAAAAGTAATCTATTCACTGTGTTTCTGAAATAACTTGAATTAATTTGGACATTTATTAATTCCCTTGTTTCTGTTTAATTTCTTAAAGATCACAGTCTTAAGGGTTCCCATCTTAAATATTCCAGGAATATAGTCTGTGCCAGAAAGTTGGTGATAGACAAGGAATTGGCAAAACCAAAACGCAATATCCTCAGGCTCCTCAGATTTACAGATACGCTTTAATATGGCAGTTCTTCCCTGTGAGTTTTTATTCCAGTGTCCCTGTTCACAGTTATGTTGACAGTGGCCATGATCTGTTTATGACTGAAAGAACAAGGGTGCTGTTCATTTCTGTTTACAGTGTCATTGCTGAATAGGGGCAAATTATCTCTTATTTCCACACAGGTACTGACAAAAATACTAAACTTTTAACTCACTATTGTGCTAAAATATTAAAAATGCAGTACGATATTTCTAAAGGTGGTGTGGTTGCAGCACTAGTGCACTTTGATGCACCAATGCAGCTGCTCAGGCAGGATCATCTGTTTAGTTTACCACCACCTGTTAGATCACCTGTCATGTTTGGCTAAAGTCTGCAAGTACACTCTGGTCAGTGAGGCGCATACTCCTCACTAGTCTGTGTGTTGGAGTGAAAGCTTCTCTGGACTCAGGCCCAGAGGGAAGCCAAAGCACAGGGGTTGAATTAAAACCTTTGGACAAGCTGAGATACATGAAGTCACACTAAAGTGAAATAGAAATATAGATTTTTAACTTTTAGTAGAAATATTTGCTAGGTGCCTTAAACATTAAAAAGCTGCAGCAGAGACCTTAAACACAGTTCTTACTGCAGCAGTGTTGCCTTTTCACAGAATTCTTTACTTTAGACAAAACACAGATGGAACTATACTGTTCACATTTTTTAGATAGTGTTCACATAAACAACAAGAGCTGATAGAAACTGTATACGCAAATCTGTTACATCGTACCTGTGTAACACTTGTGTAAGGCTTACAACTGTTAGCATTAGACCAGGATACGTTAAGAAAAGAAAAACTAGAATAGTGTGTTAATCTTATTGGTCAATTAACAAATACAATTTACACTTCTATGAGAAAAAATATAGAGTATATAGAAGAAGAAGCTGTTTTCTGCCTGCTGTTTGCTGTTGCTGCTTAGCTTTATCATGTAACCCCCTTCAAACTCTGCCTTCAAGAAAGCTATGAGACTATGAAATAAAGAACTTAGCAGACCAGCAGTCTGCTCTGTTCTCTTACCCTAGTCCGAGAAAGAAGGGTAACCCATCCAAGCTCAACATCTATGTATAGTAAGTAATTCATTAATGTCTCAGTCCTGCTCCCTAGGAGGTGCAAAGGCAGCAGCAGGACAACCAGCCTTGGGCAAGCAGGTGACAGCAGCAGGGGCAGAGAGGCAGGTCCCTGCCCTGCACAGCCCCTCTCCTGGCCAGCAGGAAGTTGTGCTCTCAGTGAGCAGTCAACTCTGCAAGAAACGTTCCTCCTGCTTCAGAGGGCCCTCCAGGGCTGGCGCAGGCTGTTCCAGTGCCCCTGCATGGAGGATGGCCAGAGGATGCTGATTTTCCAGCCATGCTTGCCTGTGCCTGGTCCATCTTGGGAGCAGCATGGATGCAGGCACACTACCAGAGTTTTGAAACTCAAGGGCTTCGTGGTGTCTAGAATTGTGACCACTTTAGGTAAAGAAATGTCACTTGAAGATAAAGAAACTCGGATGCAATATTCCATGCTGAAGTGGCATATGGGAGATGTCATAAACCTTATATTCTGTTCATCATCTCTATAACAGCCATGATTTTAAAGGCTAGGGATATGATTTACTATGGGAAAAAATCTCAACCAAACCAGTAACCAGAGGGGTTTTCTTCTTCACAACTAGACATGGATCCAGCTCAGCTATGTAGAAGGTACAGGGTTCTGTGGCTGCCGTTATTTCCCTGGTCATGAGAGGCAGTACTACAGAAGAACTTCCTTCCCTTCTGCTTTCCCTTCCTGCCCACCTCTACCTATTCCCTGGGATAGATGATCTTAGAGGCTCTACTGTCTCTCTTGAGGGATGCTCTTAAGTTGGGCACAGCATCCATGTACTGGATATGATTACAGGAACAGTTAAATCCTCCAGGGCAGGAGCACCTTTGCATGTCCTAGTTTTTGTACAAGATCGCTGGCTTTCTGAAAAAAAAAGATAAAAACCTGAGCTCCTGTCCGTAGTAATTGCCATGTAAATAAATGTTTGTAGTTTGATGCAGTTCTCCAGTCTATGTTTAAAGCTATCAGATGTGCAGACTTAATTGCTGACTGCTAGGGTGTTCATTAAAATTCTTGCTTGTGACAGCTCAAGTGTGACCTTTATTAAAATGCTTTTTACCAGCTATCCTATTGGATTTGACTTGTTGACTGCAAGAAAAAAATCCCACCTCTTCCAGCACTTTTCTGTAAAAAATCCATGTGGTCTTCCAAAATAGTTTTTGTGATGTTCACTTGGAATATGTTGTATAAATATTCCACTCATTTCTGAAATTTTCTTGGTCTTGACGTTTCTAGTTAGAAATAACACTGTTACTTCTTTCATGCAAGGGTGCTGGATTAACAGCATGTTTATAGAGCTATTTGTACAAAACAGTCTGGCAGTAACCGGGTTTAGTAAGAGAAAATTCTACAGCTAATACAAATTATCATGGTTCTGTTTATATCAACATATTTTTGTATAAATGGAAGAATCACATTTCTTGGAGAGAATTAAACTTTCAAATGTTTGCTTAAACAGATTTTAAGAATATGTTTGAGCTTTAAGCATTTTTCTCTGGTGATACTTAGAGGTAAAGAAGCCTGTAAAATATAGGTAAACTGGGAGTTTCACAAGATTTTTGTGCAGTCTTTTGAACCAGGGGAATCAGTGTCATCTTTTTTTAGAGTTACCTTACCTGCTCATTCCTTCCCCTGTGTTTATTATCAATGGGTATTTTGAGGCTCACTGCCCTTTCACAGTTTTATTTCTTCATATTCTTAGTAAAAATGATTTTACCTGGAAAAATAATTTAAATACAGTTGTTCCTGTCTTCAAATGTAAACAGTAAAAACTGGCGCTTTTTTATTCCTATATAAATTTTATATTTTATTTATATCATAATTTTCTTTTTCAACTGATATTCAAGGTAAATTAAATACTATTTCAACTGTCTGACCTGATCGTTGGTCTTTCTTGCATCTGGCCTGAAAATAAAATGTAAATTAAGATGCTGTATGCTAGCAATTAGTGTCTGTTTTCTTTTCATTTTGACCTTGTTTTCAAATAGAAAACTGATGTTTAATGCCCTATTCCGTAATTACTAAATGACTAATGGATTTCACTTTCCTTTAGCTATATGTAATGCTGATAAATAGTGACTATGGAGCATCTTATTTTAATTGCTACTGTTGAAGTGGTGATTTCTTGCATTCTTCATGCTTATCATAGAACATTTTTAAAAATCTAAAATATATTTCATTTTTAGCGTACATACCAAATAGTTCTTGAGTCTCTTACTGCATCGAAGGGCCTGTTTGAGAGTCTAACCTGAGAGAGGAAATAAAGGAAACAGGACCTGCATTAGTCCTGCTGCTGTCAGTGATTCAGGCAGTCATTGTGCAAGTAACTTGGAATGATCTCAGGTTTTGGTATTCATATAGAAACAAATTCACTGGTACTGACTTAAATCACACCTAGAGGTACATTAGTTATTTCCTACGTCCTTGCATTTTTCATGCTGCAGATCTTCTAAAAACATTTCCCACAGAACTGGGAAACAAACCACACATCTCCCAGGGCCAAAGCAGGGAAGAGGTGGGGAGGGAGAAGTTTTTCACGTCACTGCTTAATAAAATGAGAGAACCGGAGGCAGCAATTTTTCTGTGCCCCTGGGTTTGCTACAGTGAGGGAAACTGTCACAGCACTCTGAGCTAGTCTCCCTGAGCCTGTAGGCAAACCTCCAAGGACACGGTTTATTGTTATCATTCAGGGACCAGAATAAAAATGTTATTTGTGGATAGAGGCTGGGGAGAGCAGCACTTGTTCAGGAGCTGCAGAATGGTAACTGCTCCCCACCTGTATTTGTACATCTGAGCTCTGATCCCAGCTAAGGAAGAGCCCAGGGAATACAAAGGCCACAGGCTCTTCGCAGATCCATCTTAGGAGAAGGGCTGATCTAGTCCATACCTGGATAGCAATATTTCACATCAGGTGATGCCCTGACTCCGCAGTTTATTTTCCAGTTGACTTTGTGCGCAATTGAAAGGTCGGAACTTGTATAAAAGCGTATCATGGCTTCTGTTCCTTGAAGCATACTGCGCTCGTCATGGTCAGAGGAAATGGTTCAACTGTTGGCTTGTCTTGCTTCCAGATGTACTTGCAGTGAGCATGCATGACCTCATCATCAATTTCTGCTTCACATGTTTGTGTCTAGCATTTTTGAGTGAAGTAGTTGAAATTTAGTCCATAAATCCAAAAGCTAGCATTTCTAGCTAACTAAGGTTTTATGTGATTAAAAAATGGCCTTGTTTGGATGTTTCTAGAAGTTGGCAGCATATCACATTCCGTGATGTCGGTAATGTGATCAATGAGATATTTATTACAAATAAATTAAGCACTTGCAACTTGTGACTTGCAACACACATTGTGTTTTCTTGACTTTTGAGAGGCTAGTCACCACAGTTTCTGCCTGGACTCTTCTAACTTTGCAGACATGGAAGTAAAATGCTTGTCTTTTTTTCTTCTTCATTGATTACACTGATTGTAGTTTAGAGCCAGATAGATTCCTTTTCTTAACTTAGTAGGCAACAGTTCATTCAATGAAGCAATAGAGAATTTTGCACGAAAGGAAGATAAGCTGAACTTTGTAGATGTACTCCTATATGGGTTTGGTGATATCAAGCCATTCTATTCTTTAGAAAATCACACCTTTTCTTACTTTTATTTGGTGTCCCCAACGTTTCCTTTTTTAATGGGAAATAGTGGTAATCCAGTTAGACTGATCCAATTAATAAACTTCTGCTACTGAATCAGGATTTCACTCGTGGTTCATTATGTGGGTCAAGTTGATTAAAGATTATGCCACTACCCAACTGTTTGCTAACAGACACCTTGCAGCAGCACCAATGGATAGGATTATGAGGGCAGTTGTGAACTTACAGGCAAAAAATCAGCTACATTAACTTTCTTCACTGTGAAGAGGTCACCTAAGGAAATTCTGGGGATGGGGAATAGCACTTTAACCTAGCACATTAAGAGTATGTCCCTGCTACTTTTAATCTGATTGTTGGGACAGAACTGCTCCTTCTTAAAACCTTTTTTTCCCCTCTTTGTTTTACTTTGGTGAGAAGATTTAGCTTAATTTTTTTTACCTGAAGCTGAGCACTTTGCAAACATCTGTAAATTTACTATGCCCTTCTAGGCCTGCAAATTTATTTGCGGCTTATCCTATTTAGTATAATTTCCATGCCTTTACAGATAAAATCTTGAGTTTAGTAGAAAGTCAGAATCGTGGCTGCTCTAAACACAGTTTTGCATATGATTTGTTCTTTATCAGCTATGCCTTATACATTGCATATTAAATATTGTTTGCAGTTCATGGCTGGGGCTGTTTAAGGATGAGATGTGTAAAGTTTTGTAGTCTCTTTCAGTTTTAAGTCTTCATAAAGTGTCACTGTGATAGCTGCAACTTAAAACACAAGAAAGTATCTTGTTTACTGGGCCACCATTAAATATGCCCTGATAGGGATTTGGAGACCTCTTGCATTTCTTTCATGAGGAAGATCCAAAATGGCATGGTTAGACTCCAGCAAATGGATTTCTGAATAGCTACAAAGCACAAAGAGCTGTGATGCCATGAAATTGCTTCTGAAAATTTAAAAGAATACAGCACTTCAGCAAAACTGTTCTCTTCTGTCTTATATTAGTTTGTTATATCTGTGTATCTCTTGCTAGAAACGTTCGCTTTCAGATTAATGGCAAGTTGCTGTGGAAAATTAGTCGGAATATCAAATTTCAGGGCTACCATCAAAATATTGCAAAGAATACCACAGATTCAAGTGACCAAGTTATGTGTATCTGCAAATACCTAAAGGTGTAAATATCTATATGTGTGTGTAGACATGTAGAGATACACTCTAAATTAGGTCCTTTTAGTTAAAAAAAAGATCTGGAAGTTTTTGCAAGTAGCTACCTGAAAATGTCAATTCAGTGATTAACAGCAGTTGAAAAATGCTAGCATGTTTAAAATTATTAAACAGTAGCTGGGCAAATATCACTATGCCAGTGTATAGTTTCAGTTCACTGATCCCTGAAATACATGTATAATGGATTTTTTAAAGTCAAAGAGAAACAATATAATCTTCCTTTTTACAGAATATTTCCTAATTCAAGCAACACAGTACCCAGCGTGAATTATAGAACCAAAATGTGATAATAACATGTCCATACATTAATAATAAGTATCATGTTAATAAGGACTGATTAGTCACTATGGGTTGTGCAAGAAAAACTGAACTCACAACAAAATTATTAGAAATGAGGTTTGAAAGACAAAAGAGAGTGACTTTTTCAAAGAAAGCGTAATCAGTGTTTTGAAACTTATTCTCAGAAGAATAATACCCATTAGTATTATAAATGGGTTCTGAGGCAATTAGTGAAAGATAAGGCCATTTCTATCAGTCCCTACAGCTGATCTAAACAGAACCTCTGGCTCAAGCCCTTAAGCCACCTGACTTCCAGAAAGAACTATTTCATGATAGAAACTTTTTATTTCCAGACATAATCAGTCAAAGACCAATATTTGCAGACTTCAGTTATTCTACTATATATAGAGAGCCTATGATACTCATTTCATTAAGATGGTCACATAAATTCCATGGCCAGGTTAAGCACATAAGCACCTTTTCAGTGTAATTTTTCAACAACTCTCATTATTGGGATGTTCCCAAGCAGTGCAAATGTCGTGGGTGGTACTGACACCCAATGCTTAAACTAGAACCTAAACTTTATCATTTAAAATCTGTTTACACTAACCAAGAGCATTAAACTAAAAGTCAAAACTTTAGTAAAAACTCTGAAATATTCCTTCTAACACAGAACTTTGCACAGAAATTTCTCCATGGAATCAACATGTGATCTCATAGTACACGTGGGGACCACTTTTGATTAGGGGTGATTGTATTTTTTCTTCAACTTCTGTCCAAATTTTTCACCATGGTTTGTGTTAACTGTGATGACAAGCACAAGGAAGTCAAAAGGCAAAACTCCAGAAAATAATAAAACAGAAAATGTTGAAGAGAGATGATTGAGAAAAGCAAAAGGAACAAGCTAGTAGAAATTAAAGTGATGAAAAATATAAGCAGAACATTTATGTAGGACTTCCACTATAAGGACAATGAGCTTTTAATTAAGATGTGGCAGACAGGCAGAAATTCAAGAGATACAGATGACAGATCAAACCAAGAGGAAGATGATTGTCTTTCCCTTGCAGTAATAAAATGAAGAAGCAATTAAGTTAGAATAACAGTTTCTGATTATCTGAGTTAAGGGGACTTCCAGCAATGCACTTTGGCATATTGAACTGATTATGCTTCTAATTTAGGGTCTGTGGCATGTTTTAGCATAACTTTGCTCAGATAACAGCTTGGAATCTCTGTCTTCCAGCCTTATACAGTGAAGTAAAGGAGGCTGAAAAGAGCAGTCTTTGTAAAATTTTATCTGAGAATTCTTTCAGTGTTTCTCCTCAACCACTGCAATATGTGAGCAGCATAACTTATTTTCCTAGTTACTCAAGTGGTAATTCCGTTATTTCTCTGTGTGTTTGTTCCCAAAATAAACATGACTTGGCAAAAGTTTCCATTGTGTCTTCATTTTGAAACCTGTAGACACAAAAGCTGGCTAATAATGTTTGAGCCTATTAGAGAAATGACATTGTAGAAAGGAAAAATAGGGGTTTATTCCTCTTACGACTACTTGAATGACTATTAGATGCAAATTCATTTCGAAAAAGTGTCCTTGTATGCAACTAAAAATATGAGTCCGTAGTTAGGTCATGTTTCTGTCAGTTTCATAAGGGACATAAATGCTGTACTACTTTACCAGGAAAATAATCTTCCAGTTTAAAGTACAGTTCTTAACAAATAGTACTGAACTGAGCCTCATGCTATCATTTTATTGATAAGGCAGTGTCTCATTTAGTTCTCCTAATATTATCATTTTTTTAAAAAAAGATAGCTTCAAGGAAGAAAATACTGCTGCTGGTGTTGTGATGTAAACTCTGCTGTTTTTCATATTTTTAAATATTTAAGCCTAGGCCCAGAGCCAGTACGTGGAAACAGGAAGTATGCATCTGTTGATGCCAGTTGGAAGGGATTATCTTGTTTTCCAGAATCTTGTCTTCCACTTTAAAATGAGATTTGAGAGCACATCCTTCAGCTGGAGAAGTTTCACAAGAGGATTGGAATGAACTGTGTGAGAAGCTCAGCAGTGGGTGGAATTGCAGTTGTCCAATGGTGTGCCCACAGACCCATTAATAAGGGTGGCTATGACATGCCAGTCTTGACAGGAGAGTGAGTCAGGTGGACAAAATGTGTGTGCCCAACTGTTCCTGCATTGTGAATTGGAGTGTGAGAGAAAGAAAAGTAATTTCCTAAGAAAAGATGTTTTCAAAAGCAACTTCACTGACAACAACCAAGGGCAGGGTAATGTTAAGGAGTAACAACGTGCTTTGGTCAGGAAATGATAAAAATTGTCTCTCAATAGCTAGGATGCTTTGAACTATTCAGTAAAACATTCTTATTGTGGCCATACTGGTGTCTGTAAACATGGGCAGCTGCAGAACAGAAGGGGTGGGAGATCTGTCTCTCCCTGTAACCACACCCTTATGCAACAGTGACTTGTACAGAAGAGAGGAAAGAAAATCTTACTCCTAGAATCAAGGCCTGTTTCTGAGATAAAGAGATTTTTTTTTTATCATATTGCAGCAGGTATCAGAAGAGACCAGGTTTTGCCTTTTAAACATGGATAGGAATACAACCCACTGATTACATAGCAGTATCATCAGTATTGCTTTTTTATACCTCCCCCCTTTATTTCTTCTATACTTCTACATTGTGGAAGAGCAAGTCAATGTGGTTGTCTGCTGCAACATTTATTCTATATTTTTAATACACACATTTTCCAATCAGTTGCAAATACTGAAGACTCAAAGAAATTGTCATCACCTGCACAGAGCTGTCAAATGGTTTAATATGAGTGATTCAAAACACTAGCATGTTCTTTGGGTTTGGGGGGGGGGGGGGCGCCCTTGCATTTTTTTACATTTCCCATTTTTATTTATCTTCCTATGGAGTAAGATCTGAGAAAAAATATAGATGTGTATGTAGACTTGTACAGAAGCATAAATATACATATATATATAGAAGATTAACTTATTTTGCTACAGTAAAATTCACTGCAGTGAAAATCTGCATAGCAGCATTACAAATTCAAGACTGTCAGTTGTCATGAGCAGAGATTTCTAATGCAATTTTTTCACTAAAAGTAAAATCAAAGTTGTCTTATGTCAAATAACCATTGCAGATTTACATCCTGGGTTGCCTTATCACTCTGAGGAGGGAAAATTATTCTGGCTTTCCTAGTAAGATAGAAAACCAACCTGAAGAAGTTATGCTTGGACTGTTCAGTGCTAGGGAGAGGAAAACTTTGGGCACTGTCCAAAGCAAAGTATGCAGGAATGCATTTTTAAAATGCTTCTGCAGAAGAGTTTTATATACTGCACCAGAAGACATGTTTAATCTGAGGTACTTTCTCCTCTTCAGCAGTGTGATCAATAAGCAAGTCAAACAAATAGAGAAAGCAGTGTTGTTCATGGATAGTTTTGCTTTTCAGTCAGAGTGAATCGAGGTATCACTGCCTTGTAATGGGTTTGTGACATCTGCAAAATATTGGGAAAGAAAAACATGCTAGGAAACTTCATTTTAAACACAGTTATAAGGGTTTGGGTTGGGAATTCTTTGCATTTGGTATCATTGGGAGGTGTGTATATATGAATAAAACCTCTTCTAGCCCATAAAGAAATCCCCAATTTAAATTACTTATGTATCATTTTCATTTTTTTTTTCATAACAGAATACCTCCTTACAGCAAAGAATCAAAATAAAGGAAGAAGTAGGGAGAAAACTCATGTGCTACAAAGATTTGCTAAAACTACTAAAATGCCTGAACTTCAATGCAGATATCGAGAGTTGTTTTCATTATATGTCAAATAAAACCCCAGTTTATTGAGATACAAAAATTTTTGTGCTAACTTATTCCAAAATACTGCGGCAACTTGGAAAGTGCCATGGTGATAGGGGGAAAATGTTACTGTAGCACAGAAGATTCAAATATTATTCTTACATCAAAGCATAACAGAGGCTGTAGATGAGTACAATATTTCCATATTATTATAGGTTTATAAATAATATGTATTTATGATTTTAGGGATGTAGGACTCCCACCACTGACTAATAATCCTGCTTCTTGGATGTTTTTCCTGGAGGAAAACTGGTTTACCATCAGTTAACTGCACTCTTGTCTGTAACAGAGAAAATCCTGCAGATGCCAATGCTGATTCAGACATTATAAGATAATCACAATGCCTATAGACAAAAAGCAGAATAAAATCTTTATCCAGAGAGAGTAGGCACTGTGGAATCTCTGCCTGTGATACGAACGAGCTATGCTCATGCAGGACAGGAATAGTTCTTTAGTTTCCTTAAATTCCCACAAAAATAGGGTTAGAGTTTTCTCAGCAGTGCAAAAGGATCAAGTGTCAGAACACACAGAAATAGGTCTGGCAGTAAGAAAGCTGAGAAATCTACCATGATGTACTTTAGGGAAATCTTGACAAGCCTTAGTGGGGAAAAAAAGTCTGTTGCTCTGAAGAGCTGTTCATTGCCGTGGGCCTTGGAGTCTAGGAGAGTTCAGTCCACACTGATGGCTTGGTAGGATGTTTATCCATACTGTCTGGACAGAACTGAGAGTGTATCTGAAGATTTTGACCTCTTTTTCTTCTAGAAAACACAGGGGGGGAAAAAAAGGAAAACCCCACCTTCCTAATTTTTTAGACAGGGCATATTGAAAACCAATAGAAAAATTATTGCTGCTATTGGCTGTCTAAGAAACTAACACAAATGAAAAGTAACACGTGAAAGAGAACACTGTTCACACATTTTCTTTAGAACAGAAGTGCACCTGCAAAAGAAAAGGCATTCCCTGGTAAAATCTGAACTAAAACTCAAAATTCCATTAAAAGAAGGGTGTCTATTAAACTTTAACATGCCCTTTCTCACTCAAAAAACGTCCCAAGGAATGTATATGTTAAGCTGCTGGCTCTTGCTTCTAAACCTTTTCAAGTCATAGATTCCCAGATGTATTCCTCTGCAGGATTTTCCAGTTCAATAGCTTTCAAATTGTTTAGTTCCATATAAAACGTGAATTTTAAATATGTGTAAATTAGAAGTGCTCTTACAGTGAAAAACATTTACTTCAGCAGATTCTCATGAATGGAACATGAGCCATTATCAGGACAACAGCGTTCTTTCTGAGAGTCTGCTTTAAACAGCCATATTTCTGATTTTCACCTCCATTCATCTTCACCCAAAATTCAGTTATATCGTGAGCTAATCTTTTTGTGTGCTTGGTTTGATTTCTACGCATGGAGTTCAGATTAAGATCTTTTAAGAAAGTGTAGGAGTTTAGGAGGACAAAATAATGCCTAGGTGGAAATAGGACTTTTAAAGCACAGTGTTGTTTGTTGAGCTTCTAACTAATTATTTGGTTGGAAAGCATTGCAAAATCATCTGTTGAGGAAGCAGCGTTTTAAAGATGAAAGCTCATAATGCAAGTCTTAACAAAGAGGAAAATGTGTGAACTAGGCCTTCTTATATGATTCAGGAGGAAGGAGAAATTTCCTGGGGAAATTTAAAGGCTCAGAGGCCAAGGCAATTTGGGATGTAATCTTTGAGAAGAGGTGACTTTCCTCCCCTCTCATGGTTTAAATCAATTAATTGAAGGGATATAAAATGAATGGGCATAGGGCTATGTTTCAGAAACTTCATTTCCTTACTCTCTTTCAAAGACTTCAAATAAATCTCCCCTCTTCGGTTTCCCTTCAGTTTTTATTTTACTTCAGGCGATACCCCATATTCTCATTTACACAGTACACGAAGTTCCATTTTTAGAGTATCGTAGAAGACATCCTTATATACACATTCAAAATTCAAAAGTTGCTTATTTTTCTCTAGTTTTCAGATGTTTCTTACATGAGAAGTTCCTTTATAGCAAAATATACAATTACTTGTGCCTTTATGGTAAGAGAATAAAGATCACTATCCCTAATATTATTTGCATAGAATAATTTATCTAATGATTATTACAAAGAGAACTACAGTATGTGTCTCACTCATTTCTTTTTAAAGGAATGCTTGAATTTGTGGCTGTGGTACAGAACAACTATGCTATAAGGCTTGGAAAAAAAGGTCTAAAATTGCATATATAGATTCAAAATTCTAAATTTTTGCAAGTCGGGGACAAGTCTGTCTAAAAATCAAACT
The DNA here is from genome assembly GCF_017639235.1 of Corvus kubaryi. Taxonomy (NCBI): domain Eukaryota; kingdom Metazoa; phylum Chordata; class Aves; order Passeriformes; family Corvidae; genus Corvus; species Corvus kubaryi. Next base: position 8,913,432 of record NW_024582059.1, read on the forward strand.
TCTTATCTAATCCCTCTTCTTCTTTGATTTTAATTAATAAAATCAAAACAGTAAATCTGAACAACTACCTCAATATTCAGCTCTCTCTAGGTGTATAACACCTTGACCTATGTATTAGCAAATAATGGTAAAAGTGGTAACATTTCAAGTAAAAGAAATGGGAAAACAACTTTGTGATGTTAAACACACTTTTCAAAGAGTCCTCTTTCTGCTGATGGCTGAGCATCTTGTTCTTAAACATGAAAATAAGGGCACACTGAGGAATATTTGGTGATTTTGTTGTCACTAAAACTACCAATAAGAAGTAAGTAAGACATCATCTGCAATATAAAACAACAACAATGTAATAAAGGTATGCTCTTTGTGCACATTTTAGCCTTATTCAAGATCTAATATAATCTTTTTAATTTTACTACCCACGACCCCTCTGAAGTAAATGGTTACAGATCCTCTGAGGTAAATAGAACTTACAATATAACTCTAATATTTTATATTAATGCAAATCTACCTTACCTGTGGGCTGGGAAGATGACACAGAAAGCCAGGTAGCCAAGTGCTTTATTGCTTTTATGCAGTTTTGTACTTTGGAAGTGTTTATTTTGAAGGGATTAATAATTCCAAAATATTTTGTACAGATTATTCATTAACATAGAATTTTGGGGGGAGGATTACTTAAACCCAGCACAAAAAAGAAATTCCTGGCACATCACATTCTTTTCTAACATGCCATTTAACAATGTTTGATTGCTGTGCTTAAATTGCCAAAGTTATTTATATAGCTGGATATTTTTATTGCCTTTGGCTTCAAATCTAAAAATGAATTCACAGACATCATTACTGCATAGTCCTTTGAATAGACTTTACGGTCTCCCAGCTGCACAAGCTTTAGCATTCTACCCTAGCACCTTTCACAATGCATCAGTCTCTGAGCTGCACTTTATTTAGACATTTGTTTCAGAAATGGATGCCATGGATTTTTGTTTGTGGCTGTTTGAATTCAGCTCACTGACTGGGATTCTGTTACACCTTGTGCTCAGGCAAATTAACATCTGAACAATGTTTGTTTGTTGATCTACAGAGTGATTCATTACAAGCTGCAAATCACAGTTACTTCTGGGAAAGCTGCATATTGTTAAAGTGTGCCTTGCAGTAAGTAGAACTGCTGAGATAATTGTAATTTGAAACTCGAAACTTTAAGGTTGCTGCAGTACAAACACAGGGAGATGAGGTTTTAGGCATTTATTTGAATCCATGTATAATTAGAAATGCTCATATGCTTATGCAATTGAATTTATTAAAGAAAGTGTTAATATCATCAGGAAGTTAACGGGAAAATAATTGTCTCCATTATGCTAGGTAAGGAATGAACTAATAATCTTTTTCTCCTAGCCCATTATGTGTGTCTGTCTCACAACATGTTTGCACCTGTTGTACAAATAGTGTTCAAAATGTACCTTGGATCATCAGAAAATTGAAAAAAAAAAAAAGAAAAAAGAAGAGAGTTCCTAAGATGGGAGATGGTATAACAATTATTAGAGTAGATTTTTAATTTAAGTTTAAAAAAATTCTTTTTCCTGCTTTTAATATGTTTGTATCATAAATACAGTAGAATTTTCTTAATTGGTTTTGAGAGTTTTAGAAAACTCCCTTTCTGATAGATGGAATTTCTTAGATTTTACTCTTCTATTAGAAGGTATTCTGATAAAACTGTCAGATGCTAAGATGAAGTTTTATTAAAAAGTTCATAAACTGAAGTTACAGAAATGTCTTTCTATTTTTTTTTCCACAGGTCTCTAAAATAATTTCTAATGAAAAAAATAGGGCAGCTTCCCCTCATATTAAAGGAAAACAAATTCCTCACAAAACTAATGTGGAAAGTAATTCAAGCCTAGACTTTTAATTGTAAATCTACAGTCTGATTCCTGTCTCTTTAAATTCCATATTGTGTCACACAAAATACTTTGCAGACAAGGTTATTTATGGTGCTGCATTAGGATGTACAAAGAGCAGCGTGATGGGCTCTGAACTGTTCCCTCTCTGGAGCAGGGCTTGTAAGGGGGCCCTGTGGTTCATCAGTCAGGAGCCAGCAACGGAGAAAACTTTCTCAGCAGGTTATTTGACCCTTTCTGGAGAACTTTCTTTCTTCAGCATGTTACTGACTTGTTTATTTCTACTGGCAAAACCTATGCCTGTAAGTGTTATTTCACTGGGTGAATATTCGAGGTGTGAAAAGTTGTTCTCTCTAAATAGCTACAAATTTTATGTTCAGGGAGTGATAGTGAATCCTCTCAAAATAATTCTTCTTTTACTCTCTTTGCTGTATCATACTGAAATGATGTGGAATTGAGCCCAAATTGGCATAGTAGGAAATTCTTAAATTGCTACATTTCGGGATCGAAATTTGAGGATCTCTTCTTTCACTATGTAGACACGTGGCACATTTTCAGGAGACTAAATAGACCCATCCTACCCTCTCAAACACGAAAAAAAGAGAGATTTTCCACTATTGTTGTAAATAAGGTGTAATTAGGAAGCATGTATGATTTAGTTTCAAATGCTGCTGGTAGAATTGGCAGCTTAATGAAATGTCTGTGCAACCTACTAGACTAAAGAATTTCGTTTTATCTAATTTCACTCTGTGAGACAGAAAAATGCTTTATTTAGTCATTGCCCCAGAAAGTGTAGCCTGCTGGGAAGGTAAGCTTGTAAGAGCTGTTAGAGACTTAACTGCAGTTCTGTGAAAATGTAATGCTTGAGTCTATAGATACAGATTGTAGGTTTTTCAGAGAAAACTTTGTATAAATTCTGTATGTCAACTATGAGTCTATTCCCTGGCAGATTACTAATTTATTTCTGTAAGTTAATGCACTATGAATAAGCAGAACAGGACCAGAAGCTCTGCTTTTATCTAGCAGGCATAATGGGACCATACAGGAGAAGAGGAACAACAGTAGGGAAGAGATAGTGAACAGAGACCTTTAATATGGACATAAAGTGCTAAGCAAGCTGAATAAATCTAAACATAACAGAGGAGTGACAAGAAGACCCTAAACAAACAGGTGATTAAACTTGAATTTATACTCCAACCTTCTTCAAATATCCCTTTGTTGATCTTGAAAACTAAGGCCTTCTCAGAGAGAAAAAGGAGTGTTACCAAATATCTTTCTAACAGCAGATTATTTTATTTGTGATAATCTCTTCAGTTGTTAAAAATGGAAATTAACAAAAACATGTGTTAGCATTAAATTTGGAAATAGTTAATAACATTAGCAGACTACTGCTGCACTTTGCCAGGTGTAGGGAAATCTGCATGTTTATGGATATTCTTTTTCTTCGCAAATTAAACTAAAATGTTTTGGCAACTTGAGCAACCTTGTTTCTAGATCCTTTCTTGTCAGAAACCCTACATTCTTCTCAAAATGTTCTCCTGACTATCCTCTTGTAAACTAAACTCCTTATGCAATATTCTTATGTTACCATGTCTTTTTAACCCTCTAGATCCAACCAAGATTACCCTAAATCCTCCTCAGTGAGCTTTCTGCTCCAGTCACCAGGAAACTGAGAGTATGAAGCTGTCATGAATTCAGAATGGCTTTGCTCAGTTTGGGCAAAATGCAATAGAACAGTGCACACATGCAGGGGTGTTTGACAACAAGGATAAAATGAAGTAATTGACACGCTTTACTTGTAGGGTTGGTCCACTTAAATATTTTAGAGGTTGTCAAAATGAGAGAAATAAGTTAGAGTACATGGGAAATCATATGCAGAGCTCTGGATGCAAGTGTTAGCTCTGGCCAGCCCTTGTACCACCCAGTGCTACTAGACATTCCCAATGTGTGAGGTCTGGGGCCTCCAAAACCTTTTATGTTCACTCTCTGCAGCAGTCTATGCAAGGGAATAAAAAAAGTAGAAAAATGCCAAAGAAACGTATCAGAAGCCTGTCTTCACAGGTCTCAAATTATTTAATTAGGATAAGATTATTTCTGTGGATGGGGACAGAAAGAGACACTGGCCTGGAATGGGCAGCTGTGAACACAGAGCATCCACTGAGAAAAGCTCAAGCCTCAGTGGGCCCTGTGTTTCCTGGTGGTCGGTTTCAATGTTTCTCCGTGGTTACCACAGTGACATCATTGTTTTGTTGTGGTTTACTAGGGAAAGAAGTGACTTTTTCTTGATCCCAATTATTCACCTTGTGTTAGTTTCTGTGTTGTCATCTCTTTCCTTTGTTTGTTTAAAATTAAATTGAGGAAATAAATATTTCATGAACATTTTGACTTAATTGTGCTAAAGAATACAGAAAGCAAGAACCCCAAAAAATGTATATCAAACAACAACTTTGGATTACTTTTCCAGAATATGAGGGAAATTCAAAACTCAGAATTACAATGGGTTCATTTTCAGATTTTTATAAGGCAAAATTGAGGCTTGTTCTCTTTCTGTTAGTAATATGTCTTGCAGATGAAATTTCATTCTACCACTGCACCTTTCCCATCTCTCCTTTTTAATAATCTTTTGAGTCCTTTGTTTTCTATTATATCAGCTCTTAATTCTTAGCCTTGCAAGTTCAGAAGTGTCATAAAGCTCTAAATACCTCCACCCTTTCTTACCTGGAAGGGCGAGGCAGTGTGCCAACAGCATGTTGGTTGTCCACTCAGGCAAGAGGAGCTCAAATAATATTTTAAGACATATTATGAGTCTCATTGATTTGATTTACATTTGGCATTATATAGTTATATATTTATAACCAAAAAACCAATCTGATTTCAAATTGCAGTCATGGGGAAACAAAGGAGTGGTCACGTCTTTTACCAGTATATGCTGTCTCTTCTGCTTTTTGCAGCTAATGTTGCTTAGTGTACAGTAGTTAGGTAAAAAAAATTCTGAAATGAAAAATAATAAGAATGGGGGAAAAATACTTCTGAATGATATCTTCATATTTATTTAGCAAAAATCTCTGAAACTAGTGATTTCCGTAGCATACTGAGTCTTTGGGATTGTTTCATGTCCTTTTTCATTCTTTCTTCTTGTATTTTTACAAGGAAAAAGCAAGTGTTGGCAGAGGTACTTGTCCAAGTCACTGCAATCTGCATTAGTTTAATATTCTCCTTTATTGACAGCTAAGTTAATACAGCAGCATTAGACTACTGTGGGGTTCAAAATGTTGTGGTGCTTGTTCAATTGAAATACACCAGCAGAAGTCCTTAAAGTTGAGAGGCTGTACCAGCAAAACTGCGTTTTTCTCAGCAGAGCTCACGTAACTCATTTACCACATTGGTACAGTGTGACCTCTTTAATACACCCTCATTTATACCAAGAGTGTTTTGCTTCTTCCATACCTGACTATGCTGGCATGGTAAAGCACAACTAAATTGGAAACATTTAAGAATACAAATGCATGCTCTTTCTCAACCTTGAAATCCCCTGTGCAGGCAGAACAATACATTCTGTCATGAGCAAGTTAAGCCAGAAGCATGTTTCCCCATATAATTTTTCTATTTCTATTTGCTATCCTCAGCTTAGCTTACAATTTTCCTTATTTGTGATAGTTCCCTTCCAACTTTATTATTATTGGGCTTGTTGATATTTATATTTTTTAAGTCAAATTTGTTTCTCTAAAGGAGATGTCTGTGAAAGAGATTTTATCAACAGAAGGATTAGCTTCTTTTTTCTTCATCCTTTGAAAGAAAGTTGGCTTTGAAGGTCTTATCACTGCACTAAAGATAATGTTGCAGACTGTTAAATCACAATTTGATTCCTCAAAGAAAATTAATTAACCTTCAAATGTGTATTTAATCACACATCCTATGCATTTCAGCATAGCTCAAGCATTAAGTATGAGACATTACTTTTCAGTAAAAAGTAAAATGAACAACATATAACATTTGAGAACTAGGAATTTTAATCAAAAATACGTTAAAAGCATATAATTTGGGATCCACAAGGCTTAGCCTCCAGATGACTGGGTTTGTTTCAGATCAGTGTTGCTGAACATTATTATTACTTGACAGCTGTTCTGCATCAGCTGTAATGAGCTACTGGTTACAGTTCTCAGCCAGCTGACAAGGCCCTGCGTAGTCATTACCACCCAGTGCCACAAATCCCTGGTTTACCTGGGCAGTGGGGCTACAGGACAAGGCTCAAACTAATAGCAGAGAGGCAAGACTCATTGGCAGGATAATGTGTGCTGCCTTTCCCTGGGATACATTTTCTCTTTCAGAGGTAATTACTTGGAAATTTTTTGAAAATTTTCACTGAAATCTTTTCAAGGAACTTTGAAAACTCTCAAGTTAAGTATCTCTCTTCAAATCCCTTTAACAAAGTACATTCAATCTGATGTCCATTACCAATAGATCCATTAACTAAATTAATTTACTCTAAAAAGGGACGTTTCTACTAATGCTTGGTTTTTTGTTGCTTCTTATGATCTTTCAACTATTTCAAACAGATGCTGTCAGTATATTATTTTTAAAAGAAGCAATTTCTGAACTCTGGATTTAGCTAGAACAACTGCTAAGACCATGTCTCTGTTTTAAAATGTCTCTTAAAAAGTACTTGCTTTCCCTTTGCCATCTTTTTTTCCAGTGTAACAATTTTCTCCGACACTTTCAACTCAATAACAGGAATTTTCGACTTTGAGGTTGGTGACCTCCTCCTTTATAAAAAGTCAGCTTTCAGCTACTCTGCATTTTAGTGAAATAACCTCATAACATTTTCCATAGCAAGATGCTATGATGTAATTGCTGCTGAATTATGATCACTGCAAGATGCTATGAACAAGAAAAGACTAACAAGCAAAGTGAAGTAATAGCTAAGCATATTTTCTTTATATAAATAGTCTCTTGCAAAATTTTTTCTGCATGCAAGTTTTCCTTTAATAGGCATTGTACTACAAATGTATGATGTTGGTGGAAGATATGCTCATTCTGACATGGAATTATTGAAATTGATTATTTCTTAAGACAGCTGTTCCTTTAACATATGGAAGAAATTATTTCTGTCCATTGTCAGCTGGAAAAGAGTTAATTAGATTCTCATCCAGGTGTAGAGACAATTAGGCTATTAGCTATTAATAAGGCACCTGACAGACATGAGGCTTTTTCTCCTCACCTTTGCCTTGCCAAGACATTATTTGTATTAATTGTATTTGATTAATGCTGTACTTAGGAAGATTGTTTTTCACAAATACCCCTTCAAACAGGTTTCTTAGTTTCAGCTCTTGGAGGTTTCACAAGCCATCTGATGATCGTTAGGTATTATTTAGAGTATCATACTGATGATTTGGGTTATACTGTACTGTTACTTTCACTTAGTTGGAAGGCTGAGGTATTTCAGTTGTAATACCATGCCTAAAATTCAGCTAGGAACCTTCTACATTTTACACACATAGTACAAAGAATTTGAAAACTGTTTGATGTGCACCTACAATAAAGAAAAAATGTATTGAATGGCATTATTAGCTTTCTACTGTTCCTTCAAGAAGAAATCAGATATTTCAGGGTACAAGCTGAGAATGCTTTTAGTATGAAAGCTGCTTAAGTTGGGAAACAAACTGCCACTGGATAGGTGTGATGTTTCCTTAAAAACAGAAACAAAACAAACAAAAAAATCCCCTTATATTTTAGTAAAAGAGAATTTAGTTAATAATAATTAATTATAAAGCAACTCTAAATCTTGAATCTTATGATTCTGCTGAATTTAAATCCTGAGAAAGATATAATGGAAAAAACCTTATCTCAAAGTGGACTGTCTGTGAGAAGAATGAATTAAACAGACATTATCAAAGGCCCTTTCCATTTGTGCTCCTTGTCATGCAACATCTTTTTTTGCAGATTTCTCTTTCATAATTTTAAAGAAGTGGGGAATACTAATTCTGTATGACTGCTAACAGGGGTTACATCAAGCTAGTGAGTGATCGCCAGTGAGGTTCCTCAGGCCTCCATGGTGAGGGGCCTTGAGGGGAAGCTGTGTGAGGAGCAGCTGAGGTCACTTGCTCTGTTCAGCCTGGAGGAGACTGAGGGGAGACCTCATTGGAGTTATAACTTCCTCATGAGTGGATGAGGAGGGGCAGACACTGGTCTCTTCTCTCTGGTGCCCAGTGACAGGACCTGAGGGAATGGCCTGAGGCTGTGTCAGGGGAGGTTTAGGTTGGGTATTAGGAAAAGGTTCTTCCCCCAGAGGGTGGTTGGGTACTGAACAGGCTCCACAGGGAAGTGGTCGCAGCACCAGCCTGACAGAGTTCCAGAAGTGTTTGGACAATACTCTCAGCACATGGTCTGGTTTTTGGGACTGTCCTGTTCAGGACCAAGATTTGGACTCAGTGATCCTTGTGTGAGTCCCTCACAACTCAGGATATTCAATGATTCTGTGATATCTTCATTATCTGCAAAAGCGCTGGACCAGTCCAGCTCACCCCATAGTATGAAATCTAAAATGTGGGTTGAGAGTGGCTTTGGCTCCTGTTGGGTCAGAGTTTTCCAGAATGTGCTTTCTAAGACTGCTTTCAACAGCTTTTGATATGTACCATTTAATGGAAGGAAAACACAGTGATTGTCTTAGACTGAGATTCCAAGGACATGTTATGCCTTAATAAGTAAAGGAGGAGAAGGCATCAAAATTACAGGAAATCCTTCTGCAAGGGTTTTTTATTGCTTTTTAATCTGATGAGAAATGTAAAATAAACTGTGCTAGGCTTGATTCCCAAATTCTGTGGCTGTCAACAAAAAATTATGTGGCATTATTGATTTCAAGGCCTTGGCTGCAGAGGACAAATTATTTTTTGCAAACACAACAGTAAAATGTATATCTCCTGAAGGGAGCCTTGCAGTACCTAGAAAACAGCATGATGTTTGTGGTCTTTATGTGACTATATAATTTTACTCTTTGCAAGTGAATTTTCATTTTTGGTAGATAAATAGCCACCAGTCAGATTCACACAGGAGAGAAATTACCAATGTTTTTTTCATTTAGTTGATATGAGGACTGGCTCAAGGCTGCTCTGATCCCATTCAATGGCAAGCTTCAGAAAGGCTGCTCTAAAACTGAGGGCAGCTACAGTTCAGTGATACAGTCACATCAGAGGGTCTCCACAAGCCAGAACTGAAAGACCAAGGCATAGCACTGAGTGTGCTGATTGCCTGCTTCCTTAGTAGTCGTCTAAATTGTGGAAAAACTCAGGAAACAGAATAAACAATCTTCTGTTTTCCACCTGTCAGTGTAAAAAGAATTAATTTTGGGATTTAAAAAAAAAAAAGTGGTTTGTGATCTGAAATACATGATGTGAAGAAATGCTTTCAGTCTACAGACCCCTTTAAAGACAAATGTGAAAGGTTACTGCTTGACTGTAGGCTTAAATTTGCTGTGAATTACTTAAAATTTCATTAGTTAGCATTCCACAAATCAAAAACTGTTGAATGCTTCCATGGAAAGATTTTGTGATGCAGGGAAGGGGCAATCTATAGAAAATGTTTCTGTCCTCAACTTAAACAGGCATTGCTTTGCAGCATGTGATTTGTGCATAGATACGCAAACAAATACACTATTTTGAACAACTATGGCAGAACAGTTTGTAAAAAAAAGTAGTCTAAAAGTTTGAAAATATTGCAGATATTCACCTCTTGAGAAATAAGGCAAGAAAAAAGGAATAAAGCAATGAGCAGTAGATTTCTCTTTAGGTTATTTTTTATTTATACCCTTCCTTCTAAGCAGAAACAAACAATTTATTCTCTAGAGCTCCGAAAGGTTAATCACTTGCAGGAAAATAAGGATGTGAAGAATATCTAAGTAATAAGAGCTAAAAATGTCAGACGCCTGGGGATAAAGCAAATATTTCTGTGTTTTTCAAATCACTGGCTATTGTGATTTTTTTAACACAAGGAAGGATATTATTTTAAATAAAACACTACCTTTTGCATAAGGGGAATTGTCAATGGTTGCAAAGCAAAAGAAAATCAGTTTGGAAGAGGTGAAAGACTGGCTAGTATTCCCTTTTGAGTGCACCAGTAAAGTACAGGAGGCAGGGAGCTGCTCTTCTGTTGGAAAGCACACTCCCCTGCATGCCCAGCAACAGGCAAGCACCAGCTGAATTCTTTTCAGACCTGCCAAGCCATGAGACTGGGTTCTGTAGGAGAAGACACTCAAAGTTAATGGTAGAGTGTATTCAAAGGGTATTATACCACCCCTTTCCTAATCATCTCACCGAGCAAGGAAAAGTAATTGGATCATTGCACATAGAAATCTGTTTTCAAAAAATTCTGCTTTTCTCTACAGAAGTTTTTTCTGGGTCTTTCTCAAGATATTTAAAGGAGTGGTTTACAAAACGTACTCAGAAATCCCCATTTCTGAGGTGGGTTTGCATCTGAACACTGCAAGTGTATCAGCTACAGACATTCAAGATGTAATATTTCACCTGTAACTTAGGGGCAAGGGGCAAATGAAGAATTTTTCAAGGTTTATAAAATTCCTGGGATATAGTCTCTCATTACCCTTTTCAGTAGATTACTGTAGTTCCTTAATCTTGTCCTACTGCTGCAGAGAGAGAATCAATATGTATTTTGTATTTTACTGATTTTACACTTTGGATTTAGGGTCTAAGAAAGGAACTGTATTTTAAAGCTGAATGGTTATTTCAGAAAGTTGATTCTCTAGTTACTGTAGCCAAAAAAAAAAAAAAAAAAGGCAAAAAGCACTTATTTGCAACATGTACATGCTTTTGGTTTTGAAAAATCCGGAGATTATTATTAGAAAAGAAAATCTTGCTTCTTAACTATTTTCTATTTGCTAATTTGTTTTGTGTTGCTCTCAGTCTTCATGACTGCCATGCCCAAAAATTCATGCAGATTTGTAGAAGCTGGTTTGCAGAAGTGTAAATTTGACCTCTGCATTCTCCTAACTTTTATCACTTTATAATCTGCAATTAAGTGATTGGAAGAGATTGCCCTAGTGGTAAATACCATTTGAATGAAAGACCTTCTAAATCATGTTCTGATTGTACACTCCAATCTGTTTCGTAAGGCATGCTCCTGCTCCAGGTTGTAGCCTGCTTTCATTCATTTGCTTCCTACAGACAGGTTAATGATGTTCCTGCAATCCAAGGCAGTCCCAAAGGAGGCAGAAAGAGAATGGGGCTTTGGCTGCAGGCTTCTCTGTGGTTGACAATGAAGGCATTTAAACAGAAAGTTTTTTCACATAGTACACTTTGTGATTGAAACAGATTTATTGCTTAAATGACCTGACCCTTTTCACAGTTGGGCACAATTTGGTTAATTTTGTGAAGGATTTTATCTCCCAGGGCAGTATGTTCTGTGGATACACTAAATGATCTGTCCTACATTTTAGATGTATCAGAGCCAGAGTTAATTAAAATACATACATTCTGTATAATGTAACAACAGCACTGAAGCAAATCCTGGCTCCCGAGGAAATTATCTACACTAACCAAGTTATTTTCTCTTTACACTGTGTAGCTGTTTCTTTTATTAAACTTACTGAAACCATTTTAAGCTTTGATGTTCTGCAGTTTTGGGCTGGTGTTTTTCATCAGATGTTATTCATCCTCCTAAGGCATATGTTCTGCTTCCAGAGCAGATATGGGCACGCCACAGTAATTTATTCCTGTTTAAAATTAAAATGCATTTAAATTGTTTAATATTGGCAGACCTGGACATGATAGTCTTCTTTACTTACCCACATGGCAGAAAATGCATAAACTCTAATAGTGTCAGTTTTTCTTTATTAACCTGATCTACCACCTGTAAGTGAGATAATGGTTTGTTCATTATATTCTTAAAAATATATGTATGTCCTTCTTGTATCTTTCTTATCTAGAAAAATGTCCTCTCCTCGTCCCATCAGTTTTGATGGCATCTTGCTATGGATATCCTTATCCCTGTTCTGGCTATGAAAGTCTATCAGACAAGTTAGTTTTTGTACAGTTAAGAAACTAGTCATGGAGATGATTCCTTTCATTCTCCTATGGGCAAGTGCAATGGGCTCTAGGGAGCTGACTTCAAACAAGTTGGTGAAGAAATTAGAGGCAAGGGCTCTATAATGAGGACCAAGATATTTTTGAAGCAGTCCAAATACAGTCTCTAGGATTACTTCAGTGAAAAGTGCCCACTGAAAGAGCCATGTCCTTGAATTTTAAGACCATGTTATGAAGAATATCCAAATAGCTTTCATTTCAAACCAGCAAATGGTACTTCTTGCTTTCGAGATATGCATGACATTTCTAGATTTTATTGTGAGGATAATGTTACAAATCTCCACTTAAGCATACAAATAAATTATTCATTTCTTTGGACCAAAGGACACCATCTTTTTGGTGCAAGAATTCAAATGTGCTGCAGAGGTTTATGATGGATAAAGTGAAATTGATTCAGTTTGTCAAAGATGCATAGGGTATCCACGTTTTTAGAGCACTGAATACTTTTTGGATCTGTTGTGTGGGTTACACTTCACAACAGACTTCATTTCTCTTTCAAGCACTATTAGTAATAAAGCAGCTTTGTAGGTTTGGACAGGCATTTTCCACTGCTCTCTTATCACACAAAATAACGTCATACTAGCACATCCAGGGAAGTACCGAGTACATCTTGTCCATAATTAGTTTTCTCACCTCTGCCATTTTTAACAGATAGAGGGTTCCACTCCTTTTACCCTTCACGGTTAGAAAATTTCTCCTTATACCTGTCCCGGTTTTGCACATGACCACCATATGCTCATTTATTCTGAAGGCAATACTGTTTCGTAGCCTGTTTCCTTCATTAGTGTTTAATCCAGCAGATATACCTAGAGGGATTAAGTTGATTCCCCTTGGCCTTAATTTTTTCTATGCTAAATTATACCACTTTCTTTTCTGTCCTATCATAAGAAAAAAACGTGGATCCCTTCTGACAGGTGCCCTAGTAGCCCTTCCCAGTTTGCACTGACATTGCTTTTAAAACTATTGTACAGAAAGACAGATTCTGGTTAATATTTTAGTTCTGTGTTCATGATGTAAGTGAATTTTTGGTGGGGTGTGTGAACTGAGAAGTGGACTACAAAGGAGGAGCAATCCTGAACCAGACTCATTACTCTGAACAAGGTGTCAGACCTGAGAGAGGCTGAGGAGCAGACAGAGCAGCTCTCTAGAAGCTGAGTAAGGAAGGAACAGATACTGTTTCAAGGCACTTTGCTTTCGTAAGGCTGTAACTCAGCAAAGGCAATAGAGCTTTCTCCTAAACTGTGATCCTGGAAAGAATCTGCCCTGAAGGGAAAAGGATGGGGACATCAGTCTGAGAGAGAAGGCAGCTAAGTGACCTGAAGCAGAGCCAGAAAACTGAACCAAGGTCACTTTCTGGTTTGAGGTTTTTTCAGAGCTGAGCCATGATCCCAGAAAAGATGACCCTCTAATAGCATCTGAAGTGAAGGAATGAGTCTATAAAGGTTGTTGAGGCACAGAACACATGATCAAAATAGCCAGGCAAAGTAGCTTTTTGATGTTTAACATATTTTTTAAAATTTAAGTTCATTCAAAATGACATATGTTGGAGGATGCTTGGTGGGGAAGAGAAACTGAATGTAAGTATTTATTTGGTCATCTCTTTTAAGAGGCCAAAATATGTTCCAAATACTTTCCTTAAGAATAACTCTGAAAAGAATGCTACATAGCATTTGTAGCAGAAACAACTAGTTCTCTTAGTTGTCAGAGCTGCTGCTTGTAAACTGAATCTTTTGACTGCTTCAAATGGGATCTGGAGTTCCCACAGACACAAAATCCAGCTCTGTGTACTTGTGTTTTTATTCAGGATAGCCTAATAAAAGACAGCATTCTTTCAACTCTTGTAATAAAAAGAAGCAAAAACTGTGTGTATTGACCTGAATTCATAATTAACAACTCCCAATTCATGGAAATTATACTGAACTTTCTTGGCCTTTTATAAGGCAAACTGACATAGCTGGGCCTTCATCTTAACTTAGCTCTCCTAAGCTAACTTATGGGAGTTTTGTTATCTGGAGCAAAAAAATAATTGTAACTGAAAAGGAATTCATGGAGGCAAATTTTTAGTCCTCACAAGAGAAATAAAATGGATAGAAACTGGGTGGAGTATCAGGAAATAAGCTTATCAGTGGCTAATTCTGTGCCTCTTTCTCTCATCTAGCCACTTCGTGCCTCCCCTGACAGGAGATCTTCAGATTTAGAATTTCCTGGCACCTCAGATGAAGGTGCAGCTTTGGAGTTCTGCAAAGGCATTCTAGATAGATATAGCATGAAATTAGTTACTTGCAGTCTGAGAGTTTAAGAGCAAATTACAGCAGGGTAATGTCTGTGCAAGCCAGGAAGGAAACAGAATGAAAGTGTAGCTCAGACGTTGTGTTGGCTGAATTCTGGCAGCTGCTGGACCTGCCCATGAGCCATGCAGGCATCTGTGGAGTGCCAGCTCCTCCTCTCTGACAGCACTGGACATAGTGTGTGCCTGACAGTCTCAGCTCCAGGAGCTATAAAAGTAGAAAAAAAGAAAAAAGCAAACCATCAACCAAAAATCTGTTCATACGGAGTGTCACTGTGGAGTAGGCATCAGGCATTATTTTCTGATGCTTACCTTTGGGATACTGTTGGCTCCTGATTCTTCTCTACCCACACTGTAGAGTTTGGGATCTGAGAACACTAACATTAGTATTTTGACCTTTTCTCCTTTTCATTTCTGAAGAGCAAACAAATGCTTCTTCTCTCATCTAAATACTTCTTTTCCAAGAATCTGTCTTCTTTTTTTCCAAAGAAAATAAGCTGTTTTCTTACTTTATAAACCTCTCATTATTCTCATTCTTTTTCTTCTCTATTGGCCATTTTCTTTGAGAACATGTTTCAAGCACACCCAGTCTTGGCCCAGTGAGACCCCACTGGTATCAACTGAAATAAAATAACAACACTTTCCTCATATGCTTATTAATATGCATTGGTGTCACCTTGAGATTGGGGGGGGGGGGGCGGCCTGCAACAATCTATATGCTTTGAAGTTTTTGGTTCACTGTAACACCAGAATTTGTCCTAGATGTCAACACCATGTCGAAAATCTTTAAAGCTACCACACAAACCTTGCGCATTTACCCGCTAAATGTGCATCTCTTTCATTATTTAAAATATTAAATAATGGTACACATGTGAACCTGTCTTGCTCCCATGGAATATCTAAGGGATGTTTGTTTGTTTTCCTTTAGGATGAGACACATACAGTGACTTCATGCAAATCTTTCTATTTGCTTATACAATTCTCCACAGCATTGTTACCAAGTCTCTCTACACACAGAGTGTAGCAGAAGTTGCACTGATCATTCTGAGTTTGAGATACATCCTTTTAAGGAGGAAGGTATAAGTCTTTGTTAAGGCATAAAAATTACAGAAATAGAAATAAACTCTGGTAGCAGTTAACCAAATGCATAGTGTGGGGGTATCAACAGTTAATCAAACTCTGTCTTTACAGCTGCTTTTTTTTTGTTGTGGTTTTTTGTTGGTTGGTTTCTTTAAGAGTTAAGATATGTGATGCTTCAAGTAATGAAGAAATCATGGAAGAAAATCAGATTATTGTGGATAACTTAATTTTTGTAACTCTCTATGCAAACCTGTTAGTAGTTCAGTATTAAATATGTCCTGTTTTTCTAGATTTGCCAGTAAAGTCTGTGAATAATGGTAGTACATAAGTACATGTTTGCAGCACAGAGGTTTAAACAAGCAATGCTTCTTGTTGTCTCTATAGGAATCACTTTTCAAGTAATTTCTCCTGGACATTACACTTATTTTGTGGTTAGAGATATAAAAAGGAATTCTACAGTGCTTTACTGCAACTTCTTATCTGAACAGGTTCCTACTACTCTGGGGAGGGGACCTTACTGAGTTTATAATGGAGTCCATCAGCTGGGCACCAAAGGCTGTTTTGTTCTGGTCCCGCAATAGCTGACATTAACAATATTCACTGCCATTGTGAATGGGGTTAAGGTGACCTTCTGTAAGTCTCCTAATCATGTAATTTTTTTATTATTTTTCTATAGGAGTTCGTACTAGATCAGCTACAATTTTTGGGATTCTAGTTAAGGAAAAAATGTAGTTTTGATTTTATCTCTTTGGAGTGATTGTGACTGAAATCAAAAGCTGAAACTTACATTTCACCAAAGTGTGAAGGATCATGTTGAATTTTATTGGGATAAAAAAACTACAATTACTCAAGTAATTTCAAATACTCATTCTCAACTGCTCAAAGTCCTTCAAACAAAAGCTGGTGTAATTTTTTACCTAATCCAGTTTTTATTTTAAACCAGCTCATGTACTTTAAACTTCTCCTCCATTTCTACTTTAAGGTTAACGATATTTCCATCTTTCTGGAAATTATAGTCCTCCCTCAGTTGAACTAATAAGCAAGAGTTCTTAGTTCAACTTGTTTCCTAATCATCAGTCATGTAGGAGTATTTTTTTCTCAAGATCCTTAATTTTAAGCTTCATGCTCAATATGCTGAATCTGATAATGAATTATAACCAGGCAATTTAATGATCTTTATCAATTTTTTGTTGTTGGGGATTTAAAAACTAAAATAACCCCATCAGAATTCTGGCACTTAATGTCCCAGCTTGAAAACTTTCCATTTTTTATGGACTAATAGGGCTGTGTGTTTTCTTGTACTTTGTCAAACATCTCAGAGCAACACCACTACAACTTCAAGAGTCTTAAACCATGACAGTGCTGTCGTCTGCTTTGTATCAACATCATTTTATGGGGTTTTAGCACAGAGGACAGTTTCCTGGGAAAATGAATATGCAGTTTTAGGCTGGCTTGCCCTGTGAATGTCCAAAGTCTAGTTTGAACTACATTATGGTTAATGGTGATGGTTTTCTATTACCTCTGACAGAAATTTGATCCCACTTCTGTGAATGATGTTCAGAATTTTACTGCACTCTGACATATTGCATAGCTCACTTAAGACTGAGAATGTAGTTCTTGAATCCCTTGCCTATCCTGTTTCATTAAATAAAACAAGGAATTTCATTCCACTGGGATTAATTGGTAGCAACAGAGTTTCTACAGAACATTATGCACTTTTAAACAATGCAGTACTCGCTTTAGCACAGCTTCTGCCAAACTAACATGCTGCGTAATTCCATTTGTATAGCTCTCTTATGCTTGAAATGGAGGAAATATTATGCCATTTTTGCTTATTTCAGTAATTATTCAAGGATCTGAAAGAGTTCACTGGAAAAAACCTTCTGAAGGATTTGTTCTTCCTAGCAAATCACACTCTGCCAAGCTTGTTTTGTCATGACTTTGGGTAAACAACCGAATGAGGATGTTGTATGAAGATGAAATTCTCCTCAAGCAATTCCTCACCAAATGGTATGGCTCAAGGAGACAGCTTGATCCCAAGCTGTACAGGAGGGCAGTGTCTTTTCAGTAAAACTAATAAAAATCGTTAATAGCTAGAGACTGTAGGGATGGTTCTGTTACAAAATCAGCCAGGCAAGCATGAGTCAGTGTCAAAAGTGATATTTCTACAGCAACGAGGATGGTCAGCACCTCCAACAGAGTAAAGCCATCCTGCTCACCGGGCACAGTGCCAAATGGCTCCCTGCTCAGTTATGGACTTGCTATCTGGTGTTAACCTCTTCGTATGCAAAGATTAATCTATGTGGTTTAGCCATTTGCCTCAAGTGTCTTTTCTGTTTTAAACGTGACATCCCCAAACCAATACCCAAAAAGTAATACCAGTCCTAAGTAAAGGCAGATTTACTGGGGATCTCTCTTAAGTTTCTGTCAGAGCATCATAATCTTTTAATTTGTTGCTGCAGACCATCTAGTTACTTCCATATTAAAAGTACTGGAAGAGATACTGTAGAACAACAAGTCTTGGGGAAGTTTTTGTTCAAATTTGTCTCTTCAACTTCTTTCAATAATCTACACAACACTTTTGGATTTAATGTGTTTCCTTTCTTTTCCTTTCCCTTCTAATTTTTTGGGTTTTTTCCAATGCTTATCCCATCTTCTTTCCTCTCAGTAAGAATAATCTAAATTGCTTTCTCCAGACTTGGGGTTCCACTTCCACTCAACTGGAAATCATGCAAAGCAGTTCTTTATCTTATGAGAAATGAGAATGCATTTCACATGCCATGTACTCTCACTAAGAAAACATTGTGCTGCTGCACAATGGGAATGCCTGGGAATGCCCACTACACTCTTGTCAGTCTCTCATTTCTCTTGCCATACAGTTAAGTATTAAAGGGAATTTTTTTTGCATAGATCTCAGATTAAGTTGAAGATCACAGCTCTGAATATAATTTTGCTGATTTTTTTTTTTATTTTTTACCTGCTAGCTAATTTTTTCCATATTGTGAGGGAAGAGTTCCCAAGCAATTTTTCTTTTTTTGGGGGGGCCGAGGGAGGGGTGGAAATCTGCATCATGTGTTGTGCAGAGAATTATCTCAAGAAAAGTGCACTCAAACTTCCTTGTAATTATGAGGTTCCACAAGTTTCTCTGTTCTTTGGAAGACACCAGCCTACTTCTCTGAGTGCTGTTGGCTCTCTCTGTAGGTTGGCATGAGGAAAGTACAGCCATCATCCTGCTTCATTCTTATTTTCTTTGTGACTGAAACTCATTTTTCTTTTACATGTATATTATCACAAGAATATGCTTTTGCCCTTCTTTCCAGTTCCAATCTGTCATAAGACAAACACTACTGAAGCTCAGATCTTTTATGGTACGTAAAAGGTTTTCTGTCTCAGCCATTCTGTCGCTGCAATTTTTTTCAACTAAGGGACATCGACTCTTTTGTTAACTTTTGTTGACTGTCTTGCCTTTTACCATGAGTCTTATAAGCACTGAGTGAAAGGTGTGAAATATAAAGTGAGGATGATTTTAGATGACACAAAGTGGAAATTAAACAAAAAACTAATCAGGCTACACTTAATCTCAGGTTGCCACTGGCTTTAAAAGAAGGTGATAACACTGCTACAAATTCAAGTTGAGCTCCCTCACCATGACTTTTTTTATTTAGATGTGTAGTCTCAGCATAAATTTCTTTCTATTTCTGGACATTACTGCTTCCCAAGACTGCTCCTGTTCATCCTAAGGTTCACTGCTGACAGGATTAAAAGTGCAGCATTTTTCACTTCTACCACCCTATGGTCACTTGGGGTTCATAAATCAGTTCTACAGGACAAGTCAAATAATTCAAGGTTTTGAGGATAATTTTTTTCTGAAATTTATATTATTAACTCTTGAGATAATAGTTCCTTACTCACAAGGAAAAGACCCGAAAGAAATGCAAAATAACTGTGTATAGTCCCATGTCTTTTCCCTTATCAGTTCTGATCCTTTCAGACCGATCGGTCATCAGGAGGCTCCTCTTCCCTCTGTGAGCCCACAGAAAATCCTGTCTCTTTCTGCAGTTGTGTCTCAGTCCCTTGCCTGGTTTTACAGCCTTCTGTTATGAAACATGCCTCACTCTTTCACTCCCTCCTTGGGTGCTGGAGACAAACACCTTCCCAACTATCTCAAAACTTGAGAGCCTTGAAATAAGAAGTCCTGAAGTCCTAATTTGGCAGGTGTCCTCTTTGTTCTGTTTCCAAGGAAATACCACCATTTTCTAAAGTTGAAGTAGGCTGTGTAGTTTTCCCTAATCCCTACTATTCTATTGTTCATATATATCCTTCTGACAAGTGCCAAAATTTTGGTGACCTTTCTGTTTGCCTGGTTCCCAATGCTGAAAGTGAGGTGACAACCAAGGGTTTGCCTGATTGCATTAATAAATAATGTATTCAGTAATCTAACAATTTAATATCCTCAACCATAACTAATAAGGTGCACACAGGTGATTCTTTTTAGCTGACAACCCCTGTATGCTAACTTTTCAGTCATTTTTTAAATAGTATTTTGTTATCATGAGAAAAATAAAAAATGTGTAATTTGATTTTATTGCATGTTTAACCTGATTTTACAGTGAGTTATCTTAGAAGAGACAATCAGCAGTTCTAAGTCCCTGCAGAAGTAAATGAGAAAAGATATTAAAATCATGTCTACAGTCTTTAATGGGTAGATACAAATGTGCTAATCAGTCTAGCTCCAAATCCATCAAAGCAAAGGCACATCAAGTAGCAGAGGTTCACAAGGTCTAGATAAAAAAGCCCTTTCAAATATTCTGTTAGTCTATGTGTATGAATTTACATTCTTAAATAGGCTTAAATACGCACAAGGAAAATGGATTCAGCTCTGGGCTATTATCATGAAATATTGTGCCACATCTATTAATAGAAAGTAATTTCAGTATCTCACTATCTAAAGTCAGTACCTGAATAACTCAACTTTAGCACAACACTTTAAACAGTGTTAGCAGCATAATTTAGTGGGTGTGGAGGGACATTTTTGTGCTTTTGCAACATGTAGGTGAATATTGGACTTCGAAAAGAGAAGATAAAGCATCCTTTATTTCCATATGCTCATCCAGGAAAGCGTGTTTGGAAAATCTTTGTTAGAACTTCATGCAATAGATTATTTATGATCTTGATTATATGTGAATATTCAAGTAACACTTTAAAAATATATAAAAGAGATCCCTCTGCCATACTCACCTTACCTTTTCAAATTCACTTTATTCTGGGATGTCACAAAGAGGCTAGCTGACCTGATTCAGTCAGAACTCCTTCTAAGACTAGACCTGCGGTATCCTGGCAATCCTACAAATGCATCTGCATTGCAGTAATGTAAGAAACATTCTTTCCACCTAAGTGCTACTTTTTAAAAATGAGGTCATATATACCTGAGATACATGTTCTAGAAAACCTGAGAATGAAAACTCATTTATTTATCAAAAGTACCTTTAAAGAACTTTGATGTAATAAGGGATTAATAGCTTATTTTTGCTGTCACCAAGACTGCCTTCGGTTTTGTCGCATTCAATGCCTTTTCATTTTGTAGTCAGATGCCAAATGGTATGTCTTCTCTGCCAGTCAGAATAGCATTCTCCTACTCTGAATAGAACAGCTCCCAAAGAGTTCACATCTACAGAATTATTAGCACATGCCTATTTCAACAGTGTCTGTAACAATACAGCTACTTTGGGTACTGAGTCGTGAGGGCAGCTTCCCTTCAATTTCAGGTTTTGGTGAAAATTCATGAGAGGATTCTCAGGCAAGTATTTTCATTCATAGATAAGGAATGCCAAAACCAAATTAAAGTCAGTCAGCCTCTGTTCATTATCTCAAAATCTCATGAAAGTCAGAAGGAGTATCATAAAGTTATAGTATGGTTTGACTTGGAGAGGACATTAAGGATCAACCCCTTCCACTGAGACACTGAAGGAAAGAAAAAATCATGTTCTGCAGTTAAAGACCAACTTTAGAAAAATCACTTCTGTTTTTTTATACCATTTTAAAATATTTTGCTATTGTATTTCTTCTGACAATACTAAGAAGCAGTCTGTAGTGCTTAATGTTTGAATGTGGCTATTGCCAACTGGCTACTGCTCCTGCATTCCTTTTTATAATGTTATTTGCATATGCATACCATTTCTCTCTGTTAACTATTCCATTATATATTGTCATCCTGTATAAGCAATCCAAAGAGGGCACTGTTAAGTGGTAACAACCAAAAAAAATCAACTGCGCAAAACTCCATGTCCCCTCCAGCCTTATGTCTTGTATAAGGTAGTGGTTTTTCACTAATTTTCCTTTGAAATACTGGTATAATACTACAGATCAAAAGAAAACCTAAAAGGAAAGACTTGGAAAAAAAAAAAGAGAGCAGAGTTCTGAAGCTGATGGGAGCTGCTCTCTGCTGTGACTTTTTTTTCATACAAAGCCTTGGTACAAAATAAGTTATCAGTGCTATTCAAAAAAAAAATCTAGTGATGGTGTGTAATGTAGTTTTCTGACAGAAAAGCCTTTCATAAAAGCAACATAAAACCTGGGAGTTTCATACTGGAAATGGCAACTACTAGTTTGTTCAGTACTAAATTTGTAGTTGATTTTCTTTTAAAATTCCAGGCTAAAGTTTCTTTTAGGAACTTCCAGATATTTTATTTGCTTCTTTACTTTTTTTACTCTCATCTTCATCTTAAAATCCCATTATAATTTAACATGCAGCTTATATCCACTTATAAATTGACTATTCATCTCGTATAACTCTGGGGATATGTCCCAGAGGAGGGGAGAACACAGGCTGTGAAGCTTTTCTGGGACAGTTCAGAGCCCAAGATCTTGCAGACTTTGGGATAGCTCTGGCAGCTTTGTTTTCTGTGTGGTAATACAAACCCCTCCACAGAATAAAGGGAAGCAAGGGGAAGAAAAATATAAGAAAGGCAGGCACATAAAAGCAAGACAGCATGGGAAAAGGGGAAACAGAGGAGAATATGTAGGCACTGGTAAAAATCTGAGGGAGGGCTACAGGAAGAAGAAAAAGGGATTAAAATGTAAGGGAGTAGAATCAGGAAAAAAGGAGATGGGAAGGAAAAACAGGTTTCAAGTTTCAATGGTAAAGTGTACCACTGCTATAAATACTCTGAGAACTATAAGAGAAGTAAGAAAAACAGTCTGTGATCTGGTGTTTGGGAGTCAGAGCAGAATAAAGGGAAAATTAATCGCTCATGAGAAACGAATACTTTATTCAAAGCATAGAATTATAATAAATAGCCACATTGCTCACTAGATACCTTGTGCATGCAAGGCAGGCACAAGTCTTTATCTATAAACCATTTTGTTAACCTATTATTAACTTCTGGCTGTTAGGCTCTGAGAGGTAATATTAAGAAGGGAATAGGAGACAAGTCTTATGTACCGTGTCAGTGCCAATGGTCTGTTCAAAGCTTAGCTGCTGACATTATAAATTGCAAGCTGGCCAAATGGCAGCCATGCCTACTCTTTTTGCTTACTCCCTCCCTTCTCATCGTGCTTTTTAAGGTTAGCAATTGCACAGCAAACAGACACAGCAGAAGGATTTATTTACGGAGACCACAATTTCATACCTCCTCATTAGTTTCCATTCCTTCTGAGAATACAAAGTAGGTGTTACAGAAGGTCAATATCTTCTGAGAATAGTTCAGTAATATTCTGGCCCCTCTGCTAAGTGTCCTGTACCCCTAGACACCCCAAAAAACAGCAAGACAATTTGTTAGAGAGTGTTTTTATATTTCACCTTGAAAACTAGGATGAATTTTGGAGTATTTGTTTTTACATGCATAAATCCTCCATTTGACATTCCATATTTGGGGGGCAGGAGTGTCAAAAAGTATAGATTCTAAATACATTTATTCTTACTGTACTGGTGTGATACCATATTTCAAATCATTGTGTTAACATGCAGCTGCTGAGCTACACAGTTTTTAAGGCGAAGCTTTCCCATATTTCAATGGGGTCAAGAGAAAAGGAAGAGAAAATTAAATAGTTATCTTCAAAGCCCACCTTGCATAGAGCCAATATGTGACCTGAAGCCTGCTTTGGGGGAGTTGATGAGTAAAAAGGATGAGAGTTGCTTATATTATTTATTATAGTAAAGTTTAATGAATTGCCTAATTAAATATATGCTAATAAAGAATATTATATTAGCATTGGGTAAGCAGACAGATGGTGCAATAAGTGCATTTTCATAACATTGTTTTATGACCTCAAACTATACTATTATGCACAGCCCTGCATATTGGAGTATCTGTCTGGCTTGAAACATGTGAACAGTTCTATATTATTTGAAGAGCTCAGGACATAAGGAACCAAGTAAACATTAGAATATGCATTATGTAAAAATATTTTCAGATAAATGTTTGTTGCAACTCTTCATCTTTGTTAGCAGAGACATGCTGTTAAGTGCAGTCAGTCAGGCTAGATTCAGAGTCTGAAAGAAATTGAGTACTGGGAGAGAAAAATGTTATAACTTTTATGTCCTAACCATAATGTAGCAATCTGTGAGGCTATAATTTAATTCTAAAAAATATGATTATACATTTTCCCTGGAGTCAGATGAGTTCATTCAGATGAATCTTTCATTCCAAGAATGCCTTGAAAGTGCTTGAATATTTCTAGCTGAGGTTCTTGCTATTCTGTTCCCTGTTATACCAAAATAAAGCATAAAGCACAACTATCTGCATATACCAGAAGTCTTCATCACCTACAACCACTATCTGTATTTTATTAAAAAGTGAAAGAGCTGTAATTGCTAAATGACATTCAAGTTATTATCAGCACACCTTGCAGAGACCATTAGGATGAATATCCCACTAAGATTTCTTTGTTCACAGACTCATACAGACACCTGACCATCATTATAATAAATTACCACAACTGAGAGTCTTTGGTCATTTTAATGCACAAGCCTTTTTTTAATGGATTTTTTGCCTCTTTCAGTTGCTGGACTATGAACTGCATCATCCCAGCTTTAGAGCACTTTCTGTCTTTTTTCTCTGGCTCTATGAACAAAGGAGAAGGAGAAGATATCAGGTTTGAAAATTTAAAGCTTTGCAAGGCTTATTGTATACAGAGAAGCATCCTTGCCTGAAAGATACTTTCTACATGGCTGGTGTGGTAGACAGAGGCGTCACTGAAATCAGAGTCCTGTTCAGCTAAGGACTCACAAGATGTCACTCCACTTGTGCAGGTGACAAGGAAACAGAAAACAAATCTGTTATCACAGGAAATACTATGGAAAGAGAAAGATGGAGCAAGCTGCAAAAAAATAGGAAAAGGTGTCTGTGTAAGCTAATCTTATTAGCTATGCTTATAGTGATTGAGAATGGGATTTCATTGTCTAAGGGGAAGTTTGAGGTAATTAAGAGGTGTTAATATCCTCTGAAAATGATGGTGTGTCCCAGAAAGAAAAAAGAGAAGACTTATGCGCAACATCAAATGAGGTTCCAGAGTGCAAGGACCTTTTGGCAGGTAGCTAGAAATTCAGAGGAGAATGGAAAGGACAAGGTTTCTATCTTCTCTGATTTCAGTCCCTTGACTTAGTTGGAAAAATTTCAGAGGTTTTAAATGGAATTTCTTGGATGAGCAAGAGAAAGGAGCGTTATTGCTCCTGGCAAAACTTCATGTTAATTATAAGATAAACTTCGGGGACTGAAAATCAATGAATGGTTTAATGGAAAAGTTATAATGGGAAGGAAAAAAAACACCCATTCAAGAAGAGCTTTGCACGTCTGACTTGCCAAATTGTTGAACTGTATTTTTGTTCCCTTTGTTTTTAATGACATATTAACACATTCTATAGCACTGGGGATCAGTATATTTTTTATACACTACTTCCATGAAGTGGTTTAAGGGAGTATCTGAAACTTAAATTCCTGTGTAAATCAGAGACTTTCACCTCCTTTGCCTTCATGTATGTGAAATTGTAAGTGAAATCTGGCAAGCCAAGGACATGGCTAACATAGAGATGGGTAGTTCACATATTCAAACCAGAATTCTTTCTGTGCATCAGTTATCATAACAAGCTTTGATCATATACTTTCTGTATGCATACTGGCCCATGCCTGAGTCAGAATATAGGGAATCAATCTTTTCTTCTTTCCCTCTGAAGATATATTTAGGTACTGAGTTACGAGCCCTTTCTACCTACCAATGTTTCATACACTACTAAGCTAAGTTGATTGCAAACAAAATTAGTCAGTCTACATGCATAGAACATACATATTCTTGCCTTAAAAATAACTAATTTGGGATAATTCTAACCATTCTTTTAATAGGCCAAAATGCTGTCTTCTGGAAGGGATAGTCAGCACTGCTATTCACCAGTAAACTGAAGGAAACAGCAACACCTCAACTAAATAAATAATAGATGTGGATTTGATAGCTACCTCTGGGGCTATCACAAACATCTGTTTGTGTTATTGTATAGGTGTGTGTGAAAAATTATTCCTCTGGAAAATGTATGCTTTTATTCTAAATATTTACACGTAAACTGTGTTACATTATTAGGCGCCTCATATAGCCAGAAGGATTTAAGTTCTACACTCGGTAAATTTGGGTAGCAAAACATAAATTTTGAACAGGATTCTCACACAGAGCTTGAATTTCTATTTCCCTAAGCAGTTGGTAGAAAAACAGTTGGTGTGGCTATCAGCCATAAGCACAAGGCTTTGAGGCTGGTATTTTTGTTCACTGATCCCAGTGGCTGTCCTGCAAAATGCATGTTAGCTCCTGTTCTCCTTCTGTGCAGATCATGAAAGGTTTTAGGAAGGAGAGTGGGAGATTGATCTTCTTAACTTCATCAGAAATAACTGCTACTTTCCACCATGAGAGCAACAAGCACAGTTTTACTAAGGACCCACGTGAGTACTCCCCATTTTCAACCTATTGTGGCTGAGTAATGTTACAGGAACAGACTGCTTGAGGAAGTACTTGCATTACTCCCTAAAACGTTAGGTGATACCAGAAGCTGTCTACTAGAGGTGAAATAAAACACTTTTCAAAGCAACGAGCCTTATTTGCATATCAGTCAAAGGAAAGTTAATCAAAATTAACATAACTACTTTAGATCTAACAATATTCAGACAAAGTGTGCAATTATCAGATGTTCAATATTCCTGGTTCATGATCTTTCATTTTAATTACCTCTATTACTGGAAGTTATTCTGTTTAAAGTACATTCTGATGTCAGACACTGTACATTAAACAGTTATTAAAGATCTAAAGCTGCGAGATAGCCACTAAGTGATATGAACTGTCAGGGCCTTGAAGCAGTATTTGTCCAGAAAGGACAAGGGAAATCTTATTGCAAGGAACGCCAGGACCACACTGAAGGAAATACTGATCAGAAAATGGTTTCCTTCAGACGTTTTCCTGTAAGAGTTGCAAATATAATTATTATTTTCCAATGGCTTTCCATGTTCATGTACAAAAAATTTGTGCAGGAAGTGGTTTAAAAAGCCTTTGCATTTTAATGGCCCTTTAACTTTGAATTGAAGACGGCATGGATCTGGGATTTTTACCCTTGGTTTCATGTTTCCTCCATGGTCAGAGATAATTTCTTCACTTGCATGTCAAGTTGGTGCTATTTAACTTTCACTTTTAACTAAGCACAAGAAAACTGTCTTTATTTTAAATCTCAGTAATAGTAAAAATATGTAAACAACACTTAATGGAGGTGGGGTTTTTTTCTAGGTGTTAACCTCACTGCCCAGACTAAGGAAATGCTAAGTTTGGCTAATGACATGCACCACTACTCAAACTTATAATACAAATAAGAGATAGAGTTTTTAATACCCATTCCACCTTATCGCAAGTATTGAAAATTTTAAGAATGAAAAAGGAATAGGATTATTAGTGAATTTCAAGTAAAGCCAAAGAAAAAAACATTTTGTATTCATTTGGATGATAAATTGCAGTAAATTATATTTTCCTCAGATTATTTGTCAATTGGTGTAAGAGAGATATTTATATCAGCTATCTTGTGAAAATTAAATTGCTTACATTTTAAAAGTGATTAGTATTCAGCATGGATGATGAATCTTTTTACTGTTAGTAATTCAGTAAAGTTTTTCATAAACCATATTGTCAGCAGTTTTGTTGTAGTAACAGGCTGAGACACATGGTATTCTGCATTTATGAAACAACTAAATATTTTGTCATTCCCTATTAAAAACAGCATGAGTACAGGAAGATTTTCAGCAGACAAATGCTGAAATCCTTTAAATGCTGAAATCCTTTAAATGCTGAAATCTTAAAATGCTTTCTTTTTTTCCCCTCTCACTTTCATTAGGGTGAACAGAGTAGTCATGGGGTACAATTGAAGCTACTACCACTAAACCCAGCAGCTGGATCGCAGTAAAGGATTTGAATCAAAGACATCAAGATTGAGTCATGGTGAGTTGATTTTGATCACTAAGAAAATCTATAGAATTTGCAAAGGTAAGAAAAGAAGATTCTGTGGAAAAGCCAGATATAAGTAAAAATAAAAGGAAAAAAAATAAGAGCACCATATCTTTCTTGAGATGGTAATAAAATTAGAGTGGTGTGGGCCCTATTTTCAGTTAGTCTTGTACATCATGGCAACACACTTGCTATCTTACTGTTGAAATAATGCAGTAAAAATCAATGTTCCCTGAGTTCACAAAACTGATATCTGAAATTCCTATACCAAGGAGTCTTTTTTTGCTTCCTTAGGATAATTTACATTATGTCACATTTTAAAAGAATATTAAACAAAAGGAAATTTCATTAACTGCTTTTAATATTGGAATTGGTATATTCTAGAAAGGAAGCAAAACAAAATCAAAGTATCTCACACCTCTGCCAGAACTAAAATATATTTAACTATTTAAATCTTGGTCTATTAAATCTGGAAGAATGATCAATAAACACTGATGGTCCATCTCCACCAGTGCTGACTGTCCACCATACTGAAAAGACAGATGACAGAGTGACTTTTCTTGATGGTTTTTCTTCAGTCTTAGGATGAATTGGCTGATGAAAATGTCCATGCAGGAGAGTGCTGTGCTGTTTAAAGAAGAGTCCAAAACAAATCTATTTCCAGTTCTACAGTTTTTTATTGTTGCCTGTCTGTGTGCTAGCCAGAATTTCATGCTGCCAAATCTGATTGTAGGATCAAAGTCATAATTGTATAACTTTCCCCCTCAGGAAAAGTATTGCACAAGATGTGATCTTCATTCATCGATCCCTTGTACTGAAATTGTGTGTTCTACAAAAGAAAGAAAAACTTTTAAAATAAATCAGGTCTCCAGGGAACTCACTGAAACTGTTTAACTGTTTAACTCAAAAATTTCTTCAGCTAAGTCAGAGCAGCTCATGATATTTTTCACCTGCAGATCCCAATATAATTTCAAGAAAAAAATAATTTCTATGTTGGGTCCTTAGGGAAGCAATTGCCACCAGTGAGAGTCACTCCTTTTTTTTTCCCTACTATTTCCTACTCTTAATTTCTACAGAGGGACCCAACAAGAAACTGAACAACAAACTAGCCTGAAACACCTGCACCTGCCTTGAATGGGTCTTGGCAGAGACTGTGCAGTTACTGTGTGAAAAGTACAGTGTGGTGACATGTGTCACAACTGCAGAGGCCACCCCATGGGGACATTGCCAGGGAGGCTCTGCTGCTTCTCTCCCCAGATAGCCAATGGGCAGCTTTCCCTGTCTCTTTTTGTTTTGCCTTGTGGGTTTGCTGTGCACCCCTCATCCCCCCAGCAAAAAGAAAAGAAGTTTCACCATTAGTCTGTGTGTGTAATCAGCCATGAACATTCCAATAAGTCTGTGTACATAAACCTGTGCAAGAAATAAATAAGAACACAATGTGATCACTCTTTAAAAATTTATCTTGACATTCCCTAGGACTAGTGTAACTACAACAGCTTAATGAATGCACTGGCAAGTGGTATCTTGATGTTGATATACTCTGAGGATAGCATTTTTCCTCCATGAGTTATATTGCATATCTGCTATTTTATCCAACATGTTTTATTTGTAATGTAGCTACCATGGCTAACAGCTAGGAATGCAATGGAAAAAGTGGGAAAATGGAAGAAGTATAATTGCATACAATGCCATATATCATGTATAGCTGTGGATAGCAGGGTAAACAAGCATGTGCTTCTCTCACTCTTAACTGCTACTGAGTCTGAAGAAGAATCAGATATTTGAAATACAAGCAATTCTGGGGAACAACATTAAATAAAAATTCCATGCTGCTGTTATCAAAGTGTAGTACTTAAGTGAACTGTATAAACTTGAATATTCTTTATCATGCTTTTTTTTAAAATGTACTTACTTCAGACTTCTCACTGTGGAGATGAAAACACGCAAGTGCAATTAGAAAATGATTCAGTTGGAAGCAGGTGAAGTTATATGCCCCCAGAAACCAATCAGTGTTTAAAAGAAAATATAAACTAATGCATTGTTATGCTTATATTCTTCTATTACTTGCTGTTAAAATAATCATGTGCTTCCAAATATTTTAAAACCTAAACGTGAATAAGTTATACTACTCAACATACACTTAGAAAATAACTCCAATGTTAACTCAGTTGATCTTTTTTTAAGCAATATACTTGATTAAAGGTAGCTCTGGGCTACCTGTGTATAATTTCCAACACAAGGAGACTGAAATACTTTCTAAACTGCAGTTCTTTCTTTGGGAGAATACATGTGGCATGTAATAAAAGAGGCCATAAGTGGAGAGACACAAAAAAGAAGAAACATCACAGGAATGCTGAAATGGTTGTTTTCACCAAACAGATTAATTTGAGCCAAACTGAAAGCAGTCTGGCAGACTTAAAATATGATCTTATCAAGAATATTTGGTGACTGTGAGTAAAAATGTAAACATCAGTCTTCAGCAGTCTCCAGCATTTTATAATGGCGGTTCAGAACTTCTGGGAGTGCATATACAGAAGCTAACTGCAAGTATCCTATCACAGCTCCCTATAGTCAGTACTGCTTTCCAATAGAATGAAGAAATTTAGAATAATCCTCGTAAATTTTACTGGAAACACAGGAACATTAAGTTCTTATTACAGACATCTGGATTAGGTGCCTAAAGCTCGAATATATGAATTAGCTTTTTCTATTTCATTAATTTGCTTTGCTTGGCTTTTTTTTGTTTGGTTGATTTTTTGGAGGGGGGGGTGGTTTTGGGGGGATTTTTTGGGGTTTTTGTGGGGTTTGTTGGGGTTTTTGGGTTTTTTTTTTTTTTTGGTTGGTTGGGTTGGGGTTTTTTGAGAGAGAAGGAGCTGGTGATACAAGGCAGTACAAAGAAATAGTCTTCTCATAGTTTCTATACATGAGTAATCAGGGACACTAGGAAGCCTGATACCCACATTTTTTAGCTCAGCTATATTTGTTGTCTAATCAAATTGCCTGGATGAAACATCTAAATTGATCCAACCTCTTAACTCTCAAGAAAAAAAAAATTGATTTAGAGGCCAGTAAGGATTATGTGACTCGGTTTCACCTGTTGTCTCTGCACTAGTGAAATGAGCCACTCTAGGTATTGTTCTCTGAATCATTACAGAGCAACTGAGCATCCCTTGGTGGCCTTAGTCAAGAAGCTATGGGAGGCTCACATATGAGCTTCATAGGCATTGCTGTTCAACAGAGTTTTTGTGACAAAGCCTGAAATCTCTTTAGAAGTGTCGTGTGAGAGCAGCCCAGGTTTTTATGACTGTTGTTTGGGGAATTTACCAACTGAATAGAGAGCAAGGATGCTGACATTAAATATATGAAGCAATGCTGAAAGTAGGGATTTCTACTTCAACTCCATGTATAAACTGGCATTTCTTTATCAGGGCAATGGCTAATGGCTGCCCCATCATCTCACAAATTAGGAGTAGTTGCTCACCATCTGTGGCCCACAACATAAACCCCATTAGGAAACCACATGAGGATTAGCAGCCTCAGAATCATGCCCAGGTCTGCTGCACTGCTGCACTTGTATTTACACCCCTGCTGTGAGGGGAAGGCCTGGGTCTGTTTGAGGTGGCACACATCAGCTTACTCCACACCCCTTCTAACAGGACAAACAAATGCATTTGGGAGCAGCTTCGTGCAGATGCCATGGAAAGTCCACGTACTCTTGTGAAAACCACTGGACAGCAGCAGGAGCCTGAGGAAACAGCGTGTGAGTAGTGGCAAAGGTTTTCCCTGTACCTGTGGCATGCTGCATCTTCCTCAGTGTCCTTGTTCTAATCATAAGTGAGTCTCAGGGTGGCAAAGGAAATGGGATATGCTGCACATAATCACTGGCCACACCACATGGGGAGATTTTGAGTGATCAGCTCCTATGTCACGTGCAATTTTGCCAATCTTGAAATATGGTAAAGTACATTGTACTAACACATTTTGGAGCTTTCAAAGTACCTGCTGATTGTATTTTTTTGTGCCCCTACAGAGAGGGAACTGCCAATCTGCATGGGGCATATTGTACCCAGTTAATTTTATAGGCCACGTGGAAGAGGGGCTAATGTCCTTGCTGAATAAAATTTCAATTTAAATGTAACTCTCTGCTTGTTGTCTAGAAATGTAGAGGCACATTTAATTGGCTTGCATTGATCATTTGAAACTGCTTATTAGAGTAACACAGTGTTTTGACAAAACTGTAGCCTTCAAATAAATGGAAAGAGAGGTTGCTACTAGCAATTGTATTCAAATTTTCCATTTACCAATATATGGATTTATGAAAAGCACATCTAAAACTCCAACATTTCCTTGATTTTTTTAACTATACACAAAAGTGGAGTTTCAACAAAATTAAAATGTGGAGGTTGACAGAAAAACATTAATGTTTCTTCTATATGTAGTTCTTGATCTGTGTCCCAAGGAAATACTAATGGTTTTAAACAGGGATAAGAGTAGTGCACCACAACTAGAATGGAAGTCTGCAATATCCCTTGTAGGTAGTTAAGCATTTATAAAGGTATTTGTACAGCACCAAATACAAGTAAATTAGTTCTTCTGTTTGCATAAAGGTTTTTCAAACCTGCTGACAATTGTTAGTGCAGCATTCAAGTAAAAATTGCCTTGCCAACTTATGAAGGAATTTAATATTTTGCAAAGAGCACCTGTGAAAGTGGGGAGAAAAAAAACCCCCAAACATAAAGCTAATGAAATAAGTACTGCTTGACTTGGACTTCCTTTGGCTTCATTCTCAAAACTTTGAATGAAGAGGAAAAACAAAACCTGACTGATCTGACCATTGCCACTGGTTCATCTTAGGAAAAGCTGCAATACACCTCAGCTTTGCTGAAACAAACAGGGTTTGTTGACTGTTTCCAAGGGAAGGAGCCACTCCCATGAAATCACAAGCTTTGCCTCTGCTAGTGCTCAGTAACCCCTTCATCGTGCTGTCATAGCACAACCTTTATATTTAAGTCTTTGAGGTATATACAAGGGAAAAAAGACTTCTTGCTGCCTCAGTGGTCTGGTTAATAGGCATTATCAGAGCTCTTATTGTGGCAAATTCTGCTTCTAAGCAAACTTTCAATAGCTCTATTGTGACTTGATTAAACTTGTTTGTTCTATTTTTACACCAGCCTTGCCTGCTGGTTCTAAATATATTACACATTCACACCTGAAGATGCCCCTATCTTTTCTTCATCTCTTGTTCACACTTTTAATTGACAACTTTTGAACTATTGAGTAGCAATACCCACTAAGTTGCTATGTGGGCTGTGCTAAACTTTAGCTTGCAGTTTCATGTACTGAGTGGGACTTTTATGAAAAGGACTTTAAAATTTCACACTGAAAAAATATTATGGTTTTGGGGGAGTATTATGATGTTTTCAATCTTTAAAATAAAGGAGCAGAGTTTTCCCAAACTCTCAGTGTCATCTACACAGCATCTGTGGATGAACACGATTCTACATTACAGTGTTTGTCATGCCACAAACTGTGTATGTTTACATGACAAATGACATTTCTGGCTTTTATAAACTCATTATAATCCAAATAAAGTATGCATGTCTTAGCTGTAAGGTACTCAAATTATGATCAGGCAATAAGTAATAAATACATATTCTCTGTTCTGAAATGTAACCTAGGGCTTCTGTGTGCCATCATGGTTCCAAATGGAAAGTGTACTTATGTCATTTGTGGCCATGTGGATAAATGAGAAGCATTTTACAAGTTTTAAGTCTGAAAGCAATAGCTGTAGGGAAGAGGGAATATAGCACACATATTTCTGCAGAAGTTTTCCCCAAATGAGCCCAAACTATATATGTGTAAAGCATAGTTTATATAGTGTTTCCTGTGGTCATTTATTCTACTGACTAACTACCCCCACTATTAGGAAGTCATGCATTATTTCTTGTTTGTGCTTATCTGGCTTTCAGCTCTTCGCTGCTGTTTCATATTACATCTTTCTCTGCTATATTAAATATCCCATTAGAACTCAGCAGAAGTAACTGCAGGAAAGTGCTTATGAACTATAATCAAGTTACCTTTTGAACTCTATTTTGAGAAAGTAGAGCAAGTAACTCACTAAAGATTTTATATTATATTTTAGCATGTTCTCAGCATTTTTTCCTGGTTTATAACTTCCCTTTTCACTAATTTAAACTTATAGAAACTGTTAGGAAAGTAGGTCAAGTGTTCATGAACCTGACTGTGTGCAAAGACAATCATTAAACTCTGTAATTGGCTTAGCCAGATATCTGTTCAAGGCACCCTGGGGCCAAAGCAGTAGAAAGATGTTAAACTTGTTTACATGTACCCCAAAATGTTCTTTACCTACTTGCCTCTATTTGTTGCTCTTATGTTGGCCAGATGATCACCTTGAACTTTTGAGTGAAAACATCCAGATAAAGAGTATTAAAAACTCTTAAATGCAATTCCAGGAAAGAGCCTTCACAAGATATGTAAAGGTAAGCACAGGCCCAATTCTATCCTTCCTTTTAAGTTATGTGCCCAACAATTTGTTGTTCCTCTTGATGTCCCTTTCTAGCTGCATCTTGGTTTTGTCCTTTGGTTATTTGATTTTGGCCAGCATGCCTGATCTATACCTTTATAGGTATAGATCATCTTCAATGATCTGGTTTAATTCGAATTTGCAGTATGGTTCTTTCCTGCACTAGGAATTAAAAACTACTGGTTAAACCTATCTGTTTTCTTCATTACTCTGCCTTTCTTCCCCCCAGAATAGTTCTGTTTACACTTTTATTCTAAATACTGCACCGCTAAGGAGCTGCCAGATTTCCTCAGGGTTTTTTTAGATCAGTATCCCAGAAGACTTCACCTATGAAACCTCTGATTTATGAAGTCTTCTTTTTGAAGCCTGCTATTTTTGGGTTTTTTTATACTGCACCAGCTTTTTGAGCCAAAGCTTTCCTGCAGCTGTATTTTGTCCAAACATGTCAAAAGTTTCAGACCGTTTTGGGGTTTGTTAAACCACATGCTATAAAGAAGAAATAAAAATCATGTACATGCAATAAGCATGCAGGGAATAATGACTGCCTCGAGGTGGCAGCTTTTCAAAGGACTTTGTGATATTTTTTATTTCATCTCAGGAGGAAATAAACAGGAGAGGAGAATTCTCCCCAAAGGAAAAATTTGTGCACCATTGCAGCCAAGATGCGACATTTTTAAAGTGCGTGTGGTAATACACACAGCTAAAACCACATGACCAAAATGGGAATCTTATGCCAAAAGAAACATCAAATTCATTTAAAGCAAATAAAAAAAAAATCAGAAATTTTTGGAGAATTGCCTGCCTCACCTTGGTTTTCCATGACTTTCCATGATCGGGCCACGAAGAAAACCTCTGAGAAAAATCTTGTGACTTGCTTATTTTTAGTAAAAATTACTCAGACATATCTTGCTTGATGATAAGATGTCCTAAGAAGGATTTGATCTGCAACACTTGTCGAAGGGACTCTACAGAAAGAGAAAGAGCAGATAGCTCAAAGTGTAACTATTGTTGGTTGCAGCAGTATTAAAATCTGGCTGTCTGATTTCAAAACCAGGTGATGATGTTTGCATGGATCCCACCATGGGTTTAGATTGCAGGTTACAAATACTTCTTTAAAAAGGTACAAATTTCCCAGCTTGTTCTGGAAGGACACCAGAGTACCTCTAGCTGTGCTCACTGTGGATGGTCTGCATGTAGAATGCCTTCTGCTTTGGGGTTTTGGATTATACTCTCTATTATTGGAATGCAACTATTTAAGCTAAAGCTACTTCAGCACAAGTTATTAATTCATCTTTTATAACAGAAAATTCAAAGGCTTTATCTATTCATAGAGAAATAGAGACCTAGAGGAAGACAATACTACTAGACATCTAAATGATGCCTGGATAAAGCATGAGAAATACAACGATTGTTTCTTCTTAGAATTCTACCCATCAGTTCCTATTTATTTGTTTTAACATTCTGGGCAATTACAAAATCAGAAAAGGAATAATAACTAATAATCTGTTTTTCCTCAGAGATCTGACGATTAAAGCTGACGGCTAGAAATGTAGATAATCAAAACACAAGCATTGAATTGTGTGAGATCAAAACCTTTATATGTGCACCACATCTTTTAAGCAAGCAATAAAGGCTGAAGCTAAAAACTGTACCAGCTTTTTGAAATCCCAGAGCATCTATAGGAGTAAAATTCATTGCTAAATTGCTGCTTTCAGGCCACTGGAGACACAGTTCATTATCTGCAACTTTTATTTCACTTTACTTCAGCAAAATGTAGAAACTAGGTATTCATCTGCCTGGGCCCTCTGAAGACTTAATTTCAGAGCACACCTGTAGGACAAAATGGAGTCAGACTCCATACAGAACACAATGATGGCCCCTGCTGTTTCCTTTAATATGAGCATATGTCAGCACCAAGCAGCACTGGTTGTGTTGCCTCCTTTCATGTCAGAGCCCGACGTTTAAGGCTTTTGAGCCAGGTGAGAAAAATTTCATTCAATGCTTTCATGTTTGTGAAGAGTACACAAGGGATCAAGGGTAACAGAGCTGTTTCTTTTAATGAAGCTACACTCCTGAACAAAAAATAGTCCCAGACTCAGCCAGAAAGAGAGCACAAAACACTGTATGCCACTACAATTCTAGCTGCTCAAGCACTTGTCTAGAATTTTTGTTGTATTATCCCTATCACAGAAATATTTCCTAAAATTAACATAGACATCATCCTGGAATAAAATACAAAACCAGGCTAAATCCATTCTTTGACATTTTCTTACTCTTCATTAAGATTATACTTTATATTCTCAATTATATTAGAAAATTTAAGGTAATTGGAAATAAATACTATCAAGGGGAAAAATTACTTTTATAGTGTTAGTCAGCCAGACACTTGGGGAAAACACCAAATATTGTTACTTGAAATGTAAAACTGTTGCTTAGTCTTGCAAACCTGTAAATTTCAGCTGTGTTTCAAAACAAAATCGGAAAACAGAGTAAGAAAAAAATCCCTGGAGGTCATAGCTTCCTATGGTTTAGCCATACATTCTGCATGGCTACTTTGGAAAGGTTTTCTCCATTTGTATTACTCCCAGGGCTTTAGAACTGTATGCTTAATATTGAAATCAATTTCTCATTTTGGTTCAAGCTGCTCTTAGAAATATGGATTTTTTTTTTTCATGCGCAGTTTAGTTGAAGGAAAGGAAGAAAAGCTCACCTAAATAAAAAAACCTCTGCTAATATAAGCTCCTTCACAACAGGCTATCAGCTGTCCCCAAACCTAACGTCTTTGCTAGTTCTGTCAAGCAATTTTCATTTTATACTTCTCAAAAGCTGCAGTATTAGATACAGATAAATGTTATACTTAGTAGCTGTTTGATCCAATGTGTATCTGTGTAAAACAATCTAAATAGTACCCCAAACAATGAACTTAATGCCCCAGTGAATTTAGCTCCTGAATATTTACCAGCATTAGGAGAATGTTATAACACTGATCACTTGTAATTATATAGCAGTGACCTTGGGATTTCTGAATTTCACAGCTCTCTTCTGCTCTCTCTGTTCTGTTTTTTGTAGGCTGTTTCAGAAATACAAAATTAGACTTCTAAATTAAGGCATTACATAAAGGCACTGGATTGGAAACCATACCTACTTCATAAATTCTGGGTTCATTCTAGAGAATTTACTTTCTTCACAACAGTGCAGTGGCAAACTCTGGGTTTGGATAGTCCTACACATAATGTCTGAAATGCATTCTTCATTTCAGTGGTTCCCACTTTTGATAGTGTCTTCTTATATTACATATTTGCCCTTTAATAAGCCCTGCTTCCTTATGCTGTAACTCTCATCCTCTTCCTCCTCACTTCTTAGGAGTTTTGGGCAATTTATTGCTTTGGGGGGGATTTTTTTTGTTCACTTTAACATATGTTTATCCTACATGTCTAATTAGCTGTTCCTTTTCTTGATTTTGGGTTAAATATTTCCTCAGTTCAGCTTTTCCCTTGAAGGGAGCATTGTGGGTTCACATGTAAAGGCATTGATGAGTAAGCAAACTGTAAACAGTTCGGAAGTCTCTTGGTGTCCACTGAGGGTAATTTCTTAATCCAGGTGGTAGACAGCCCAGATGTATTGCCATTCTGCTACCACACATGAACTTCTCTCTGACTTTAAAGTTGACTTTGATAATTGTCTAACACAAAGGTTTCATAGCTGAGTTACTTAGACACCTTGCATTCTCAAAGCTTTATAAACTATATCTTTTTAGAGTACCTTCTATCAAAGTATGATTTAATTGTCAATGTTTATATGTTTGGTACCGTCTCATGTTCAAATATGTAAATAAATTCCTAGTGAACATTTTATGAACTTTGCACTTTTGATATTCAGCTATTCATACTAGGGTCTGCTTTTTCTTCTAGAATCTTAGGTGCTGTAAAACAAAAATTGCACTGCCTCAAATAGGAAAGACAGAGGTACCTAGGAAAGAGTCATATTGAAAAAGCAGGGTGTCATATGCAGTTCCTATAACTGCATAGTTATAGGAAGTGCATATAGTTCTATATTTCTGCATGTAGAACTATAATTCCCAAATGGTATAACCTACCAAAGCCATTAACATCATACCTGTAATAATACCCAGTCATAAAAATGCTGTTACAATCTTTCATCAGTCAAAAGACTGGAAATGGCTGGTTAGGAAGAGATACCATTAGCAAGGCTTGTATGTTCGGTTGTTTTTAAAAAAAATGTCCTTTCTGCATTCCAGCGGCAGCTTTGAGTCAGGCACACCAGTGGGGTTTTGTTTGATTTAGTCAAAACACCCAGCTGGAACAAACAGCTGTAGAAAACTGGGGAAAATGAGGGAAGCAATGAGCAAGTTTGCTCTGACTGTGGCCTTCCTTCACACCAGCTGTAGCAGGACAGCTGGACAGGGTCACCAAAGCACCCACTGGCAGAGGGTACTTTTGCAGACGAGAGGAAAGCGTTTCAGTGAGCTCAGAGCTAAATTACTGCTGCTTGTACACCATTGTCATCAGCTAATCTACTGTCCCATCTATAAAGAAAAGACATGTAAGGGAAAAATAGTCATCCACTAATCCCTCTTCTTCTGTCTGCTCTTTTCTTGTGGAAAAGTGAAATTCTTTGTCCGTGCTCCCCTCCATAAGCTGCAGCCTGAGACCTAGCAGGGGAGTTATGATCACTCTGCAGCTGGGAGCTGTCACTAGAGCCAAATTTTGTAAAATATCTTTAGCTTAAAATAACTTGGCAGAACTGATCTGTTTTGAGACTCTTGGTGGATACACATTTGCAGTAAAAAAAAAGTTTCTGCTGTGTTTCTGTAGTAAAACCCTCCAGGTGAGAACATCTAGCTCAGGTAGTTTTTCCAACAGAGGAATGGCTCTCCCCTTTCTCCAAATGCAAGTGCCAGTAATCCCAGTTCAGTTGCAGCTGTGCTGATGAAAAGGGACTGGAGAAGGAAGTGAGAAGTCAGGAGGTCCTACAGCACAGGTGCCTCCTCAGTTAGCCTGGCCCATTAGGTCAGGTGTCCCAGGCTCTTCAGGTTTTGGGAGGTAGATCCTATTAAATCTCTGTAATTGTGAAATGGGAAAAGTAATCTTTATCAAAAAATAGTCCAATTTCACAGTACTGCTTGAGGCACAAGTATATGAGATAGAGAGATAGATAAAGGTACTGTAGTACAGTTTAACGTTTGGAAAGAGCTCCTGTAAATGAGGTCTTTTCTATCTTTCTGTGCTTTAGACATTCCTGTGCTTCTCTTAAGAGGTCCTTTAGTTTGCTTTGCTCTGAACTCAGGGAACCTGGATGTAGGTTTTAAATGAGGAATATATCCTCTAAAGGTAAGAGTTGGCCTGTAAGATACGAGTGTCTTATTCTCAGTTGTACTGTCTGCAAAGTACACTGACAGAGCTTTGAAAGCAGTGTAAATTAAATATAGTTAAGCCAATTATGTTCATTTGCACAGCTAAATCTTTTGGATTGTAGGATTGATGTACATAATGAAGAATTTAGATTTTAAATGGTGTGTTCTGAAGCCTTATTAGCTATTCACATAGCTGTAATACAAATCCTAGAGTTTGGTCATCAAATGGCTGAGAAA
This sequence comes from Corvus kubaryi, assembly GCF_017639235.1. Classification (NCBI taxonomy): domain Eukaryota; kingdom Metazoa; phylum Chordata; class Aves; order Passeriformes; family Corvidae; genus Corvus; species Corvus kubaryi. The sequence continues at coordinate 8,953,396 of NW_024582059.1, forward strand.
ATAAGAGGGTCACTTCTTGGGCTGTCACTTCTAAATATGAACTACATAATCTTTCATGACTGCAGATGGCAACATGGGCCCAGTTTTACTTCCAATGCTTCATCCTGCACTTTTTGTGTTTCACTAGAACAGCAAAACAGCTGACAATCTAGTCAGCATTTTCAGCTGAAAATTTGCTTTGAGCAACTCTTAGTAATAAAACCATCATTGGCATAGCAATTGTCTTGTGGGTTTTCAATTTGATGCATGACACAAAGCATCCTTGAAAGCATTCCTAATTAAACCAAGGAAAATTCCAGCAATAGGAAAGAGCAGAAGTGTATCTGAGATCCATACTACTCAGTACTTGGAGAAGCATGGCAACAGGTAGACTTTGACTGAATGTGTCAGCCTCGTGTAGGCTAAAACTTAGAGATACAACTTTTGTCCTACCTGTACAGCATTTGCTTGGAGCTTATCAGTTGTACCATTGAGCCACAGTTTGGTGTACAATATTTGTTAACTTTTGAAAGAATAGCTGCAGCCTATGGATAAGTAAACCTTTTTCTTCAAGCTGAAAAGGAATTCTAACTTATATCCGTAGTAGCAGATCTAGAGCTTAGTGTATCTTTATTTTTAATAATGAAAGTTACAATGGTGGTGCATGCAGCTATGGTTTGCTTATTTCTATGAAGTTCCTTCTACCTAGCACCTAATGTGAACAATAGAAAAAAGAATACAAGGTGATGGAACTTCACTAACAACTTATTTGAAAGTGTCTAATAATTGCAGTTATTTAATTCTAAGTTCAAAATTTGATTTGAGCACTTTGTCATAGAAACATGAGGTGACTCTTCTTGATAGCAAACGGAAATTATTTGGATTTAATGAAGCATTAATGTATTCCTTTAGTTTGTGGTTTGGTGGCACAATGTTTGTTGAATGTTTGGAGGGGGTTGTCCCCCACAGATCTGACAATTAAGTTCCTTCAGTTTAGATATTCTTTAGACTGAATTTCAATTGTAGAATTGCTGTGAGTAGAGCTAAAAGCAAATACTGATGACAATGAAATCCAATGTCTTCTCAAAGCTGTTTGAAAAAAATGCAATTCTGATGAGTTATTTCTTTGCTGTGTAAGGAATCAACATATAAAGCCTATGGTTTTCTTGAAAAGAGTTCTTAAACACCAACACACCATAACTTGTTACATTTTAGTCAGGAGGGAAACACTTACTGCCCTTCTAATACACAGACATGTTTCTTCTAATAAGAAGTAAAAATGCATTAGAGTGAGGAAAGCCAAAGCTATTTTTCAAAAGCTGGTCTCTCCTCCTTTTTCTGCTCTGCATTCCACAGTTCAGCAGTGCATGTGTTTGTAACTCTAGCTGCTTGATTTAAATATAATTATACTAAAAGAATGGGCTGGAAACTGCTGCTGCTTCTTTATGTGTTATTATGAATGTGTAAGAAGTTTAGAAGAGGGTAGATCTCAGTGGATTTTCCATAGAGCAAGTGTTTATTTGCAGCAAAATTAACTTTAATGAGTATCCTTGCTAAAGGTCCTTGAAAAAGAGGAAGTCGGAAAAGTGACAACTCCCACTGGGGCTGAGCTTCAGAAAATATGTGTGAGTGGTATGTACCACATTTGGGGGTTTTCCCTGTTTACTCTGAGGTAGAATATCTTGAACTTTTGTAGTGGGTCAGACTGCTTTCTGAAGAAGCAGCTTGCTTGATTTATTATATTATCAGGTGAAAGGATCTACTCCAAACACATGTATGGTTCCTACAAATCTCAAGTAGTTATGACTAGATCAGAAGCAGAAAGCCACAGAGGAAACTATACAAGAAGGAAAATCATTTATTTAGAGTGTAAGTTCTGTCTCGCCCTGCACTGAAGAGGTAAAGCTTTTATTTTACTTTTCCTTGAAAGAATATTTCACTTATTTTTCACTTTCTTGGTTCAGTTTCTTCTTCTATTTTCTCACCTTGGAAGAGGTTTTCAGCTCAGGCATTAGCCCTAGAGTATATAGGAGTTAGATTAACTCTTAAACAGTTGTTTGAAGCAAGTGTGATCTTACTTGATATGCTCAAAAGCTAGTCCTTACCTTATAAAAGAAATATTTTATGGGTGTCTAATCCATTTGATCCATTTTTGCCTGTACGTTGCCTGTTACTGGTGCTGTTGTAGTAGATGTCAAAGCACTTCTTGGGGTTTCCATAGACAACAACCTTTTTGTAAACCCCTCTCTGTTTTGTATTCTTTTCTATTGGAAATCAAGAGACTGGCAGTTCATAACGTCTATTTTGTAGACAACTTTGCCATAGCAACAATGTGGACTTAGCTTTTGACTGTGACAGAGATTTTTCTCGTTTTCTAAATTCACCGTTTTGTGGATGTTCACGTGTGCACATATTTCCTTAGTCTGGGAAGCTCTTTTCCTTCAGTACCTGACATAGGTGCTCACAGCTTACCAGTGCTTTCTGACTATTGGCATCCTGACAAGCTGTTGACTCTAACAAGTTTTTTTTTAATTTAAAAAAAAAATTGAAAGTCTGAAAATCTTTGAGTCCACATAAAATTTAACTCCTCTCGAGTTCACCTCAGCTGACCAACTTGCTTTGAAACATATCTTGCTGTGCTGCTAAATGTTAGCCTTTACATCATAAAACAGATTTTACCCGTATGACTGTTTATGTGATGGGCAATGCCATGGTCTACTGTGACAGTAAAATCAAGGGCCAGATAGGAATGTCTCAAAGTATTCCAGTAAGACAAAAATCTGTGAAAAAACTTTTCCACATAAAGATTGTATTTTCAGACACCCCTTTTTGTTCTTTCAGATTGTTTTCCTTGGCACTAATCATGAAGAGTGGTTAGTGTGTAAAAGAAGTGACATGCTGATATTGGAAATAAATTACATTGTGCATTTTTCTGTATTTCAGTGATTCACTGGATTGCTACAAAGGAACTGTATTTATAAATTTCACTTCCCCTTAGTTGAAAAATCTCCAGTTTTTATCTAAACTTCAGAAAACATTTGGTTTGAAACAGATTTGACTAAATAAAACTGTGCTTCTCAGACCTCTTGCAGCATTGCAATGTTAGGAAGAAAAATAAAGAGAAGGAAGAAAGATTGGACTATTGATGACAGTTCCTGGGACCTGGCTGTGTTTTGTGCAGCAGCAGCTTTCCCTGGGGCAGAGCTGTGTCCATGCACACAGCCCAGCCTTTGCCTGCCACAGAGCAATCCCATTCTGTAAGGCAGAGCCTGAGGAGACAGTGTGATCCTGGAAACTTTCATGTGCCTCTGTGCCAGAGAGGGGGGAGAGAGGGAGACCTAGAGCAAAGGCGAGTAGGGAGGAAGGCAGGGAGAGAAGGGAGCTTGCTTCACACACTGCTGAAGGCTCTCAGAGGCAGACTGTACGAGCAGCACTCAGGCTGGTGTGCAATTCAAAGGACAGCACTCACTGACTTTATTCATTGAATCGCTGAAGGACAGATATGACACCCAACTGCTGCTTCTATATGTTCTTGCTTATTGGTACCAAGGGTAAGTGTCCCTGGCTTGCTTTCTTGTTTTCAACATTGTAAATAGCTGATAAACTTCAGGAGCGGATTTCTTTTAAAAACTATGATATCTCAGTGTTATTTTACATTTCTTCATGTTAATTTTTTTTCAATAGAATCGGAGTGTAATGCAGTCTCTCAAGGTTACTAGCTACATGTCAGGATCAGATGGTTTTGCACTTAATGCCTTGAGAGTTACTATTAATAGTTACGAGCTGAAATTTAAAAATGAGAAACAGTTCAAACATTGCATAAATACTTGCTGTAAATATTTATTGAAGGTACCTACAGAACTGACTCATCTCAGGTGCCATGAAATCCGCATTTTAGACTCAGTTCAGTAGTTTGAAGTGATACTGTGCAAGTGCTACTAGAATTGGTAGCTCTCGAAGGGCAGATTGTGTTCAGGTAATAGGAATTTTCAGCATGATAGGCAGTATAGCATGCAAGAGGGAGACTGAGTTAAATTTCAGTTTTTCTTCAGACGCAAATCACTTCAGTGTGGTGGGAGTTACACTGGACATTCTGCTTACTTTAGTAGTGTTTTCTTCATTTCATTTGAGTACCCTCTTTGTAAGGGCTTCTTATGCCTTGGTGAATCTGTCCCTGTGAAGCTGCTGATGCTGATCTATACATCTGATGCTGATGTTGAACGTTCGCCATGATTATCATTTTCTTTAGCTGTAATTATTATAAATTGCTTTCTGTTGCACAATTTAGTCAGTACTAAAATAGTGTTTCATTAATTGTGTAGATGAAAATAGATACTCTTTATAATACAAACAGTTTTGTTAAACTAATAGGAGCAAAAGGCTGGATTCTGTCACCTTCTTCTGTATTTTGCAACAGCTTGTTCTCTCTCCTGCTTTTAAATGAAACCTTTTTGGGTTCATGTGTTCATACGATGCTTCTTAAGATAAAATTTGTAAGGAGTATTGCCCCCACTAGGAGTTTGGGAAATAGAGCTCCATACACAGTTATTTTTCTAGTTGCAAAGCTCAGTTAAATCAGTGGAAAAACTCAAAGCAGTTCTTTTATGTTTTAGAGGAATACATAATTGTGAGCTGCATGCATGAAAAAAACAGTGATATTAATGTATTTGGAATTCAGAAAGCAGAAATAATGACATCATATCAAACCTGTGAGCAAGGTCTGGTTTCATATGCACCTGCATTTTCTGTGAGCTATAATTCAATATTTAAAGGTAGCACTTCCAGTTATGCAGAATAAAATTGTTTTCAACAAATCCAGCCTTTTTACATTACTGCTTTCTATGCCAAAACATTAAAACACAGAAACATTCATAAAAGATACGCAAATTGTTGTTATAATTTCTGCTGTTAAATCTCTACTATGGCATTTATAAAACCTATTGAAATATACTAAAGCATACTGCAAAACAGGATAGCAGATGAGCACTGAATGAATACAGGCCTGCTAGTTATGATGGCCATTACCTTTCTAGATGTTCATTGGCTCATCACATATAGTGCATTATACTCTTAAGAAAACCACATGGCTCGTCTAGATTTGTTAAAGTGAGAAGCAGTGAGTTCATAGATTAAGCACAGTCATGCCTGGAGTCTCTGCCACCTGTTAGAGCTCTGTTTTGCACCAAAATTAGATCCTGTTTAGTGTCACATCTCCTCACCTTACTCAGTGCACAGTTCACAGCCCCACTGCCTTTTGGAGTTTTAGCCAGCAATGTGAATTGTAACCACATCTACAAGCCGGCTGATTTCATCTGCTCAATAGACTTAAGTTCTGCTCAAGCCTTTAGGCTAGCTGATATTAAACATTCCTGGAGTAAGTATAGCTGTCCTTAGAAATTGGATGTTTGGTTTGGGTTTTTTTTTAGTGGACTGCTACAAGTTGAGCTGCATTTTGTTGTGGAGGTTTTTATGTTTGGCTTTTTTTGTGTGTTGGTTGTTTTTTTTTAATTTCTACAATGACACAGATCCTCCTAATTCTTTAAAAAGTAAAACAAGGAATATATATCATACAAACACTACTCTTGTCTGATTTACCCATATCCGTCCAAGCTGCATCTCTTTCGTTCTCTATTCAACAGCTAAAGTAGTACAAAAATACCTTCAACCACTTTTTTGTTTTACTCTCTTCCTTGAGATTCTTCATTAAATCTTTTTTTTATATATGAAAACCTTGCCCTCCAAAATCTAAATAATCAAACTAATTCAAGCAATCAAGCTTTTTATGCACTGGCAACTGCCTGACCATCTTCCCATGTGGAATACCAAGTGTTTCTTTGAAAACAAAGCAGTATCTATATCATGGTTTTTGTCAGCACAGCAGCAGTGGTTATAACACGGAGAAAAGTAAATTCAGACTCCAGCTGTGGAACTGGCAGCGCTGGATGTGTAGCCAGGATGAACTTCTGCCTGGGTGGGTCCCCCCCCCTTGCAAAGCTAGCAGGTCCCTTCATGTGTGTGGGTGGCATTGCACTGGCTGCTGCTGCTGCATCTTTTCTCTTAGCAAAACAAACAGCTGGAATTGCTGCAACCACTGCAGTGCACGGCTGTGCCTTTAGCGTCCCTTTGATTGCCTTTCTGAGGCAAAAGCTATTTTATCCTCCTGGACTTTGGCTAAGTGACAGAATCTCAAACAATTCATTTATCAATTATTAAGCAAAACAGGAGAACATTAGTATTGAAAAGTATTCAAAGGGAGTTCCAAAAGGGATTTGGCAGGCTCCTTGTGAAAAACAATTACAACTCTCACTACTTTAACCCTTTATGCTCTGTGCCTCTACATGATGTTTCCAATCTTGTTTCCACTTGTACCTGCAGTTCCCTTTGCCTTCTCTTTCTGTTCTCTCCTCATATTTTTTTCCTTCCTTTACCCTCACTTTAAAATGCCAAGGAAAACTTTCTTTAAGCCATCCAAATCTCATTACTTGTTCTGGTACTTCATGCAGGTGACAGCTGTTTTCAAGGCCAAGATCTTTTATATCAAATGCTTTCTGTCAAATGTGGGAAAGAGGCAATCCTGAATCCTTTGGAAAACTGCGAGTTTATGATTGTGCTCCTGTTTACATAGTTTGTACATATTTTAAGATTCCTTCCAGATTTGTAAATAGGAAAGTGAAATTACTTCAGCCTTTGCACAAGCTCAAATAATCATTGTGTAATAATAATATTTGGTTATTTCTTTCATTTAACTAGGTCATTAATCTGACTGGTTTTCCTGTAGTTAGAAGAACAATGTGCATCTTGTGTGAATATATATGTACATAACATGAAAATCAGTGTACTTACAGAAAATCAGGAATGCAGGCTAGATTTCCTGAGGAAAATTTACTCTAATATCAGGTAGAGGGAAGTGAAAAATCTACACAATGTTAAACTGAAGCTTTGAAAGTTAGATCCTGCAACTGCTGTTTGGGCAAAAATGTTTTCACCTCTTTGTTAACAGCACCAGGAGCTACCCTGGTGAGGAGATGAAAACCTGTATTGACTCTTTAGAGCAGCTCCAGCAGACTTGAACAATTTACTCTAAAATTTTGTGTGCGGTCTGTGGACCTCGAGCAAGAGGACAAGCAAAACTTTACCAAAATTTTTTCTGAATGTGAGGAATTGGTATTTTGCCTACATTGATCAATTTGGATAATATTATATTAAGCAAAGCCTTTTCTTAAATAAGTACTTTTGAAGTATTCCTCTACAATATCACTGTGCCTGAGAGACAATCCTCTGACAGGCCATCCCACTAGAGCTGATGAGGCTGTTCAAGCCTGGTTGCAGTAAAGTAAAAATTACCTTTTCTAATAGATGTTACTTGTTGCTAGAGATCAGTGTGACACTCAGAGGAGCTGTCACCAGTCATCTCAGCATGGGTTCTCTGTTGGGAATACATAATTGTGAGCTGCATGCATGAAAAAACCAGTGATATTAATGTATTTGGAATTCAGAAAGCAGCAATAATGACATCATATCAAACCATCAAATCAGACTTTGATATGGCTGGTGCAAGGCTGGGAGGCACAGGAAGATGAGAAAATCAGGAAGTCATAATTATTGTGTCTGAAACACAGAGGAGGTGAAAATGTGTTGGGAAGGACTGAAAAAGGAGAATGAAAGCAGAGACTAAAGGGACAGGTAGATGGGACAATGGAACAGAGAGCTGAGGGAAAAGACTAATGCTACTTAGAAAGGGAAAATGAAAATCAGGAGGACTATTAGTCTGGGAGAGTAGAGACTCAGGAAAGGGACGTGAGAGAGGGAGCCAGCAGAGAACAGTAAATTAATTAAAGGAGAATGACAGGGAGCTCTCAGAGAGGGGAATGAGCATCTGAAGAATGAAGTCAGAGGATGGTGAGATGAGAACTAGGATTCTGTAAGGGGATGAGATGATGGGAAGCAGGTAGTGATCAGGCAAGAAAGGATGCAAGTGAAGCAGCGGGGTGAGGCAAAGATGAGACTGAGCAGAAAAAGGAGCTGTGCTTGGCAGGGTGAACACTGTGTTACAAAGCCAGAACAAAGCCCAAGGTCGTCCTGTGACTTACTGTCTCCTTTCAAAACATCTCCTCCTGAGCAACACCTCTGCTCAGAGGCTGGTAATTAGCACTGTCAGATCACTCTACCCTCTCAAAAAACAAAGGTCTGGAGAGCTAAAGGATCTGAACTAGTGATGCAACATGATATCCTGCTATAAAATTCTGGAGGGAAACTGATTTCCTCTTCTAAGAGTTAATGTTATCTATGTCAGAGAAAGTTATTAATTTTGTAAACTCAGTGCTTAGGAATTTAGGCAAAGGACACAATCTTAATTTGTCCTATGTGGTCCTACTGAATTTTCTTCATGTTGTAACTCCACAAAAATGCATGCTTTGTGTCCTGCATTAAAAGAATGAATCAAAAGTCATGGTGAATTATGCTGCCTGTGTGACCGCTTCTTCATTTGCTGTAGGTTAGGATAAAATGTGGATGAGGCTAGGGATTACAAAATGAAGGCCATTTCGTGAAGGCAACTGAACTTTGATGTGGAAAATATTTCTCTTCCTGTTTCTTGCTGTAAATGCCTAACAAATGGATAATAATTATATAGCAGATTTTCTGGCATTTTTGGCTTGATCATCCTGATATGTTCATTGCATGGCTGCCACTGACATTTGTAAAAGCTGTGCCTTAAGTAGTCTGTGAAACTGATTCTGAAAGTAAAAACCTAAAATTAGAAGAAACCCTTGCCATACATATGTTGATGTCTCAGCTCCCATTCTGGGCAATAATATCATATTCTAAACTGTAATTGAAGCAATCTCTGAAGACTTAAAAGTGTAAAGTCTAATTATTGTAGCTGCATGAGGAACTAATTAGGAAACTAATATCATAACTTCTAAGTGGTTAAACTGTAGACTAAGCATCAAGATTCCAGTAATACACCAGAAGACTAATCAAAGCATAGAAAAAATGCCTTTAGTATCATACAGAGGTGTGTTATCAGAAATGCATGAAATTTAAAGATCTTTATTTGCATTCAGATTTAGATTATATGTTGCTGATAACTGATGTTGCACATAGAGTGGCTGTGTATAAGCAAAGAAGTAATGCTCAGTATTGTGCTCACTCCCTGCTCTGTCTCCCCCAATGCTCATGGGGGATCCAGCATGCGACTGACTGGTGTGACAGGGCAAGACAAAATATCAGGAAGAAGTGGGAAAACCGGGATTTGAACAAGTCTAAGGAGCCACCAGCTGTGGCCTGATGGGGAGATCCAGCCCTGAGAGGACAAGCTGACCTCATGTCAAGGGAAGAGGGTGAGCAGGCAGTGGGAGGAAGAGCCCAGCAGCAGTTACACAGATCCTGAGGGATCTGTGCACATGAGATCACTTAGCAGAGTTTATCCAGAGAGGATGTTAAATCACCCAGTCCTCTATAGCACAGGTTGTTGTGTTCCACCCGTCTGCTCTGTATCAATCTTGAGGCTTTATTTGGTTAAAATGCTTTTTCTCAGTCCAGTACTTGTTTCTACCAGAGAAGAGCAAGTGTCAATATGGCACTAGGAGTGGGAGAGACTGTACAGTCACTGAGGCTCAAAGATATGCACAGGTCTGTCAAAGGAAGTGTCCACACCTCTTTCTCTTCTGTTCTGCAGAAGAAATAACTGGCTTGACCTGGGAGAAGAGGCTTTTCCCATCACAGACCTGTCTGTCAAGATTATGCTCAACATAGGGAAAAAGGCATAGTGCTTGTAAGGGTGGAAGTGGTATTTTTTTTAACTTAGAAATATATTTTTGCCCTGTTTTGTTTTGGTTTTCAGTTACAATTCAAAAAAAACCACCTAGGAATAGATCAGCTCTTCTTTGGAATAAGCTAAGAATAGCAGCCCTTAATGAAACTTAAGTTCTGCACATATCATTGTTAAAGCCAAAATTCGGGGGGGGGGGGGGGAGAAAAAGACTACATTAATTAATTTAAAAGCCACGTGGTTGAATTTCTTGATTAGTCTGGAGTATTTAATAGCAATACAGTTGACAAAGATGATCCACATTTTTAGAGGTTTGATTCAAGAAGGCCCAACTATCATAAAAATACTCCCCTTGACCTCATTTTCTGGACTTCAATTACATGTTAAAACATGTGAATCAACTGTTATGTAGTCTTACCTGGAAATTATAGACACTGTTTTTCAGACATGAATTCTTTCTAGTAATCAAATAATCTGCAAACATTAATTTATAAATCCTGCTTTATCTTCAGTATGGGTTCTCAGCACCATGCAGAAAGAGTATAGCCACTTTCTACTTTTCCAAAAACATATCAGAAACAGGTATTGAACAGCTGGCTTTTCTACACCCCTAAGACTCATATCTCACACTCATGTCTTTCTTTTTCTTAATATCTTTTAGCAAAAATAAAACACCTTGTACATATTTCTGTTCTTTTTTTTTTTTTAATCTTTCATTTACATATTCACTGCTTTCACATCATCATTTACCTAGATCGGTTTCTTGCCCAGATAAGTATTTTTTGTATTTACAGATTTGCAGCTTTGAAGATTCTTACAGATAGTTTGCATTGTTTTAAGTACTGGGATATGATCTCACAAGTAATAATTATTTTATTGTGATATAATTCTCTTATTCAAGCTCTTAAAATGTGTCTAGGTTGTGACATCAGATAACACATAAAAATGTATTGAAATCAGGTATCATAATAAAAATTATGGATCTGTCTAGCAACATCCTGTACATTTTATGTAGGGAAGCATTAAGAGCTAAGAATATTTAATAGACATTCACCAAATAAATTTAGGTAATTGTATAGGTCAAATAAGGTAAGGACCTTACAGGTTTGGTTTTTCATTTTTTTTTTTTTTTTTTAAGAAGAGGTACACTCTTTAATATGATAGACATTAAAAATTCACCAGCACCTTGACTTTAGATCATAAATGTCTTCCTGCATCCCACTGTGTGTGATTTGAGTTGTCAAAGCATTTAGCTGTGATGCTTTCAAAGCCTTGGGGTAAGCTGTGCTCTGACTGTTCCTCTGCTCAGTCCCCTTCCCACTGTCACCATGCAGCTATCACAGCAGCCCCTCACGAGTCCTGAGGAGACCAGGCCTGCCTTTTCCCAGGCACTCTCCTGCCTTGCCCTGGAAAACCCTCTGAGTCAGCAGATCAGGGGTGGGGTGAACAGGGACCCCACAGAAAGGTGTCACAGGACCAAGGGGATGCAGCAGGTCACCCTTGGGGCAAAGCTCTCGTCGTGCCAGCCCAGTGCCCTGCCTCGTGTCCGGAGAGCCCTGCTCTGAGTGAAGCCGTGTCCACAGAGCAGGCTCTCAGGGCTGGCAATGAGAACGCAGTGTCAGGAGCAGACAACATCTCCTTTAGCTTAGATGAAGTGGCAGGAAAGGAAGAGAAGGAGGATCTATAGACTATGTGGAGGTTAAATACACAGCAATCCATGCAAAAGCATTGCTTTGCCAAACTGCGTCTAAAATGGAGGCACACTTCTGAATTCTGTTTCTCGTTGTATTTTCTAGTTGGGCTATCCAAACAACTTACAAATATGTGCTGCTAATGTGACATTTCTTTATGTGCATTAATAAATGTATAAAATCTGCAAGCTATAATTTAAAACTCTATTGATACAACCTGCAAAAGAGGAAATAAGTCAGATGTCTGTGGTCATGGGGTCCAAACAGCTGGACTACGTGATGTGAGAGGTTTTTCCAACCTAAATGATTCCCCAGTTCTGTGGTTTGACCAGCTAACATTATTCACTTTCCTAAAGTCAGAAATCCTATTAATTTGAGATAATTTCTGTTTTATGCATTTTAACTGGAGTGTCACAACTTTTAGTGGTGAGTTATGTGTACTCATACTAGAATACAGCAGAGATTGGAAAACTTGTGATTTTTGAATCAAACCAAAGATTAATGTGTCAGAATCCAATAATGATGCATTTATTTAAGCACAGTCTGCAAATTGATTTTTCAGAAAGTAGTTCTGTGAGCGCTTAGAAAACATATTCCCTAAAATACTTTCAAATTATTTTACTTCAAAACAGAGCAACAAGGGGCTCCATATTTTATAATATTTCAGCAGGGTGGAATCTCATAGATTTATAGGGCACAGGGCACAGCCACCTTCCAAATGTGAACTTGTAGTTCTGTATTAAATTTAAATTATTAATAGTTATAAATTGTTCTTAGTAAAAAAGTATGTGAATAAATAAAATGTATCAGATAATCCTGTCTCCAGCTCACCAAGAAATAATATATTTTGATTGTTACAAAATTAATCTTGAGTGTGCTCCAGAGCTTCACTTCAAATTATGCTGGCTTAGTTCCATTGTAAGAACTATCATTGCAATCCTTTTAGTCTTTACTAAAACCACAATAAAGGGAGAAAAAAGAAAAATAAACAAAAAACCCAGATTAGGTTTCATATTTCAAATACTTCGTTAGGACTCCCAAGACACTTTTTTCTCTGTCTGGAGTCTTAGTAAAAGCATAACTGAGATTATTTTTAAAAGACTTACTTAAGATTTTGCTACTTGGGAGGAGAGGAAAACTAGTGGAATCTGAAATTGTGCCTGATGTGCAGCTTAGTTCTAGTGACTCTGTAGCAAAGTAAGAGACGAGAGAGCAAAAGAAGATGGAGAAAGAAACAATAGAATCTCCCACTGCTACCCTTCAGACTTTTCCTCAGACTGTTTGGGCTGGCTGTCCTCAAACCTGTTTTTCTACCATCAGCACTGTAAGATGTTCATTCTAACAGGTCGTTGCAGCTTTGTGGGGTTTTTTTCTCCATCACAAGAGCATACCAGAGTTGGAATAAATTGCATAACTTAGCTGTAACTTCTGTTTGGGGTGGGGGTGAGAGTGTAGATAGTCAACAGGAAAAAAATGGAAGACAGGCTTGCCCTTTTCAACAGAAGAAAAGTTAGGCAGTGGGTTACGATCTTTTAGGTTGTTTGTGCCTTGAGGGGTTAATTATACCCAGTTAGTTCTTTGCTGTTCTGCCCCTTTGCAAATAATGTATTCTCAGAATATCCTACAATCCGAATATCAGCAAGGAATTTCCATGTTCATTGCCTTTCTAATTTCATTCCCTTTTTCATTGCAGCTTTCTGTTAAGGCTTTGCTACAAGTACTCTCTGTCTCATTTCTTTTTACTTCCATGCATGAATGCGCATGTACACAAACTTCCTCCTGTATATGATATTGTGTCATGAAGTCACTTAAATCTGCCTTTTGTTTATGGAAACTTAAGAGAAATATTACAAATGTCTGTTGTTTGTTAATTTAAATAATTTAGTTTTCACTAGTCAGTGTTTCACTTTTGCTTACTTTATGCATGGCTGACTGGGCTAACTTGCTGAAAGCAGCAAGTCTGAGATGAACTTCTTTACAGTAATCTCTAACTACTGCCCTTATATATTTAAATTCAGAATGCTGGTTATCTAGATGAGATGAAAGATTGATGCTTTAGGGACACTAATTTATTGATAAACATCTGTCCTTAATCCTTTTGGCTAAAGTAAATTTTCGATTATTGGATTGCTCAGATTTTTAAAAAAAAGGAACTTTCATTAGCTTACTACTGAGTATGTTATGAGACAAAAATAAGCGTAAGATACATGGCAAATACTGCAATAGAAGAAGCCTTTTTCCCTAGGGTTACAAAACTTCAAAAATGCCATTCCAGGTATGAAGCTTCAGAGATATTTTTTAATTATTTTTTTTATTTCATATTCTTAAATCATTAACTCATAAATGGTGTGTTTCAAATGAGGGGGAAAAAAACCATTACTTGCAACAAAATTCTTTTCTTTTTGGGGCTCATAGAACCAGGCCAAATACATTCAGTAGTGGTTGTGAGAAAGAATCAACTCTGGGAGAGGAGTTTCCTTTATTTTGATGGCTAACCATTCCCTTTCCGGGCCTTCCAGGTGGGATGATACCGACTAGCACAGTGTATTTAACACCTATGGATTGATGCCTTCATTTCTATTCAATATCTAACATCATTATTGACCAAAACCCTAGTGTTTCATATGTCCAGCTTTCATCTTGAGATTGCTCTGCTGTGAAAAAGAAATTAGTGAAATTGAGGAGTTGTACTGGTGCAAAAAAACATAGGGGCAAAGGAAAGCTTACCTTGATGTATTTTCTGTTGGAAATCTTGTCAGGATATGGAGCTAGAACTTGTTTCTAAACAGAAATAATGGTCAGATATCATTTAAATTATGTTTATTTTGGGAGAGGAAGAAAAGGAGAAGTGGAGCAACAGAAGAGTTTGGCTCTGTTCATTAATTTGTGTCTTTGTTAGACACTGTGCTGAACTCTCATCCTCTGGGAATGTACTACAGAATTTGAGGGTTTGGATGCAACTTTTTTTACTTCATTTTGGGGCTTTTAGAAGTATTATCTCTTTCAGCTCTTTATGTGCATCAGAATCTTTTTATTCTAAATTCTGTGCAAGCAGAACAAAACAACAAATTAATAAAAGGTATAAAAGCCAAACCCTCTGGCTAGGTGCCATATCACCAGTCTGAGTTGCTCTACTGGCAGTTTCTGGCCCTGGGGTGGATTTATCTGGCAGCTAGACAACAAGGATCTTCCAACCCTTTAACTAGATTGATTAGACTGAATTATCTGTGGCATAACTGATAACTAGAGACGTTGGTATGAGATTGGAGGTGATATTTTCAAAGAGATAGTACAAATTTTCTGCTTTGGAAAATGCTTCTGAAATGAAAGCATTGTGTAACCCACAGCAAGATATAAAGGTACATTATGAAATTAAAATCCAAGATAATTACCAGATTAGCATGCAACAGTGATAATATATGCATCATGTTTGCTAAAATCAATTGCACTATATTGCGTTTAATGGAAGCAAAGATAACCTCAGGTGTGTAGTTCAAGTGCTACATATTCCTAGAGTGACATCTAATATAGTTTGCTAAAGATAAATGTAATGCAATAAAACTGGAAGTGTATTTCTGGTTGCAACAGTAACAGCTAAATATAAAAAAATTGCTATTGCTTTAGAAATGAATCTGTCATTCTGAATGAACGATATTGTGTCACTTGCACCCAATCATATCTAAAATTACAAACACAATCCATATGCAATATATACATTTATAAGGTGTTACAGACATCAGGGCTGGACAATTACCAAAGCAGAGGAGAAATTATAGAAAAGGCAGCGTGGTGATAACAGTTTAATTGTGCTTCTGTGAGTACCCTGTACAGATGTTTAGATACTTTAAGCCACAGACACTTTGCCTCAAGGACTAATGCTGAAGAATCTATTGCTGCTAGACCAAGGTCTGTTTTAGTCTGCAAGTTTTGCCCAAGGTATTACTCCAAATGTGTGTACATTAACAGCACTAAAGTACAGGTTTATAAACTCTGTTTTGTTCTTGTACAAGCTGGAATCTATTTTTAATATGCTATTTATGGACAGTTTAAAATTTGGTTTGATTGCTGTTTAAATAATATGGGATTTCTGTTACATATTCCCAGATATCACTAGAAAGAAAATTTTAGGAGAGTCTTTATAAAATTACATGGTGAAAAAAAAAATGCATTCTCACTGATAAAGTTATAATAAGTTTAATGAAATTATACAAAAGTTAACTTTTTATTTCTATCCTGAAATACAATGGACTAACTTCATCTTTGTCTCAGTCATATATTACTCAAAAATCCCTTGTTTAGTGGGAAGAAGCTGAAAATTCCGAACAAAACCAGGAAAATTAATCTAAGAATAATCTTCATCACTTACTTCTACATGTTGTAATGGGCAAATTCAGACAACAAATTAGTTTTTAAAAAGATCTTTTTAAGATGTCATATCTTCTTTTTTTCTGTTATTTGGTGATTCAAATGCATCTGATCAAAGTTGGTCAGTCACTTGTCACTACTATTCTTTGTTAATAATTAATTAAACATCTTGTAAGTTGAAGTAATTCATAGTTATAAACTTTTATAACCTTGTTCTGATGATTCATCATTGAAGGTAATAGGCCTATAAGGTCTGTTCTGTATTATGTTAAAGGTTTGTCAAAGGCATTTCATATGCTCTTAATATACTTTTCAGCAGAAGGGGATATTTTTTAATCAACTGTCAGCTTGAAGTACCCAAGATAGCACAAAAATTACGGGTGAAATTGATTCTAACTTCAATACTTTCTGTGTTGACTCTGTTTTATTTGAACAAAACATTTTGTATCAAAGCAAGAGTATTTTCAGTCTTCTGTTTCTCCAGCCCATCTCCCACTGTGTCTAGAAGTACAGCAACTAAAACAGGTTATGTGAGATGGGAAAAGTACCACCAGTTTTGCAGGAGCCTCTTTGAAGAACTTGAGCTTTTGTAGGTAAAATAACTTTCCATCAGAAAAATGAAGGGTGGATTCTTCAGTACCATAATCATTCCTTGGTCCTTGGCATCTAAGGAGTCTTTTTTAGAAGCAATTGGATTTCCTCAACCACTTCTAACTGCTAACTCACTCAAAGTGAGGACAGACATGTTAGCTTATTTGGCTGATGGAATTAATGAGTCATTTTGGATTCATAACACTGGATTTCATGTTAGTCAAATCCTTGAAAACAAAAAAATGTTTTCCTGCTATTACAATATGCCTTTATTTGAACGTATATGCGCCACAGTTGAGACTGGTGTGACTAGTAGGTATCAAGAAATGAGTAATGCCTTTGATTATTTTAAGTGCTTATGACTCAGTGCCATCAGCCCAGAACCGGTCCCATTAGAGTCATACTTGCTTGGTTTACGAAACCTACAAGTAACTGCGCTAAGTCTACGTTCTTATAGTGCACATGTCCCTTATTTGGTTTCTCAAACAGCACTTGTGACCCAATCTCTGTATTTCAAAGAATGCACAAAACCAGCAAGCCTAATGAATCAATTTAGTTGGAAGTCAAGCCATGTTGTCCTGGGAACATCTTGTTCTTGGCTTTCCCAAATGCGTTCCTTCTTTCGATTTCATTTTATGAGAGCTAGAAGAGGGGCTGTCATGTTCTTTCCCCTGTGATTCTGCATTCATGTACCAGAGGAAAAAGCCTTACCATGTATACTAGATGACAACCCAACTCCTGTTTATTCCTTTAGCAAAGGAAAGCAGAGTTAACTTAGTCTTATATTTAAAGACAAGCAGGAAAAATTATCCCCTTTCCTCTTCACCGCAGGCATCTGTTAACGGCAATAAGCGTCTCGAAGCAGCCGGTCTGGAAAAGCTTAAAAGGTGCACAACAGGAATTCTTGTTTTCTTTTTGAAAATTTGAGATGAATTTGGGGAATTGCAGGGGGACCCTAAGCACATGACAGTCAGAAATATTTAATTTGCAGTATCATGAACACGCCCTGCTAAGTAGAAAATTTTTCTGTATTGAGACAACAAGCATCTTGTCAAAAAGAGGTTTTTTTGTGGTTTTGCTGTTTGTACTGATACCAACTCACCTATGTATTTTCTATTTGTTCTTGAAGCATTGCAAACATTTGAGTCTTTATGCTGAACAATATGTGAAAGAGAAATTTTCAGGTACAGAGTAGCTGAAATGTGTGCAATTATCTCTATGTCACAGGACGCAAGAGACAATTTTCTGTATGAGGTATACAAAGAGGCTTTTTTACTTGGTGTCTGTAAAAGCAAACCTTCTGATGTAAGCAAGTCTGTCACAAGTTTATCACTTTCGTCCTCTTTCAGCTGCTAAAAAAAAAGGCAAACAAGATACAAGAAGAGTGGTTCAATTTTTTCATATAGTGGAAAATCAATCAGATGGAGAAAAGCCAACAGCTCTAATACGACATCACAAAGATGGAGTGATAGATCCTTACCTTGACATGGTAAATTCCACTGTCAGTAAAGTCTGTATTTGCAAAACAATAACCGTAATTTTTAATTGCTGTTGTCACAGTGCTATCTTTACTCATTTTCCTCACACAGAAGACTGAATTTTTATTTCCTCAATCCAAAATTGTTTGAATATTATCTAGCATTTTACAATAGTTTTTACCGTCTTATCTTCTGTCTACCTTTGTCAGCTCTGCCAAATATTTCCTCAGAGAGTTGGGGGCTTTTCCATACATAAATCTCATGCAACATGCAGAGTCCAAACTTCTGTCTTTTTTGCATAAACAAAGTGATGTTAACAAGTCAGTGGACAAAGACCAGTGCTTTCACTGATTTTATAGCTAGGGTGAAGTTGTTGAGTTTTGAAGCCTTATTATCTCCTTTCCCAGGCAGATATTTACATGCCTGGGTAATCCAACATAGCACAAAATGAGTAATGCAGAGATTCAGAATAGATATCATCAAGGCTATAAATGTACAGAGAATTCAAAACATTAAACATCATGAGGGACTTATTCTTTGCGGCAGAGTACAGATGTCTAAAATGCAGCAGCAAATTCATTAATTAGCTCAGGGATTAATATTATTTGAATAATTAATAAAAATTTTTGGAACATGCTATGAAATTCCATTGAATGGGACTGTGAGAACATAAATGCTTTCTTTTGAAATTTGAGGTGCATGGAGATCAGCCCCTTTAAGCACAAGGTTCAGATCAGTCTAAATACATCTCTAGTTTGTAGGATAAAAAGCTTGACGAAATGTAAGAGGTTTTTTGATGTTTTGTTTTGGATGTTTTCTTTTACGGTGGTTTTTTCCATGCTGGTGTCTCTTACCAGATGGTTTGGTAGTTCCTCAGATTGTAACAGGTAACTGCACCAAAGGGAGCCTCAGCTGCCTGCTCAGCTCTTTTGCTAAGAAAAAGACTTAAGACACTGAGTACTACACATATTCTGTTTGCTTAACACTATGCCTGCGTAAGCTTTTTTTTGCTACTTCTTTTTGGGTGGAACAAGTTAATCATAATGTTCTGAATACAAGGACAGAACAGCAGAGAAATTTACAAACAATATGCAAGTGTGAATTCACCCTGGGATTAGGACGTAGCTGTATTTTTGGTACCTATATGTAAAAGGCTTGAGGAACTAAAGCTCTTTTAGCAATTACATAGGTTATACAGTTGTGGATAAAAGGAAATCAACTTTTCAAAAATCATTCACTGGTTGTTAACTGGAATGTATGTGTTTCTACACAGGATGCTTCCGACAGCAAGGATAATTCTGCACATATACAGGATATTTATCTCAGTTTTCTGCAGCTACAGCTCTTACATTTCAATTTTTCAGAGTTGTAAACATTGTCAAGGGCTTAGCTGGAAGAAAGTTCTTCCAGAAGAGATTTTTTATGAATCTGAATTACTCGATTGAATTTCAGGTGATTTCTCTTAGTCCAAGAGAAAAATGAGTGAAAAAAATCAGATGTTGTCCAAGAACATATTCCTTGTTAATCTGGGAAAGTTGTGTGAAAGATTTATACTTTGTCTTTGAAAATAGCCTGAAAAAATAGTTGCATGTTTCAGAATTAGCAGTTTACTATCTGAGCAAGCATCGCATCATAGTTAATAAAGTTTGTAGAGATTGTTTGAACTGTTCTAGGACAGCAATGAAATTTAAAATAGAATTTTTATTTGATTTTTGGTTTTTTGGTAACGGTATCCATTAAGTCAAATGGTAGCTCTAATAAGAAAGTGATACTCCTTTTTGAAAGTGCTTCAAAAATTAAACTAGCAGACTCTTGCAGAATGGTAGTAGGTAGGCTTACTGAAGATTTGGAAGTGCAGAACCCTGGGTAGTGTTCTGTCCTGATGATGATTTCCTCCATTTTCAATATATTGTGGACTGAACAAATTTAATTCTAGAGTAATTTTAAACCCTCTCCATAGTATGCTCTTGGGAAGATGATCTCATAAGACAATAAATCTGCCTTGGCACCCTGCAATCCATTACAGAAAAAGTAGATCTGTCATGCTTTTTGGAAAAAATAGTGATGGCAGAATTTGTCCCTCAGGTGCACTGGTGGGACTGGTAAGGCATCGTGCATCTGCAAATGTGGGTAATTGCAGGTGCTGCAGCACAGAGAACTGAAGAACAGAGGACAGGCCGAGTCCTCCAGCAGCCCTGGCTGTCCCTCCTCAGCATCCCTCTACCTTTCCCCTCAGCACTGCTTGAATGAAGTCCTGTGTTCTCTGAAATTACTTCCTATAAAGCATGGGCTCAGTAGAACATCTGTATATCTAAACTTCACACTGATATATTCTCACCAATATCTCCACAGCTTTTGGATCAGACTGACAACTCTTCTGAAGGATTCATTATTGGCCCCTTCATGTTGCCCTACTCAATTTTCAGCAAAACTCTGTTCTTTGATCCTTGATACATTTACACCAAGAAATTTCTTTAAAATTAGAATATAATCAAACATAATCAAATCTGACTTTTTATAAAAGGACTTATTTATCAAGGTCTCAAATTTCAGCACAAATTGATGTCATAGAATGGTTTGGGTTGGGAGGGACCTTAAAGATCATCTAGTTCCAACCACCCTCCCAGGGGCAGGCATACCTATAGCTTCTCTGGTATATTGTTATCATAAATTAATTTCTAGTGCAAAGGGAAACAATCCTTTAAAATAGTGGCCTTCGGTCATTTGTCTTGTATAACATTTTGATCTTATTATGAGGATGAATAGGGAGGAATTACCTGTTTGCTTTATATCAAAGGAAATTTTAATTAGCTAACAATATAAAAGATTTTTGCCAAGTTTAACAAGTACTTCATATACTATGTCATTTAATGTCCAGTGAATTAATACATTTTTGTTGCTTGATATTCACACTCAAATGTAAATGGATAATTAAAAAGGCATAATATCAAATACCTTTAAACACATCATAAAGTGAACATATTTTTTCTGTTCTATTTAGTCATCTGTGACTCTTTGGAAGATCATGTTTCTGGAGCTGGCACCAGGTGCCCCCTGGGCTACTTTCCTTGTGGCAATATCACAAAGTGTTTGCCCCAACAACTGCACTGTAATGGCGAGGACGACTGTGGGAATCGGGCTGACGAAGACAACTGTGGTACGTGGCTGAGACTTCTCTTTGTGTCTAGCACCTGTAGTCACTGAAACCCAGGCAGTGCTCACACCAAACAGAAGGCTGTGGGGAGTCAGGAATAAGAAAGCTACATGTTTTGCAGAGGATGCAGCAGGTCTGCTTTAGCTAACAAAGCCACCCAACAAACTATTTGCTAGAGAAAGAATAATGAGTCACATTTTTCTTTGTATATGGTATCAGTTTATCCCATTTTTTCCCTGCTTTGAACTTCTTTGTACGTGTCATTTTGATGTGTACAAATGGATGTATGTGATCTATCAAAGATTGTTGTTGAGGAGAGATACATGTGTGCTCCAACAGAGTTTATGAAAAGCTTAATGGGACCTAAAGCGGGAAACATAATTTAGAAGAATTTTCAAGGTTTTTCAGAAATCAATTATGCCCTAATTTGGGACAAACATGTGCCTCTGTGAGTGTACTGTGCAAGCTGCACTACCAGCAGGCTTTGGGGGTTGAAAATGTAAAAATCTCAGGGCGTACACATAGTCAGGTCACTTCTGCATGTGGTTTTGTCCTTGTCACTCCTAGCCCCTCTGGATGGTAGCTGTGACCTTGACTTGGCTTGTAGGCTTTACCTCTACTGCAAACTGGGTAGGGCCAGGGTTTGCCAGGGCACTTACCTATTCATGCAGCTTATTTATGAGCATGGCCCTGACACCTCTCACTCAGAGTTTGGACACAGCTCGGAGGTGGCACAGGCCTGGGATAGTCTGGAAAGGGGCCCCTATATTCTCTGAGGAGAGAGCTTAGCCATTTGGTTGTGAGCTAAGACCACAGGGAGAGAAAATCGACTCTAGCACATTTTATTTGCTGTTATTGTCACCTTACATGCAGCCTGGATATTTTCAGAGGTGCTCTCCAGAGTTGCTGATCCCTGGCAGATAGGGGAAGCAGGCTTCCTATTCCTTAGTAGTTTTCCTGTAGCCATGGAGGAGAGCCACATGCACAGTGCCCTGCCTCACACTCTGCCTCCAGCTCCCCAGAGCCAAGCAGCTGAACTGTTTGCCTGTCCCAGACAGGCACATTGCCATCACATCTGGGTGGGAGGAGTGGGAAGAATTAAAATATTAAATAAAACTTCCAAGCTATGTATACTGAAAGAAATTTTTTGAAAAAAATTTCAAACAAGATATGGTAAAAGTATTTTTCACCAGCGCTCTCAGCAAAGTCAACAAGGTCTTGAAAGTAGTTCTTCTCACTGCATGTGAAGCTGATTTGTGCACCTATGTGAGGTATCTTTTGATGATACCGATGAAATTTCGGTGTCTTATTCCATATGAAAGTGATTTTAAATTCTGATCCCATCTAATGGACCTGCACAATTTTGTAGTTTTGTATCATTCATTGATGTTGTAAACATACTTTCTGTTGTAAATAACCAAAATCCTTTACAAAAATGGCTTGTTCTGTTCTTTTTCTGTAGTCGTCTTGACCTACAGTTGCAGAAATTGCTGGTGATGATGTCCTCTTATGTTTAAGAAGTCCAAGGACCATAAACAGTTGCTTTATCCATATTTCATTTCTGTATAATACCACAAAGTCCATCTTACAAGAACTTGATGAAAGATACAGCTTAATATAATGTTAATTAGGTTATACACAATTTTGTAATGGGAGGTACAAGACAGTATAGAATCACAGAATTGTTTATATAGGAAAAGAAATTTAAGGTCATTGAGACCATTAATCACAGAGCTATTCACATCTCATCTTATTACTGATACAGAACTGAGGTATTCTTGGATTATGATTAACCAATTTCAAAAAATTCAATTAGGACTAACATGGGTTATCAGTGAGCAGGGAGAGTGCTGCAAGAAGTGATTTATTATTGAGCCCTGAAGCAACAAATAGCAAACTTTAAGTCCTTTGTAATGCCTTGGTGTTCTTCTATAGAAAAGAACATACAAAACAATTCAGCTGTGCTATTGAATCTTCTTCCATGTATAGTAATTCAAGAATGAGTTAGCCTTGATTTTTGAAAACCTAAATTACAAAAGATGAAGAGTCTTTGTATTGACTCGCTGGAAAAACTATACTACTGGTGTTTTTCTCATATCTTGACTCCCTCTTCTCTTTTAGAAATCCATTATTAATGTAATATTCAGCAGTGATGTTTTCTCAAAAATTAGTATTGCAGTCAAACTTTGTGGTACAATTAAAGAAAGAGTCACTTCCTTGTCTGAGGATACAGAATATCCTGATGAGATTTTCTGCAATGACTCCACATGTAGTAAGTGGGGAGATCTTTGTGGGATAATTCTGTTTTGTGACTATTCATCTTGCTTAAAATACAAGAAAAGCGGCGTCAGTGATTGATTCCTGAGACAGAGAAACCATCTGTCTTCTTTTATCCCTGCAGTTCCTAAGACCAGTTCAGTATGCTTGCCTCAGCCAGCAGTTATACCTGGCTCCTTCTCCCCATTTTTTTCAAAATTTACAACTAGTTTTCAGTTGAAGTCATTGCCCCCGGTTACACAAAAGAAATTAAAAATTAAATTATTCCACTGTAGTAATTGTTTCATGCAGTGCTGTTGGAAATTTTCATTTTATCCACAGGGTATTCTAATTAAATAGCTCAACTTTTCAATTCCTGGACACTTTTGCATCAATTTGAGGAACTTTGAGGTGACCAGTCTACAGGATTCAACCCAACAAGTGAGGGAAAGAAAAAATCCATGTAGAGCCTCAGAGGAGTTCAGACATACCCATTTTTTTCTTTTTTTTTTAATGCATATATCTCAAACAAACCTAGGTAAACCAACTGTCTCACTACTAATTTTGTCAGTAATGATAAAGCACTGTCTTAAGCCTACAGTAAAACCAGCTGTATAGCATGGAAACACAAAGCAAAATATCTCATTAGATGTGTCATTCCAACTATCTTGTCGTGATTCCTTCCTTTTTCAAAGAACAAATTTGTCTCATTCCCCACTTCATTTCTATAAAGAAATTATATCTGTAATCTTTGTAAGATTATATTTGTAAGAAATTATTGTTGTAAGAAATTGTTGTTGTAGTCTCTGAGATTATTTGCAGTATTAATCCTGTTTCAGGCACCGTGTGCCTGGTAACAGCAAAACATGATTATGAATATTTCAAGCTAAACCAAATCCTCACTGAGAGATGTGTTTTCAAATGTGCTGTAATCACTGCTCATATCCAGCCCAGGCACATAAAGATTGGCTTTATGGTGCCCTCTTCAATTCTGCTTCCTCTTTTACTTCCACCCTCCTCTCCATGTCCAAATAATAAACATAAAACTAAGGTCCAGAATAGTGAAGATCTCAAATTAGGATCACAGGTAGAGTTGGGAACAGACTCAGACTGCTGTGTCAGTGCTTAACCTCAGGGTGTGGACATCCTGCTTGCCAGCTCAGCTTCAGCATTTCTTCCAGTTCTGGAAAGGAGTGAATTATAGCTGATATTTCACAGTAGAGTGAAGCCACTCATCTTTGAAAACTCATGCCTTTGCCACCTAGTTTGTTTCCCAAAATCAATAAAATACTGTGTGTGATACCCTAATGGGGAAGAGCTTGAGGCAATATAGTAGACTGCAGTAAGAGGAGGCAGCTGGCAATTTATCATGCCTGCAGTGATGGGAGGCTCTGCTTGAACTATGGCTAGATAACCTTAAATGTGCATGGAAAATGCAATCTTACCTTTTGAACTTGAAAATATAGAACATCAAGTAGAAGCATGTCTCTCTGCAAATCTGTCATGAAAATAATATTTTTAAATAAAAATAATTTAAAGTTTTGTAATTTTTCATAAAGATTATGGGTTTGAGGAATTTCCTTTTTTAGACTTGAGAGAGCAGTAAATTTTACTCTGGTGTTCTGTTCCATGCTCATCCTTGCTGAAGAACCGAGTTCTTAATTTGGCTGAGGGCATTGTGAAGAAATTTAGCCTCTATCACGTTTCACTTGGAGTTCCTTTTGTATCTGTTTGCAAAATTCAAAATGTGCAGGGAAATAAGATATAGCAATTCCAGCATGCTTCTGTGCCCAAGCTTGTTTAAAGATCAAGTTGGCAAAGCAAGTTTGATACTGTCTTGTCCTACTGAGACTGTTTGATTTCAAAGGTAATGGCTTTAGCCTAATTTTCCAGGGAAGAGCTTTTCCCATTTATTTACAGCTGTAAGGTTTGATTCTGTAGCTACTTGGCATTTATAGATGGGAGGTTAGAACATTTGTTTACTTCAGTGCTTTTTAAACATGAGCAAGGATAAATGGGCATAACCACAAATTCTGCTCACCTAGTGCTGTGGCACTGTTGACATGGGAATTGTTCCTAAAATAAGTAACAAATATTTCTTACATCGAAGACATTACTGCTGCAATGTTTCTGTTAATGCAGTCTAAACAATCCCTAGGCAAACTCTTTGATGTCCAGTGGCATACTAAAAGTGCCAGGTACATATTCCCAAGTACAAATTCATGGAAAGAAGAGTTTTGAGATCTCTGCCTTTACAGTGATGTTTAATGATAAAACAAAAATAGAACTAGTAACAGTAGATAAAAACAACAGTTGATTAATGCAAAACAAAAAAAACAACAATATTTATGATGTAGCTTTTCACTGAGCCTACGTGTGTTTTATCTTGTCAAGGTGTGTGTTTGTTTAGATGAACAAATTTTGACTCGTGAAATATTGAAAAAAACATATGAAAATTATATCATAACATAAATGTTCTCCATTCATTTGGAAGAAGACAACTAACACTGCCAGTAATCATCCATGGTTATTTTTGTTTTCAAAATATCTACTCTCTGAAGAACTTTAGCAACACACAAAAATAGTTCTTTCATCTGTTCCTAATTAAATATTTAAATTTAAGATATTATGCTTTATTTTCTTTTCTTTTTTTTTAATTCCCTCATATGCCTTCTACTTAGAGGGCTGAATGAACAAGTTTTTGTCCTAGATAAGGGTCAGCTTTCCCTGACTAAAATTATCCTACTGTTACATGCGGTGATAAAAGCATAGTGTTCTCAGTGGAACAACTTTTGTGTAATTATCTCTGCTGGATACAACACTGGGTCAGTTCCCATTTTGTAGTCATAACACACTAATTACAAAGTGCTGCAAAAATCCTTAATGCAGTTAAATTTTGAACCACTGAGAGACTGAATAGGTGTATTTCCTGTCTGATGTTCTAAGACCTTTGTTGCAATAGTTCCTCATATTCCATACATTCTGCTGGATCATCAGCCTGATTTCTTCATCAGAACTCTAAATTAGCTGTGATGTTAATGTGATGCCGGTTTTTGGGGAGAAGCCTCCCAGTAAACTGCAGTGAAGCTTACCTCCAATTTCTTGTTTCAAAACCGTCAACTGTCAAATTTCGTTTGGAAAAAATACAGAAACATAATCAGACCTCAAAAGGTACTGGGCTTTCCTCTGGACTTTGCATCCTACCTGGCCAAATTGAAAACATATTTTATATGTCTGGAAGACTGAGATTAATCCCTGTTTCTCTGTCGCTAATATAACTAACACTGTGTGTCAGCATCCTGTAGCTGCAGGTTCTGAAAATCTCTTGTATGTAAAGTAGAGGTGCACTCATTTCTTTATCAACAATCCTACTTTCAGATTTAAAAGTTTTTCCTAACTTCCATTAGGGTTTGATGGCACACAAACATGCAGTCAAAATCTATACAGTTATTGGATTTATCATGTTCTGTTCTAATTTAAAATGGAAACAATATGACTGATGTGATATCTCCAGTCACACCATCTGGTTTATGAACCAAAGCCAAGCTCAGTGAGAACTGACCTGGACTGACTCCACTAAAATCAATGGAGAGACTCACACTGTCTTCAGTGAGCAAAGAATCATAACTTACCTGAGTTAGGAAACTAATAAAAAGCTCATATGTTTCAAAACCCCAATGTTTGTTACTCATGTACCAGCCTTCCTCAATAGATCTGGAAAAGACTGGAAGCACTGTGCTAGCTGTGGGGGCTTTTTCCTTTAGATGAAGTTGTAGTCTCCTGCAACGTGTCACAAAAAGAGCAGATATAATATGCTGTCTCTTCCCATGCAGTCTGTGATACATAAATTTTATAAATAAATTCCTCAATCTTTTTTATCTCAAACTGAATTGGTTGAGTAGGTACAGTTTATGCTTTTTTTAAAATTAGGGTTACTGTCCTATCACACTACTGAATAGCTCTTATGCTCCATCTCAGAACTGGTTTTTAATCTAGGCTCTTCATTTGTTACTAATAAATCTCTAGAGGAAGTGTTTATGTGCAAGTAACACTGGTGCAAGTCCTATTTAGAATTAAAAGTATTTTAACATAAGAATTGTAAAAAATGAAAGCACCAGAATTCTTACGAATTTCAAAACAAAAGTCACACACATTGGACCTAATCCCTTGCAATTCCACAAACCAGACTCTTTTGCCATGAATGGGACATTAAAAAACAGCAACTACTGTTACATGTTTGACTACACTTTACGTACAAGAAATAATAAATGGAGAATGGAAGAAAAAATGTGCTAGGGTTTAATTTTTTTTTATTTTTTTTTTGTAAGCAGTATCTTTAATTACATAGAGCAGTTAATGGAACAAAGTATTCTGAGCTATTTTGAGAGCACAAGTTTCCTGAGTGTTTAAAAAGTTGGTTTCTGGCCAATTTTGCTGATCGTTCTGCAAAACTCTTTTTTTGGCAGCTAGGCAATGGTTGCAGTGTGTCTGCATTTGTTTTTTAATCACAGTGTCATAGCCACATTTTTCCAGTCTAGTGAAGCAAGAACAGGCATGCAGATTTAATTTGTTTCTGACTCCAGAGGAGTTTTTTGCTGGCTAAATGTATTTACCATTGTGTTGCTCTCAGCCCTGAGAGGTCTCTGAACAAAGGGTAGCGCTCCACTCCCCAGTTGTAAAGTTCACTTACAGACATTCACTAAGCTCTGTCGAGCTCCCAGGCTGGAAATCACACACAAAGGTTTCCAAAAGGACTGGGGCAGGGAGTGGCTGTTTGAAGTCTCGCACCTGTTTGCCTCTAACAGCACAGACCTCACCTGTTACCGTGTGCCACACAGTCACCAGGTGACTGGCTTGCTAAATAAGTTACAACAGACCACCTCTCTTTCTAAAAGGACCTATAAAAATTCAACAGCATAAACATAGTACCAATCTGTATAATGTGATGCTGTTTTTATATGTGTTTCTTTGAAGGTCTGTAAACTAACACAGAATTATTGCTGTTCTGTATATTCATTAAATCACCTCCTAGATTTCTGTAGCAGAAATCTAAATTTCTATGGGGTATTTCAAAACATCTGTACAAAAGATATATGTTTTAGTATTACAAGATTGTTCATAAGGGATGAGAAAATACATTTTTGCCTCAGCACATTGCAGAAGACCTTGATGTGTTTATATTTCAAATTAATACTAATAGTGAATGATGTTATAGTTGGTGCCATGTTTTCCTGGCATTGCATTTTTTTCTCATCATACTTAAAATATGAGATTTGAATATATGAGGTGCTATTCAGTTTTGAGCCCTAGATAGAAAATTCTGTTTATGAAGCATACAGTAAATACTTGACAGTCAATAGTATAGTCAAAATGTATCAAATACCTGGGAAAAGATAGGATTTTCAAGCTTCACATGGAATTTTTTCCTATATGGCCAAATTTTATTGTCATTCCCATTCATCCACAGTATAGGGCACTGAAATAATAAGGTTTACTCTGATGTGCAAATATCAGCACATGGAATAGCTTTGCTGAAATTTTGGGGGGTTTTAATCAATTTTTTTACTGAGATTTTTAAATGCTGTTGGTAAATAAGAGGAACTTACATTTCACTACACTTATGTCTCTCTTGGTCTCCACTGTAGTGGCTTACTGCCAAGGGAACTTTCAAGAAACTAAAGGTTCTATAGATGCATTCATGCTATTTAATTTTAAAAATTGAAAATACTTCAAGAAAAACAGAATAGAAAATCAGAATAATTTATATAGATTTAAAGTATTGTTATAAAACTAGAAAACTCTATGCGCTTATTTCACGGGAATAAAGGTGTAACATTGAGAAGATGTTTATCTTTTGGAAATTTGAACCTGCCTGTTTTCTTAAAAGTTGCACTAGCCTAATTAAGTTGCTTTAAAACCAAAAATAAACTTGTGTAAATATGTAATCTAGCTCATCCAGAGAACTGTAAACCTTATGCAAATTGATTTGTTTCCTGTCTCGTTTACCATGCTAGCATTGTAACATATAAGCTACAGACAACCTACATGTGATTTCAGTTAACCAGCAGGTACAGGACACATGTGTGCAGTGTCATGTGCAGTGACATGCAGATTGGTGTGGGGAAATTGTCTTTGAATTGATTGATAAGGTGTCCAGCTCTAAGTTCTTAATTTTTTCTGCTTGGAAATTTAAACTGAGACAGTGAAATTCCCTCCCAGTTTTGAATGCTCCAGGCACCGCAGCCCTTGGTTTTGTAAAATCCCCGTGTGGTTTTGGTCTTGCAGTAAGTTATGAGGCTGTATCAGGATGCTCCAACACTGTGGAAAAGGGCAATTCTATTCCTTCATCTGTAACTATTTTTAAAGGAAATGCTTCTTGTCTGGAGGACACAGGTTTTCCTTGTACTAAAAGATATCTCTGGGAAAACCCTGACATCATTCCTTACAGCAAGAGAAAGTTTATTTGAACAGCTGACAAAAAAGAAATATGTCCACAGGTTATGACCACCAACAGCAATGCAAAATCAAAGGGTGACACAGAGTCTCTTTAGAGTGTTTGTGCATTTAACTGATAGCATTTCCCTGCATAATAACCCATGAACACATGGTGGAGAGAAGGGGGAAGTCACATGGATAGCGTCCTCATCATAAGCTCCATACTAAGTAAGAGATATGTCTTTAATTGAGAAAGAAGATACTTTCTTGGATCTGTC
This sequence comes from Corvus kubaryi, assembly GCF_017639235.1. NCBI lineage: Eukaryota > Metazoa > Chordata > Aves > Passeriformes > Corvidae > Corvus > Corvus kubaryi. Next base: position 8,983,395 of record NW_024582059.1, read on the forward strand.
ACTGAAATGATTACTCAAACCTGTAGTTTTTCAGGATTAGCATGCTCTTTCTCATTCCCATCAGAAGTGGTAATTGGCATATTTCAGCAAGAAACAGCATATTAATCTGTAGTCAGATAAATCCAGTTTTCCAGCACTTATTTCACTTATCCCATGTAGAGGAAGATTTGATGATGCCTTGGTTTCTCAGATCTCTTTTTTTTTACTGAAGCACAGCCAACATAATCTACTTTAGAACAGGCTCAGGGTAAAAGTAATTTCTCATCTGAGCTGTACTCCCTCAAATGATAGATTTGGGATTTCAAGACCAGTACTATTACCAGTCATTTCTTAAAGTGTTTGGAGAACCTCGCCTCAAAAGAGGTAAACAGGTCACAAACCTTCATGTAAACTCTAAACGGCCACAAAGTGATTTACAGTTCTGCCATGGAGTGCTTCACCGAATGGTTGTACTAAATACACTTATTTGCACAATACATTCTTTCAGGATTTGACAAAGGTTTGGATAAAATAGAGACTGTCCCATGCTTGGGCACAAAATCTGGCCCAAAGTGTATCTTTCTGAAGGTCAAAAGATGTTCAATAACTTGTTTTGTTATATTCAGATATGCCTTTTTAGTTCTAGTAGAAAGCATGCCATGAGAAAAGCCCGTTACTTAAAATGAACTTACTAGAAACACCAAACAGCTGGAATGATTCCAGCACAAAATAATCCATCTTCTCTGTGAATTTTTCCCTTATTTTTATGGCCACCCAAAAATACACAACTGCCTCTTTACTTCCTCAAAAATGCTGATGAACGTCCCCTTTGTAGCAAACTGCTTATTTCCATTAGTGTGGGAGGCACTCTCATCCTTTTTCTCTGCAGATGTGAAATGCATTGATGGTCACCTCTTGTACATGCTTTATCACATGGCAAAGCATTTTAAAAGTACAAAAATGTGGAATAAAAATCTCATGTGTCCACTCCTTAGTGTCAGAACCAGGGAAACGCAGAAAAATTATACTTTATATGTTCATTGGTTTACAGGAGGATTAGAATTTATGACTCCTAACTGTATGTTCAGAATCTGCAGACAAGTTGTTTGTTTTCCAAAACTTTCTATGAACATAGTTATGAATTAGAAAATCCAAGAGTGTTTTGATACTATATTCCTGACTGAAAAACATTTATTTGAGGTGATTCATACTTCAAGAATAATGTCATTTTTAAACCATCTTTCCAATGTTCTTTTTAAAAATCTTACCTTCTCCATGTATTCTGTATTCCCACATGTCACTGAGTCCAGTCATAGAAATGAAAGTCAATGGATGTGCTCTGGTTAAATATTCAGGAATAGTGATAGAGAAACCCTCATTGTGGTCCCATCTACAGGGCAGTAGGTTTTTAAGGCACTTGACACTTGACAAAGGACTTGTTCTCATCACTTCAGCAATTACACATTCCATGCTGCAAGCAGTCCTAAAACTGAGCTTCTTTGGAGCATTTAAAACAGGCAGGAGCAGGTTTGCCAAGTACCTTTCATTTTGTCCAAAATGCATTAGGCTGCTTCTGAATATTAGTTTAATGATCTAGACTGGCAAAACTGCTAATGGATCAGAGTAGGTGCTCTTGAGGAAGTTAGTAAAATGTTCTTAAATGCCATATCATGTCTGTCTTTTCTCTCACTGGAGCAATTTCTGAAGACAGGCACTTATGATTGCTTTGAATCTTTCATCTTTCCAATGTATGCATAACAAACAAATAACTAGATAAAGGATAGTTTGCCTGAAGTTACTTAATCTTTCATAGTATCATTAATCAGCACATATAACAGATCTTTTCAGCTTAGACAGCAAAGAGACAAGCCTCTCTCAAAAACAGCTTCATCTGTAGCCAGGTTTCAGGAGATGCTTTCAAGGTAGTTTCTCTGCCTGTCTGAGAAAACAACTGATGTGTAAAGTGAAATGAAAAATTACAAGCCATTTCAGAATGGGAAAAGTTGCAAAGAAGTAAATATTTTTTATTTCTCCTTGCCTATTTTGAAGCCAATATAGTAATAATGCTTAGTTAAATATAAAGATATATAGAGAAATGTCCATGAGGAATTGTATTTAAATATACCTAAACTATTAACCTGTAAAATTGCAAGGGTAAAACTATTGCCAGTACATCACAAAGGTGAATCTAAGACTGTAACGACTAGCAAGGCAGAGCCCTCCTGAGAGTTCTCATACAAATGTTGTTTGGCAGTAGGTATCCTTGCAGTGTGCTGCTTTCAATTGTCACACATGCTTTGGCTCACCAGCTAGTGAGTGCCATCCCAAGGAGCATTTCTGCTACTGCTGCATGTTCATTAAAAGCGATGCTTTAAACTAAAATCGTGTGGGCCTTGTCAAAGCTGAAGAGAAGTCAGACTCAAATTAAGAAAACTAAAGTCAGAGTCAAAGCAATAAAACTAAAATCCAGTCACAGCTTTTAAAGGCGAGTTCCCGTTCTCTTTCCAGCCAGTTTTGAAAGTGGCTACCTGATCAGTTAATTTATAGATCTCAGATATACAGTGGACTTCCAAGAAACAAATAACTAACAGATCTGTAGTTATTTCTAGCACCACTATATCTAGAAGTATCCATTTGTTGGAAGGAATTGAAAGATTTGCTCTTAAATTTTTGCTGTTATAACCATAAACTATTCAGTTCCAGTACATCTGTGCACAGTGACCAAACTGGTAATATGGAATCATGCTTTGTTTAAGATGCACATTAAGCTTAACATGAACACTCTGACTTGCATATGTTAGACCAAGTCCCTCCTTCTCTTGAAAAGCAGCGTTCCTTTGGTCTTCATCTAGATTTTCAGGAAAGAACTTACAGGCTGTGATAGTCAGAGTCAATAGTAATCATTCCAGCTTTCCTGACAAAGTAGCAAGCCTGCATGTTTAAGGAGGTCAGAAAATATGGTTCCCTCTCATTTTAAGACTCCTATGTAAATAAAAATTTCTGAAGTCACAATTATATTTTTTCTGTGACTGTCATAGAAAATGTTGTTGTTGAAGGTATAATAAGCTGTTGCTACTCTGCAGCTCATACTGTTTGTAGATATGTACGATTAAGAAGCTGTATAAAGATAAAGTTATCTAATGCTCTGGAATAAGAACCTGTATTAATTAGATAAAAATTGATGCAAATAAATTAAGTGAAGACATTTATACCTTCTATTTCTACTTTAATATCTTCCATTTGTGGTCTGTTTATGCTGTGTGTTTTTTGTTTTTTTTATTAGAAGACAACAATGGATGGTCGCTGCAATTTGATAAACATTATACAAAGGACAAATACAATAAACTGAAATCTCTGTATGCATTTCAGACAAAGACACCTGAGTGCTGTAAGTAATTACAGATATTATTTGAGTGGTTATTAATGATGATTCCTAGAAAGAAATACAGAGCAAATATATGTTTATCAGGAAATTTAGTGCAGTTTCACTTGCAGTAAAACAGAATTAATATCTCAAATTAACAAATGTTATTTTGAAGTTAATTTCAATTCCATTAAGGATGATTCATTTTCTGTAAGAGAAGTGTCAAACATACTGCAATTAGCATATGCCAGTTAGGAGGGTAATATAAATGTTTATCTATATATGCTGATACCGCTGGAAAGAACATGGAACAGGCATATATTTTGGAGTGAAATGAAGGCAACATTCGTCCCGGTTCACTTCTTTAAACACCAAATGAAATTTACAAACCCCCTCCACTTATGCAGGTCTTTGTACAGAGTTTTTGATTCTGCTGGCTACTATGATGATCAAAGACTCCCATTCTTGACCCATTTTCACCCATAGAATTGTGCTCCTTCTAGTAATATAAGAGTGCTGAATAATCTAAGGAAGCACTGCAAAAAACCCATGCCAGTTTCCTGTATATCATGCCTAAGGTTCAAGAGCTTTCACAAGCTCTTTCACTGAGGTAATATGATTTTTTGTGTCCCTTTATATTTATTGTTAGATTCCTCCCAGGTCTAAATCACTTTTGTAAAACCATGTGCCTTAATTGTGTTTAACAGAGCCTGCTATGTCTGTCTTTGTGCTCGTTGTTCTTTTATACCGTATTTCTTTTCTCCACGTCCCATCACACCGCGCATTCCACCTTTTGCCCCAAGTGCTTGTTCTCTTGCAGTGGCTGGTGATGTGCCAGCAGAGTGTACCTGCCAAGGGCTGGAGATCTTCTGTGATGATGCCAAATTACGTGCTGTCCCATCAGTCTCTTCAAACATAACCATAATGTAAGTAGAGAAGTAACACGGTCTCTTGCTCTGTTCGGGTTTGACTGTCAATCCTCCAATCTTTTCACAACTACAGCCTTATAATTATGATCAGCTGATGCTTGGGAAGCACTGTGTCTCTCTGTTAACAAGTACTTTAACATCTTAAGTACAGATTTTCCTTACATAAAAGTGGAGAAAAGAAATTAAGAAACCAAAATCTCTGTGAACTGATCATTTCATGTTTGTAACAGTGACTTGAGCTACAAAGAGTTTCAGTATACCTAAGGAAATCTACAAAAGAAATGCTTCCTTTTAAGACGCAATGCTTAGAACCTGTTTCTTATTCTATGATCCTGCCAATATTCCTAGTCTGTGTTCTTGTCTATAAAGCCAGTAACCTTGAACTCAGTGGGACGCCCTGCTGGAGCAAATCTATTTAGTTCTCATTTGATGTCTCTGAATACGCTGTTATTTCAAGGGACTTAATGTGGGCTGAGTCATCATGCAGATAGGTATGAATAAGCCAAACTTTTTTTTAAGAGACCGGAATATGGTTGATGTGTACTTGATTTTCACATTGCTGTTTGAGAAGCAGTTTTAGGTGTGGTGAGCAGGGAGCAGCATCCCGTGTCCTTACCTGAGGATCTCATCTGTAGATCAGGGTTACGGATCTTTCCATATGGTACCAGTCTCACACGTAGCTGAAGTTCCCCTTGCTGGGTCCACGGTCAAATATTGCAACTCTTCATGATGAAAAGTGATGTGGAATGTCAAATATCTATTTAAACTGGCTGCTGGCTCAGGGTCAACAAAGAGTTCAACAATACTGACCCAGCTGTAGCTGTAGAAAAAGCAGTGAGTAAGTTCAGCTGGCTTTCAGGCTAAATTCTCTTCTAATCAAACCATGTCCTGAAGAAATTTTGTTCTTGACAGGACACTTGAGTGTCCCCAATGGAGTTGGGACATAGGGATGCATGAACTGGGACATAAGCTCCATCTGCATTTGAGGTTTGAAATAAATCTGTAGTTTATACTCAGATCTTTTTAATTTTTAGGTTTAACAATTATTTTGCCCATTTTTCTGGGGACATGGGGTTTTTCTTACTATAATGTATTTTTCTTACTGTTTGAATAGATACAAATACACAGACAAACAAAAGTAGCACGTTCAGGTGGTTTCATGCTGTTTTTGTTACTTAGCAGTGTGAGAGCTGCCCTTATTAAATAACAAAAGCACTGTAGGCACCTTGGACAGTAGTTTTACTGTGTGCATTCATTCCTACAGGTCTCTTCAGAGGAATCTGCTAAGGAAACTTTCTGCTGATGTTTTCAAGAAATACCAAGATCTTAAAAATCTGTAAGGGAGTGCTGTAACATAAAATACCTACCTAGTGCCTTAAATATTCATCCTTTCCTTCTCCCATATGTACACACACAGAGTTAACATTTAAGTAACAAAAGTCTGGTTTGTCTCACCCTTTGCTACCTCGTGTGTACCCTGTTTGGCTCAAGTACCTTGATTTGACGTCTGTGTTTTTTCAAAACCATACTTTCTGCATATTTAATGGGTTTTGTTTATAAACTGGTTTATACCAGAAAAATGCTAAACTTTAATTTTGTCTGAAGGATGTTGCATTTATAATAAACAGTAAAATGCCAAAATAAATTTAAGTAACTTAATCAATTTATTCTGGAAACAAAGTTTGGAAACACAGACTTCCCATTATCATGGGAAGCTCACTCCCATGGCACGTGGTTTTACTCCTAATTATGTCTGGTACTGATTTGATAATGCCCAATGGGTCAAATTATTATGGCAATACAATACTGTCTTATGTTTTCCAGAGTGTAACATATATGCTGCTCAAAAATCATAGCCTTTAACAAGTTTTCTTGATATCGAAGTAATGAAATTAAGAAGCAGGGCTTCTATGTCACCAATTTAAAATGTTCTCTAATGGGAAATTCCTGCACTGCAGCACCATCTTGCGTTCTGAAAGCTAAGTCCTATTATGTCCCTTAAAGTCTTGAAAGGTTAAGTGTTCGCTAAAAGAAATACATCCATACCTATCTGTACAAAATGTTTGTTTGTAATATCGACTTCACACCCTTCTGAGAGATAACTTTACATTTTCCAAAAGGTCTTGAGCAGTGTTTGACAGAAGCCCATTTTGTAAAAGCCAAAGTCAGATTTCTTATTGCTGTTTGTCAGGAATGTACCTAGATGCTTCATTAAGTGTAATTTAATTAAAGGACTCAAGTTTAAATATTATTCAGAGAATTACATTGTAATGCTTTAAAATTATTTGAAAAGGATTTAATATTTGCAGTTGATAATATTTTTTTCAACTCATTATTTCATCAAAATAGATTTTAAAAGAATTTAAAAAATAGATACAGAAGATTAGTAAGATTTGCTTTACCTTTTTATTATATTATCTTTAAAATGTAGCATCTTGAGAACTCTCTGACATTAAAAACGGAAAATTCAAAAATTATTTTAATTTGACATTTACTGTGCAAAATTTTGCTTGTAGCAGAGATCTGGGTAAACACAGAGATCAGGTCACAGAGGTGAGAACTGCACAGTTAGGACCTAATCAAGGATGTCACAAAGAATTACTCCATTGTTCATCTCTGGCAAGGCAAGCATCCACTTGAATGATTTCTGTAATTTTGCTCTTTGTATGAATTCCTTTAAACACAACTGCAGTCTTTGCAGCTATAGCTGTGAAATGGTTGTTGTCAAATTCAAGGTGTAATAACTTTGACAGCTTCTTTTAAAGTATCAAATGTGCATTCAGTTTAGCCGATAGATTTTAATTGGTTACTTATGTTTGCTTTAACTTTGCTTGTTTAGAGAATAAATTGTTTTGGGTTTGTATCTTCTTAGGTATCTTCAGAATAATAAAATCAGAGTCATATCTGAACGTGCTTTTAAAGGTTTATACAACCTGACAAAACTGTAAGTACTGCTTTTAAAATACTGAAGTATTCAGTAGCAGCAGGCAGAGCTCTGACAGTCACTAAGGATGTGTCTCTCTATTTGATTCCATATTATGAACTTCCAAAACTTTAATTCAATGGTTGAATTGAGAAAGCAAAGACAGATTATGAGCTCTATGTGCAAGCTTATCTGGCAGGACAGTACTTTGAAAAGACAAGCTGGCTCCATACTGCAGCTATTGCCCAAATCCTCAGAATGGAAGAAGGAGACAGTATGGTACCCTGCAGAAAGCCAAAGAAAATGAAGAAGGAATAAAATGAAAGTGAGAGCTTGTGGTGGATGAAAACTCTTTAAGACTGTGTTTTGGTTCACAAAAGCAATTCAAAATAACCAGTATGGGTGATGAAAGGAACACTTTTCTTCTTTATTGTGCAGCAACTTTTTGAAAGGTGCTTCTAACTTTTAAGGGAAACGCTCAGTGAAAGAGACAACACATAAATTGCACTGTTTGGTTCAGAATTTTTACTGCAATGTTTTCAAAAGGAAAGTTTTTAAAAGTTGTACCTCTTATTCTTTCCATCACACAAATGCCGTTGATTATCTGATATTACAGCTGCTGTTATTATCTTCCCAGGCCATTTATAGTAGCCCTCCCCATTCATTTTCAGCCTTTCTTTTTCCGTTATTCTGGTATCTACATTTATGACTAATATCCTTAACAAAGACTGAATGGGATCCTGGGAACTTTCATGGAACAAATCACTCCACAGAAGGAAACTGGAAAGAGACTGAAATATGACACAGTGAAAATATTTAGCTGGCTGTGCTTTCTTATAGATAAGACAAAGTGCTCTACATAATTGCTCTTAAAATTCTTACTAGAGAGAGTCCTGCCTTGCTCTCAAAGGCATGAAAATTACATAGTCAAAAATAATAATTATTAAAAAAATAGGAGTATTCTGATAAATTATCAAGGAAGAAATAGTCTTAAAACTCATTTTCATGCATCTGCCGCTAATTAATCATTCCATTCATTCATCTTTGTTTTAGATACCTGAGTAACAACAAGATAACAAATTTGGAGCCTTTTGTCTTTGCAGACCTCCACAGACTTGAATGGCTGTATGTTGTTTTCTTATTTTTATGTTTGTTTACTCAATAAATAATTAATTTTAAAAGTAATACATAAATATTTCGATTGCTTTCATTTTTGTGCATAGCTTTACTTTACACGTGTTAATAACTAAGGAACTCCTGTAACGCTGTGCTAGATAAAAATGCAATTGGTTTTGATGAGAGCAGAAAATAGTTCTTGAGCTACTAATAGTGGCTTCAATGGTTGATGACTTATAACAATAATAAATAATGTTTATTAGTAATTACTTGTTTCAAATGAATACATCAAATAACCTAACTACTATAAAACAGTAGATAGGTATTTTTGGGGCAGGTCTTTTCCTGTAAATAGTGCTTAAAATGTCCAGACAAAATTACTGTCAAAACCTGAAATATTGGTTTATTACTGCTTTTCAGACAGATTTTGACTAAGTAAAGTTATTAAAAATAAGCAAATAACACATCGTACGTTCTTCTGCATGTTTGAGACTGTTGGATTGCCACAGAATACTGTTAGATTGTGCTGCTTTGTTTTTTCTGAGAATCCATTCAAAATGTCTTGATCAAAGGATTTAAAATCCTCAAAGGAAAACACTTTTTCTAAGTTGAAAGTAATGATGTTTTCTAAGTTACTTTTTTTAAATTAAATTCTTCTGAATGGAAATTAATTCAATTAATATCTTAACCTGTCAAGGAATAATGTGTTAATTTTTTTAAGTAGTTTGACAGGACTTTTGAAGAAATTCACTGCAAAGCTTGTTACTTTTTATTATCTCTTTAAGACTGAAGTCAATTATCAATCTGATACATATTTTGCTGTAATTTATAGGATAATTGAAAACAATAGGATAAATCGGATCTATCCATTAACATTCTATGGACTCAAATCCCTTATTCTTCTGTAAGTATGAAACAAGATAAAAAGTGTTACTTAAAAGAACAGAATAGGAAGGGCATATGCATATAAAAACCTTTTTACACCAACTCTTCTTGCTCACCCCAGAGTGCTGGCAGTAAACCTGCAGCTTTTCCTTACGCCAGGCAAAATGTGCTGGAGTAGGAGGATTTTGGCAGCAGTGGATATGCAGTGACTGGAAAAGTATAGGGAGAAGGGTGGGGAAAATGATAAAAGGTGTCACTGGGAGGGCAGTGTCGAGGCAGCAGCAGCACTGGGTTCCAGGTGTCCTCCAGAGCCGTGGAGTGACACGAGGGGGTCCCACAGTCCCTGCCCCTGGCAGCAGCACAGCCCCCATCCCCAAGACCTCTCTGTGGTCTGCCACTGCCCTCTCCAGCCCGAAAGATGAGGAACCCTCTTCCCCCGCATCCCAGAGGGAAACCTGCCTCCACATCCCACTTCACCCATCACCCAGAGAAGTTACATGTTCTGACTGAATAGTGGATTTGTATTGGCTTGCTACATTTCATTTTAATAGCAGTGAAGTGGAGTAAACATCTTTCCTGATAATTAGCAAGCTAAGGATAAGATACTGCTGCACAGGATGCCACAGGGAAAATATGTGGAAGTTGAAGAAAATAATACTACTTTCAACACTATTCAAGATCTGAATTTTTTTTTTTCAGAAGTACATAAGAGACGTTAATTTTTTCTATAACTGTACAAATATAACCAGCTGTACTATTCCTCTTTTTTTTTTTTCAGAGAGATGATGAATAATTCTCTTGCTCGTTTGCCTGATAAACCTCTTTGCCAATATATGCCAAGATTAAACTGGCTGTAAGTCCACCTTATTTCACTAGAATAATATTTTTTTTTTGTCTTTGAATGGCACTTCCATGCCACTTTTTCTAATGGGGTGCTGGATCCTGCAGAGTGCCTGCTGGGTCACTGCAGGGCTAGTGGTCTGAAGCCATCAGTTAAGTGTGCAGAAGTATTACATGTCTGCCTCCCACTCTCTTCTGTGTAGGCAAGAAGTTCTGGTTGTATTTTTCTTCAATTACCTTAGAATAAGTGCCTATTTTTCTTCAATTACCTTAGAATAAGTGCCTATGTTTATTTTCAATGATTGATGGGGTTCTTTTATATCTCAGAGACCTTGAAGGCAACCATATCCATCATGTGAGAAATGCCACTTTCATCTCCTGCAGCACTCTAACTGTTCTGTAAGTAATTGGATATGCTAGCTAGCCAGAGTGAGATGTGCTTATACTGAACAGCCAAGTGATTCCTTACAGCTAATATAAAAGTTGCCTGAGTATTATGGCTATTTATCTCTTGAGGATATTAAATTAAAATGTTTGAAGTGAGCACCACACAGAATAACCACTGTTTACATTTTATAACAAAGTTCCGGATTGAAATATGTAACTAAACTTGACTGAAGAGATTTTGGTTGATACTAAGATTTAGAAATTTTCATTATAACCTTTTTCTTGGAGTCAAATATCTCATAATGAGAACCAGCAAACATACAAAACATATAGCTTGTTGCTTATTTTGATTGGCTGGTGGGTTGGCTGGCTCATCAATTTTAGAATTTTCTCCGAAGTTTCTTCAGTGATGATGTAACCATCTTCAGAAAATCCCTTCTACTTTTTGGTAGATTAGTAGGCTCCATGGTGTGTGTCACTTTCAATTTTTAGCTCTTCTGCAGGACCCATACTCTTGGTTTTCTCTTAGTTCTTAAAATCCAGGTTGTTCATTTAAGGAATAAGCCCAGTGGCAGGTGCAATAAGGGTGAATGAAACGTTGCACAACCATGTGCCTGTGTCTGAGATATGGTTAGGTCACAAGCCTTCCAGGCCACTTAATCTTCCCTTTAATTGGCCCTCAGCCACTGTACACCAGCCTACCATGGGTCTATGTGTGTATATATATATATACATATATATGCAGAAGTACATGCGTGTATAGGATGTATAGGCAAAAAAAGTTATTTACCAAATAATAAAATGGCAAACCTCTAGATGCAATTAACTTGTTAATGGAATTGGGCAAATATTTGAAGATGCAGAGAACAGAGGACTTTTAAAGTTTATATAAAATCTTCTCTCCAAAATCAAATAGATATCAAGAAGAAGCAACATAAGTTTGTTTTATTCTTTCAGGGTGATGAGACGAAATAAAATCAGCTCCCTAAATGAAAACAGCTTTTCTTCTCTCCAGATGTTAGATGAATTGTGAGTAGATCTCTTATTTGTACAAGTCACAGAGTTTTGTGATTTATATTGGAAATATCATTCATCATTAATTCTATTTCATGTAACATGCTCAGGAGATGGCATCCTTCCTTAGGGTGTTTTTTTTAATATATATTGAATAGGGAAGAAATAGTCAATAAAGGACATAGCCTGTGTCAGTCATAATGGGGCTTCTGCTCACAGGATCATTATGTTCCCTGAATAGAATAATATTATTTAACTTTGCATCACCACAGTTAGGTGCATGTGTGCCTTCAGTGTCTTTTTGACTAGTTTGGCAGTTTTGGTTGGACTGAGAATTTTACTCCTGTGTTGTTAGGATTTATGCATACTGAAAGTAAGGTGAAAGGCAGAGGCAAAAAACCAAGGCAAAGATGTGCTGTTTAGCCCATGTGGAAGAATTCCCATCATGAAACAATATGTTTAATTAATTTCTAAGCTTCTACTGGCCAAAATAATGGTGTTTTACTTTCTTTTTGTTGGAAATAAAATAGCAATAAATTATGTATCTAATGGTATAACTAATGAGACCAAGAGAGATCTGATAAATCTAGCTTCTCACCTTGTTTTAACATCATTCTTTTATAGTTCAGGTTTCTGATAACATATAGAATAAATAATATCCTATTTGGCAAATAAAATTGTGTATACTGAAACTGCAAAACTATTCAGTAAAATTACTGTGTAGTAAGGACTTACTGTATCCTATCTGTTTCTGCAGAGACTTGGCTAGCAACAAGATTGAATCACTTCCTCCATACATATTTAAAGAACTAAAGGAGCTTTCACAACTGTAAGGATTCTTGGTTAATATTATATATAACTGTATATTTCTCATTTCATAGGATGCTTTCAGTCATATGTGCCAGGAAAGAGAAGAGCACATTTGTTTGTATGCATCATTTAAGTTCTGCCTAAAAAACACTTATGCCAAAAGCAATTCTATATAGCATTTTGTCCAGAATAATTTTGTAAAAGATGTGCATTTTCATGTCCCAAAAGACAGCATGTTCAAATTCTACCTTTTTCTAGATCTTGTTAATACACACAAAATGAGCTATGCTAGATATATATAATGAGAAATTAATAATTTGATGGGAATGTTTAATGTGATATCAGGATTCAACTCTAAAAACAGATCATAAACTCATAAGAGCATCATACAGATGCCTTGTTTACAATTGTTTTGTTCCTGAAAGAGTTCCAAAAAAGCACAAGGTAATATAAAACCAGACAGTTTCTCTTTTTCCCATTACACATACATAGGCAAATTTTCAAATGTTGCTGTTGGAAAGTCCCAGTCTTTCTTGCATAATCTGAAAGAGACACTAGTCACAACATTGAAGATCTCTGGAGGAGAGGAAGTAGTACTCAAACACAGGAATAACTTATTTTGTGCATTTTCCAGCATTATTGGGATCCAACATGTACATTGGGGCAGCGAAGTGTGTACAGCTGCATTTATTGAGTTTGTGCATTTTAATTGCAATAAAGAAAAGTTATGTGGAGAAGTAAAAGGGGACATACCTAGAAACACTCTTGCACAGAGTGGCAGCATATAATGCTATTTTTACATTCTAACTTGTCTCTGTCTCTTGAACTCACACCCAAAATCAAGTGTAATTTATTTCTAGATGCATGCAGTTCAGCTAGGTTCTTTTACTTAAAAAGACAGGTCTGGAGAGTTTAACAACTAAATATTTCTGTAGTCAAAACCTTTAGGCATCAGCCTGGGAGGGGCGGTTGTGTGTGTGTGTACATGGCAATAGCACACCTGTGAAGCATCTGATGATTCTTTCCACTGGCTTAGGAAGTTAAAAAACACTAAATGATTGTTACCATTTGTAGTTGTAACTGCCAGGTGTACAAGTCCCTCCTACAGTACTAGTAAAGTAAATGGGTTATGTAGATTGCCTTTGGTTTTGGAGCAAGCTGTAAGGAATGTGGCCAAAGTCACTTTTGTTTTATTTACAGGAACCTTTCTTACAACCCCATCAAGAAAATACAAATAGACCAGTTTGATTTTCTAATTAAACTCAAATCCCTGTAAGTATCAAGTTTTTATATTTTAGCTATATTTTCTTTCTGATTATGCACATCTCCCTCAGTAGGACATGGTCCAGAATTTGTTTTTTAAGAAATTGCTCCTGAAGAGTTTAGGGGGAGTTTTTGCAGGTGCACTAACACAGCAGCTCTAACTTGAATTCTGCCAGCAAAGCTCCTCCTAAAACTGTGAGACAGTGCAGCAACAATCTTGCAAATCTGAAATTATCCAGCAGTAGATTTAAGTACATCTTCACTGGTCACTTCACATCTGAGGTAACCAGCTTGGTGTAGAGCACAGCGTAGGCTCTTGTCAGACATCACTTCAAAATCATAGAATAGTTTGTTTTGGAAGTGAACTTTAAAATATAGTTCAACTCCCCTGCAATGAGCAGGGACATCTTCAACTAGATCATGTTGCTCAGAGCTCTGTCCAACCTGACCTGGAATGCTTCCAGGGATGAAGTATCTACCACCTCTCTGGACCACTTATTCCAGTGTTTCACCACCTCATCATAAAAAATTTCTTCCTAATATCTAGTCTAAATCTACAATTTTTTCGTTTTAAACCATCACCCCATCTCCTATAGCAACAGGCCCCACTAAAAGTGGTTGTGGCGATTAAAAACCAGATGTTTCCTTGGACAGAAGTGCACTAGGAGTTTATGATCTGACCCGTGAGCTGTAGCCAGCAGTACGCACACCTTTGTTGGTCAGACCAGCTTTCTTACAGTGATTTAGCCTCCTGGCCAAATTCAGCTGAATTTGGTAAATGGCTAGTGAACTGAAAATACTAAATCTGTGTAATTGTCATGAAAATAAGCAGCTGAGAACAGAAAATAATAACCAATTACCTCCTTACAGTCAAACTAAAGCATGGTTTTATCCATTTATCTATTATTTAACACCAAAGAACTCATACAACTCAGTGATCATGGCCTTCCATGTTTTTAGTTTAAAAAACTGTTAAATCTTGAGATAGATCTATAGGCAGCTGTATGTTGGCAGTTTGTAGAACACCAGTTCCCTCTTCATATGTCTGAAATAGTGAAAACAGTTGGGGAAAGCATTCCCCAGGATTCCTTGCAGCACTTAAATAAAACTAGCACATTTCCATGTTGGGGCTTTTTCATGTCTGCCAGCAAAACTGCCCACTAACCCACATCATCTAACCACTAAGTCTGTACTTTTCTCCATTTTTCCCTAAATGTGTTCAGAACTCACATGAGTATTACATTCAAAGCTTTGAACAATCATAAGGCTTCCCACAAGCAGAACCAAAGACCTCTGACCGGCTGCACCTCTAACCAGTGAATGGGATGGACTGGAAGGATACAGAACCTGAAGTTCTAAAAGAACATCTTACAGAGTTAAACCTTATAGGTCTAGCACTGCAGGGGAAACAATATTGCTGCTTTATATATATATATATATATATATAAATTTAAAATAAGGAATCCCACCTGTGTGTCAAAAGAAAGCCAGCATTTTCTCTCACATGCTGTATTCTGTGTCTCAACTTCCTGCTGCTCTTGACGTAATGAAGACTGAGTTCCTGGGTTGGTTTGTTTGTCTAGTAAAGCACTCCCTTGGATAAAAGACAGAAGAGATATGTAAAAATATTACTACTAGAACAAGTTATTATTTCCCCAGAGATGATGAAAGAACATCAGTAGAATAGTAATTTGAAAGGGCAACATATTAATCAGAGATTCGTGAATTCTCATGACTGAGAGCAGCAATAAAAGAGTTGGTCATGCATCTGGATGAACAGTGAGTTTATTAAAATTATTTGCAATTCCTTTCATTCCACTTTAGACTTTACTCAGACTTTCTGAGTTTCAAACGGATGACAGATTAGATGCAATTAAAGTTTCAAAGGGATGACAGATTAGATGCAATTAAAGTTCTTCTCTAGTTTCCTAACCATAAAATCACAACTAAATGCTCATAAAATTTGGTTTTTTACTGCTGAGTTTCTGTGGCCTTTTACTGAGAATATACTTTTACAGCAGCTTGGAGGGTATTGAAATTGCAAACATCCAGAGGAGAATGTTCAGACCCCTGAGAAACCTTTCCCACATGTAAGTAGTTTACTCTAGTTTGCTTTTTTTGGTCTGAATTTTACAATTACGGAATACTGGATAATTGAAAACAAAGGTGTGGGAAAAGCAGCATGTACGCAGTTGTGGAATTTTGACAATTTTCAGTTAATTTTTCTTCTTTCAGAATATGTTTTCTGAGTAGTTACTAGAGAGTTTTGATATTCTGACAACTAACCTAGAATGATCTCTTACCTGTTTCTCACAACCAGATATTTTAAGAAATTCCAGTACTGTGGGTATGCTCCTCACGTGCGCAGCTGTAAACCCAACACTGATGGAATTTCCTCCCTCGAGAATCTTTTAGCTAGCATCATACAGAGAGTGTTTGTCTGGGTTGTATCTGCCATCACCTGCTTTGGAAACATTTTTGTTATCTGCATGAGGCCCTATATCAGATCGGAGAATAAGCTGCACGCCATCTCCATAATGTCTCTCTGCTGTGAGTACTCCATGCCTAGAAAAAGATCTTTTTAGTCTGCTTGTAGTGTGTGTGATATTTGTTATTATAGTACAGTGACATATTTCCAGCATTGAATTAACTGTACTTTCTTGATGTTGCAAATGACAATACAAAATGCTCTGCCCTGTATACCAGGCGGTGTCATTAAATGCTGCCTTTGGCAGGTGGTGTATTCCAAAGGTTTCATGTTTGATTTTCATGCTGTGGGAATTCTGTCAAATTCCCACTTTCTTCAGCAAGAAGAAATAAAATTCCAATATTTCAAATTCCCACAAACCTCTATTTTACCATGCATTTGTCAGTAAGTAGCAATATCTGCATGTAATTATTGTGTTCAAAAGGTCTATTTTTTGCACAAGCAAAAGGTTGCTTATGCAAGTATATAAAATTAATCTATCCTAGCTCCCCAATATTAGGAATTGGGGTGGTTTTTTTTCATTTTAGTCCTGAAAGCAAGACAAGTTTATGGATGAACTACTTGGCAGTACAGTCACTACAATCCAGAGTCTCTCAATACAGGAGAGTCTATAAGTACTGCACAAACACAATTAGACGCATTTTGAAAGGTAGTTGTCAACCTTGTATAAAATTATTGCAACATTTCTAAATACATCATGTCACTGATTTTGAAACTTTATTTTTCCCATAGAAACAATCTGAACACTAGGCAAAATTCTTAGCAAAGTAGCCAGGAAGCCTTCAGTTCTGTGTTGACAGGTCATCTTCTCTTACTAGTCTTAGTCTTGTCATAGACTAGACTAGCCTTTGCACATGAATTTTGAACTAGCATAAGGTGGAAAAAACAAACTTTGAATCCAGTGGATGGCCTATTGTTCCGGTTTGTCTTGGACCCCAAGACACCTATTCAAAGAAAATTATCTTAAGCCAAATGTTAATATAGAAATAAATAAAGAAATAAGACCTAATAAAAAAGGTTTGCAATAATATTTCTATAAATACAGCCGTATCTTTTTCTATTTGCAAACAAATTTTACCAGGGCTTTAAAAAATGGAAACAGGTATGAAACATAGACTGTCAGTACAAATGAAAAGGAAAACCAAAAAACAAAAAAAGTTCTCTAAAATTTTACTGCCTTAATTGTAATTCATAATAGCATTCCAGATGCAATATTGATTTAATATCTATGTATTAGCTAACTTGTAAGTATGTACTCATATATATATATATATATATATATATGTGTGTGTGTGTGCATGTGTATGTGTGTGTGTTTGTCTGTTTTCCAATATACATATACAGAGAGAACGGGAAATTCAGATGTGTAAATAATGATGTTAAGCACTGTGCCCACAGGTGCTGACTGTCTGATGGGAATATATTTATTTGTGATTGGAGCTTTTGATCTTAAATATCGTGGAGAATACAACAAGCACGCTCAGTTGTGGATGGACAGTATTCACTGTCAGTTGGTTGGATCGCTGGCTATTCTGTCTACAGAGGTGTCAGTCTTACTGTTGACTTATCTGACTTTGGAAAAATACATCTGCATAGTTTATCCTTTTAGGTGTTTGAAGCCCAGAAAATGCAGGACAATTTCCATTTTGGTTCTTATCTGGATAATCGGGTTTGCTGTTGCTTTTATCCCACTGAGCAATAAGGAATTTTTCAGGAACTACTATGGCACCAATGGCGTCTGTTTTCCTCTTCATTCAGAACAATCGGAAAGTTCAGGAAGTCAGATATATTCTGTTGTGATTTTCTTAGGTAAGTTGCATTTCTTCTTTATATACTATTAGAGCTGCAAAAGAACCAAGATTCCAAACAAATAAGATAGCTGTGATGTTCACACCTCCTTGGATTTAGATGCTCCAGCAACCATTTAAAGACTATTTCCAGTATGAATATTTTACTGTATGAGATGTGTACCCCCCTATCTTAAAATGCGTGAAGGACTGAGAAAGTAGAAACAAATTATTGACCATTATGTTCTTGAATTAACAGCCTTTGTTAGGGAAGTAGAGCAATAGTAAGACCAGAGAAATATTTGGTTTTAAGCAGATAGCAGTCATTTGCCAGTTATCAGTGAATAAAATCAATACCTGAGTAGAGGCAAAAATTCAGTCTTCAGTTGAGGACAGACTCAGATTTTCTGGCCACTTAATTCCATGGGACTAAAAGTTTAGATGAAATATTCTTCTACCCAGACTGCAAATAGGTGATGTAGAATTGCCATTATGCTTTTAAATTATGATTAATTTTAACTTTTAAACAGGTGTAAACTTGGCAGCTTTTATCATCATTGTGTTTTCCTATGGGAGTATGTTCTACAGTGTTCACCAGACAGCTATTATGGCTACTGAAATTCGGAATCATATTAAAAAAGAGATGATCCTTGCTAAACGTTTTTTCTTCATTGTATTTACTGATGCACTATGTTGGATACCTATTTTTGTCTTGAAACTCCTTTCTTTACTTCGAGTAGAAATACCAGGTATGTCCTTTCTTTTGTGAGGCTGTTTCAACAGTGCCAGCATGAAGTGTTTCTTCTACTTCAGAAGAAAAAGAGTTTAATGAAATGAACTATATTGCTGAAATTAACTTCATGTTCCATATCTATATCTATGTACACACAATACAATGAACTATATAGTTTTGTTCTTTAATTGAACTATATTACTATAATCATCAAAGATTAGCCACCTTTGACTTACATAAAAAACTCCAAAGTTTAAATCATTCAAGTCTGTCTACATATGGCATCTATAAAGCATAGAAAATATACCTGAAAATCAAGGCTGAGTTGCATTGGCTTTTCTCATCTTACAACTTTTGCTAGTTCTATTGCCTAAACAACTCAGGACAATATAGTGTTTCCTATCTTGATTTAATAATGTACCTTATTCTGAAATAACTTTATTTTACAAGCTGGTATTTATAGTTCAAATCATTAAGTTACATAGAGCTCTGCTTATCTTCTTCATGCTGTGAGTATATTCCCATGTAAAAATAGTATAACCTAAGAGATTAATATTGCACCTTAATTTTTTCCTTCACTTTTCAATACCAGTATATGCCAGAAAAAAGTCTCTTTGTGTGAGGCTTGTAAACCCTGTTAGAGAGGACATGTGAGTGTGAACAGATCAGCAACAGCAGATTCAGACTCAGTGTACAGATGTATGTCAAAATATTATGTTGGCAAGAAAATGTTTTAGCTCACACGATTTTGCCTTATGTGCTGACCAGAGGGTTGGGAGTGGAGCTTTTCAAAGTCTGGACTTGCTTTTCAAAGGTCTGGAAGTTACACTGGTTATGTCAAATATTCAGTTATTTTAAATCTTCTAAAATGCTTCTTCAAGAAGCTATCAAACCGCCTAAGATATTTGAAAGAAAATATTGCTACAAGTAGAAGCAGGTGGATTATAAGTCAGGAAACCTTGAAGAAATCTTGCTGAATCACAGGGTGATCTTGGATTCAGCAAATTAGTGTTCTGTGATAGATAAACCAGATTAAACAGTAATTACTCGTTTCATGAAACTACGCATGACAGCTAGCTGCCTGCATTTACACAAGCTGTAAACCTCTTTTGATAGCTTTTGGTTTTTGTTGGTGATACATTGTGACAGCTTTAGAACCTAGCACCTGCTTGTTTCCAAAACTGTAGCCAATATGATGAGAGTCAACAGGAATGTCTTGATACTGCAACAAAGTTGTAAAACTGGAGAGGGGCAAGGAGGGGTATCAGGCAAGGAGAGTCAATGGAGTTTTTCGTGCCTCTTAGAACAGTTTTTAACAGTTTTATAAGTCAAACAATGCAACAGAGGGCACCCACTGACATCTTTCAGCATTTTAATCCTGTTCCTTCTCCACCTGCCCCTCAGGTAACTTATCTCCCAAACAGTAAAGGATGAGAAGGGGATGTTGTAAAAATGCACAGACTTAGATAGGTGGACAGCGAACACAGAAACTCTTACCAACAGGAAAAGAAGGAATAAGGAGGATGTATACAATGCTCTTTTTCAGGGGAGGAATGGAGAAGTCCTGGTGCAGAACAGAAAACCAGCCTCTGAGGGGATACAGGGAATGGAGGATACTGTTTTGAAGGAGGACAGAACATCAGGGGCGTCATTAGGACTGCATGTCGTCAGTCATGGGAAGAGAATAGGGAACAGACATCACAGGAAGAGACAGGGAGCAAAGCAGAGACAAAAAGTTTTGGGGCAAGAAAAAGGGGCTCAGCCAGAACAAGAAGTCTGTCAGGGCAAATAGGAAGCTACAGCATAGAAAAGAGAGATAACTGGAACTACTGAGAGAACAATGTCAGCTTTTGCAGGGAGTCCTGGAAACAGAGATAGGAGGCCATGCAAGTGTAACAGCAAGAAGAAAAAGAAAAGCACCTGTTGTGCCAGGAGCTCAGCCTAAGAGCACACAACCTCCCCCTCTCACCAAGAAGCTACGCTGTGTTGGCATCAAGTGCTTATGTTAACTAAAGAGTGCAAACACTGGAATGCATATTACAGCTGCCTTTCTTTTTCCCTCCCTAAGGTACCATAACTTCTTGGGTGGTGATTTTTATACTGCCAATAAATAGTGCTTTGAATCCTCTTCTCTACACTTTGACTACACGACCTTTCAAAGAAATGATTCACCAGGTTTGGTACAACTACAGGCAAAGAAGATCCAAGAGAGCTAAAGGCAGCCAGAAACCATATGGTCCATCATTCATTTGGGTAGAGATGTGGCCAATGCATGAAATCCCACCAAAGGTCACGAGGCCTGTGCTTTGTACAGACTCTTCGGATGCTTCAGTGACTACACAGTCAACCAGACTAAATTCATACACGTAATTCCATTTTGAACCCTCACAGTGACATCGGCACTGTTAACTTCACATCTGTGGGCTTACTGCTTTACAGCCACGAGGAAAATGAGGGAGGTGTGACATCAGGGCTCACGTGAACCACTGCAGGAAGAAGAGGGAGCCATGTGTCTGTTTGCAGGTAGAACTGGCATTTTACCATCTCACGGTAGTACCTGACATTTTGACAATTTATCGTAGATCCGAATGAGAAATCAGTTGTTTGGGGCTTTTTTCTTCCAGAAGCCAAGTGTGTGAAAAAAAAAAAAAAAAAAAAATTTATTGTCATTTGAAACATCTCACCCTGAAAGCAGATTGTTTCAAAATCATCTGTGTATGGAGAAGTGTGTGTGTGTGTGTGTGTGTGTGTGTGTTTATTTTCTTTTTCTTTTTTAAATTTCCCATTTCAACAGCTGATTTTTATTAAAATAGTTAGTTGGTTTCCTCATTAAGAAATGTATTTCCTCCTCAAAGTTTCTGACTGGCTCTATTTAGGCTGCATCATCTTAAAAAGCTTTAAGGAGCAATAGCTGTAAGAAAAACATTTAAATTTCATAATTAGGTCAGTTAACTATATTTCTCAAAGACAAACAAGTGAAAATTGTATTCCTTTTATAAATTTACTATTTGACTCAAGTAAAAGCAATAGTGAAATTGTAATGATAGTTCTAATACAGCTGCCAGGTTGGACAAGGCCTTGATGAGCCTGGTCTACTGGGAGGGGTCCCTGCCCATGGCAGGGAGAGGCTGGGACTAGTTAATCTTTAAGATTCTAGTTCAGGCAGAATCAGAGCTGTAGTGAAGAAAAAAATAAAAAAGGAGTGGTTTGGGGATTTTTTTTTCCCAACTGAGTGTCCCCCAGCTTTAACTGGTAGAAGTTTCCCCCTTTAGAAGAGTATCTTACTCTGGAAAGACTGGACTGAGTATCCCATCATCTTGCTGCTGCTCTTTTCCTCACTTTTCTTAACGGGCTACCAGAGGTATCTCGCCACAGCTTGTACACTTCAACAAGTTCCAGTCTTAAGATGTCTCTCTGTGTAGCAGGGAGACAGTCAAACAGAAAATTATCAGTCTTAATAGGTGTCATGACATCTACATTTTAATCACTTTGGACATCTGACTGGATGCTTTAAAGTAATTTGAAAACCACAGCCATTCAGCACTTTTTGAAGCATTATTTTACTTCCCAGAATTACAAGGGTAAAAAACAGCTATCCCATCTGAAACAATCCCCTAGAGGCAGTTCCTTCACACATTCTTACTGAAGATAATCTTTTCTATTATGAATTATTACAACTTCCCTTCTTCTTTCAGTACCGTATTCAGTCTGATGGCCTAGAAGCCCAAAAAGGTAAAAAAATGCTTTCTTTTGCATTGATTTGAAACTATTTAAAATTAAGTTAAAAGATACTTCCAATGTTTGCACTTAACTTCTTAACAGTATAAGAAGTAGAATTTTGAAAAAGTGTGACTCACACTTCAACTGTTTACAGAACTTTGGATTATCTTGAAACTGAAGATTGTTTAGCATCTTGTTTCCACTACTGTATGTTCTACTGAAATAAAATATTATCTGCTGAACAAAATGACTTCTTTTCCAAGCTGTTTAGCAACATTTCGGGTTATGGGGGTTAAAAACAGCTGAGCAAAATCCTGCCAAGTGGATTGCCTTTAACCAGAGCAATTAGAACTCATTTCAATAGAACTTCCTTACTCTGAGGGGCCAAGCCCTCTCAAGGACTGTGACTGCCTTTGATGAGATATGCAAGGATCCCTGACCTTGCCATTACTTGTTTTTCACTGAATTTCATTACAGTTATATTCAACATCACCTTTGTTTCCTTTAGTAACACAATAATAGTCAATACTTCAGAATTTTTGCAACATCTTTATTGTTTTGATAAGCAAACTACAGTTGGTCTTTCTAAAAGTCCTACTAGTAAAAATAAGGCCGACTAATAAGTCACAGCAGAGTCATGTTCTCCTGCAGCCTGCCATTGCATTTCAGCATTACTATTTTTCACAGTGCCTGACAAAGGTACAGGAGTGTCAGTACAGCTATTTATTGCAGATCAGCAATCTTTCAGACCAAGAGGTTCTGTTAACAGTAAGCTCTAGACTATAAGACTAGTCATTGCATAAGGCAAAAATAAAAAACAGGACCAAATACTGAAAAAGCTCTGAAGTGCTTCCCCAGTGAGAGGAGAATACAAGTCACAGATTCTTTTCTAACTAATGGAAGTTTTTACTTATAGTTCAAAATAATCCATCCTATCAGTGAACAATGCTGTTAAACTTCTACCCTGCAGAGATATATGGTCCATCATAAGGCACTTTATTACAACAAAAAGTAAAATTGTTTTCAGTAATAAAACATCTTGCGAAAAATCTGCAGCTTTACAGACATACGTTACAATACTGCTAAAAATAGTAAGGTTTGGGATATAGGATTTTTCTTAAAGCTCATAAATAAGCCACAACTTGACACATTATCCCATACTCAACGTGAAGAAAAAGTGTGCATAACAAAAAACTGAAGTTAGTTCAAATTTCTCTGGAGTTGGCAGGGTTTCTGCTGGTAACAGCTCTTAAAAAGGAGGGCTGACAATTCTTCACCATAGGACTCCACTTTCCTAGCAGTAATGAGTTCTGAACGTAGCACACATATTAACTTTGTATCTATCACGTTCGCACAGAAGAAAGAGTGTGAGGTCGCTTGAGCTTCAACGAACAACCTGAAAGTCAAAACTGGTCCCCTAAACAAAGTTTTTTTATTCGGAAGACTTACATAAAACATCCATACGAGAGTCCCCAAGTATTTGTGAAAGAACTCTGGGGGAAAACAAAATTCCACATGAGCTCCCTAAAAGAGGAGGTCGAAAAGAGCCCCGCCGCCGTCCGACACGGGCGGCTCGGCGGGCAGGGCCAGCGTCAGCCGCTGGGCTTCAGGGACTCGTAGCCCTCCCTCAGCAGGTCCCGCCACGTCCTGAGGAACCGGGCGTTCTCCGAGCACTTGATGGCCAGCTCCTCCACCTGGGCCGACACGGCCGACGTCGCCTCCAGGATCTTCGCCAGCGAGAAGGCGGCCTGGAGGGACAGCAGAGGGGTTGGGGGTCGCCGGTGCCCGGCCCCGTCCCTGAGGGGGTCCCGGAGCCCGCCCGAGGGCAGCGCGCCGCACTCACGTCGCCGATCTGCATCTCCACCTCCTCCAGCAGCTCCCGTATGTTTCCGCCGGGCAGCTCCGGCGGCCCCGACCCCTCGCCCCCGCCGCGGACCCTCCGGGGCTCGGCGCCGGGTGACCCCTCGGGCACCGCCGCCGGCGGCAGCGGCCCCGCCTCGGCCATGTCCCGCTCGGCTCTCCCGCGCCGGGCGCGCCTCCCGCCCGAGCGCCGCCCACAGCACTGCCAGTGCCGCTCCCGCCGCCCGGAGAGCCGGCGGGTTGGCAGCGGCCGCAGTCACCGCCCCCAGGGGGCTCTGGGAGCTGTAGTCCTGCCGCCGGGGCGGGGCGGGGCGGGACGCGCGGCCGGGCGCGCAGGCGCGGCGGGGCCGAGGCCGGCGGGGTGTGCGCAGGGCGGTCGCGGG